>NC_083314.1:176428089-176750379 GCF_963455315.2 Globicephala melas
TAATGGCAGCCAGAATTTACATAGTGCTTACTCTGGTCTCACTGGCAAGAAAGAGCGAGGATGTCTGGGAATTAGGCTACATGTATACCTGTTAAGGTGTCTTTGGAAACTCTTACATTGGGTGGGAGTTTGGGTTGAAAAATCGGTGGTGTTCAACCCTGGCTGTGTGTTAGAATCACCTTTTAAAGAATAACTATGGGCCCCACCTCAGACCAATTGAATAAGAATCTCTGGGGGTGGGACCCTCATGTTAGGGTTAAGGAAACCTCTCCAGGTGTTTCTATGCACCTAGCCTCCAGGACTAAGAACCCCCTGGGTAGCTCAGTGTGTCTTGGGTGAGGCATCTGTAGGTCTAACAGCCAGCCAGGTGTTTCCTATGCTTATTATTGCTTGAGGGCCCCTGAATAAGGTCCTGCTTTCCATCACAGCTTGGCACCCTGGGATCAACAGATAAGGCTGCTCCTGGCCAGAGGTGTAAGGCCTGGGTGCATCTGCGGGCCACCTGAGGGCTGAGAGGATGAATATCTCAGGCACTCTGTCACCATTCTGCAGTGCGAACTTGATCCAAGTTCTCTTTTATGAGTCTGTGAATCTTTAAAATTGCCCTACCCCCTGTAGAAGGACCCCAGTTTCATTACCTGATAGGCTCATTTTCCTGTGAAATTAACGGTGTCTTCCTTGGAAGGTTTTAAGTTAGATCTTGCCTCTGGTGTTGACTTGAGAACTAGTTCTCTCCTAGGTGCGGACCTCCTTTAACAGAATGGAGCTTCTTTAACAGAATGGCTACCTGGGGGAGAAAAAGTTATTCTGTCCTTATTTACCCAATGACATTACCAGTGACAATTGTACACTGAATTTTCCTGATTGTAATATTCAAGAAAGCTTTATGGGAGCTGGTTATATTCCAAAGATTTCTTGATAAGTGTGTGATTGGGAATAAAAAATTATTTTCTTATAGCAACAGTGTTATTAAAATCAAGGTGGGGCTTCCCTGGTGGCACAGTGGTTAATGCAGGGGAACATGGGTTCAAGCCCTGGTCTGGGAAGATGCCACATGCCACAGAGCAACTAAGCCCATGCGCCACAACTACTGAGCCCACGCACCTAGATCCCGTGCTCCACAACAAGAGAAGCCACCGCAATGAGAAACCCGTGCACCGCAAGGAAGAGCAGCCCTGGTTCGCCGCAATCAGAGGAAGCCCGCTCGCAGCAATGAAGACCCAACGCAGCCAAAAATAAATAAATAAATAAATAAATAAATAAATAATAAAATTGAAAGAAAAAAGAAAAGAAAACCAAGGTGGTTTTTCAAGCTAGCCCACAAGGATCTATGCAAGTCCTATGAATAACTGTAGAAAGTGCTGGAATGGAACAATAGGAATAACTTTTCATTTATAAAAGTTATCTAACATTTTTGATAGAAAAAAAGTACTGATTCAGAGTTAATAGAATGTGTCATTAGAAAACTATTTACATCTCCCTCTTAATACATGTATTTTGGGCATATAGTACAATACGTTTATCTTTTTTGTTTTTCCATGTTCTATCTTCCGTGTCCATTTTATTTCATGAGGCAAATGAATAATAGAATAATGAATAATGGAATAATAGTACAGCATAATAGAATAATAGTACAGCAAATGAGTGGTGTGTGACAAACACATTTATCAGTGGCCGCCCCGATAATGACCGTCTTTCATGATCGACACGCATAAGGGAGCCGGCCATCCACAGCCCTACTGTTCACCCTCAGCTGAGCCCGAGGTGGTGATCCCACACAGGTCGTTTCCGCCCACTCCTGGCCGTGCTGAGTAACCCAGCAGCCCTACGTGCTGTGTGGCAGAAACGTTAATTACCGGGGCTCTGCTTCTCAAGGAGAGCCACGAGGACGTTGAAGATGAGCCTGTGAAGGGTGGAGGATACCTCTGGGACAAAGGCACAGAACTGAGGGAGGGGCCTGGGGCTGCCCCTCACGCCCCCACCCCGCTGTCTCCCTGGGGAGCGCAGTCCAGCTGGGCCACCTAGTTCAGGGCCTGTTTGGCCGAGTGTCCTAATCATAACATCGCCATCTTTTCCAGCATCCCTGTTGTCGGGGCTGGAAGGGCTGCAATATCCGGATGCTTTCATTTCCGGATGGGAAGCTGAGGCCAGCGAAGGCTGTGGCTCTCGTGCCCAGGGTCCCACAGCCAATCAGAGGCGGTGCTGGCCTTGAACTCACATATTCTGACCACCGGTGCAGGGTCCTTTATACTCTGCTCTGACACCTCTCTCCTCTTTCCTGTATGTTTCTCAAATTCTGGTTAAAGACAGCAGCTCTTCTATCATTCCAAGCACACATATGAAGCACACTGGAGAGTCCCAGGGGGTCAGGGCACCCCTCTTTCTGTCCTTTTCTGGGCCTTGGGTGCCCCTTGAGAGCTCCCATTACTCTTCAGGGAATTTATTTGCTTACATGTCTTCTTCTAGTAGAATGTAAGCTCCTTGAGGGGAGGGACTGTGTCCCATTGGTTTCCTTATTGCCCATGACAAGCTTGGGGTCCCACCCAGAGAAGGCACTTGATAAGTGTTTGATGAATGAACGTGTGAGCGTCACAGCGTGATGTTCAGTAAGTCCCCTACATACAAACGAGTTCCTTTCTGAGAGCACGTTTGTAAGTCCAATTTGTTCATAAGTCCAACAGAGTTAGCCTAGGTACCCAACTAACACAATCGGCTATATAGTACTGTACTGTAATGGATTTATAATCCTTTTTCACACAATAATACATAAAAAAACAAACAAACAAAAAATAAAGAATTTTTTTTTTTTTTTTCGGTACGCGAGCGTCTCACTGCTGTGCTGTGGCCTCTCCTGTTGCGGAGCACAGGCTCCGGACGTGCAGGCCCAGCGGCCACGGCTCACGGGCCCAGCCGCTCCGCGGCATGCGGGATCTTCCCGGACCGGGGCACGAACCCGTGTCCCCTGCATCGGCAGGCGGATTCTCGACCACCGTGCCACCAGGGAAGCCCAAGAAAACATTTTTGTCTTACAGTACAGTACCTTGAAAAGCACAGTAGTACAGGACAACAGCTGGCATCCAGGGGCTGGCATCGAGTGAGCAGGCAAGAAGAGTTACTGACTGGAGGAGGGAGAGGAGGTGGGAGATGGTAGAGCTGAAGGACCGTCAGCAACAGGAGATGGTGGGCCAGCTGCACAGCCACCTGTGGAGGATGCACGCACGTGACAATGTACACCAGACACATGAACTAACATGTATTTGGACATGCGAACGCATGTCGCGTCTTCGAAAGTTCGCAACTTGAAGGTTGGTACGTAGGGGACTTACTGTATTTTCATTCCAGATAGAATTCCAAACTATTCCTCTGCGCCACCTGCCCCCTCTCAGCTAGAACCACTCCCCAGTCTGAGCTCTAGTGCGTGGTGTATGGTGAGCTCAGCTGTGACTATTTTATCCCAGGATTTAAAGGCTTTGCTGCTCACCATGTCCTCTACTCGAGGCTCATCCAGTCCCCCAGCAGCCCAGGGAGAGAAGGATACTAGGATACTAGGATACAAGGTCAACTATTCCCTTGACCCTTTCCAGATGTGGCGACTGAGATTGGGTTCTCATCTAGGCCAAGGTCATGCAGGAGGTAAGTGCTGGGACCAACCTTGAAGACAGGTCCGGGTGCTAAATCCCATCCTCTTTTGTCTGCAAGTGAGCCTCCCTGGATGGTAGCAAAGTAGCTGCTGGTCAGGGGGGAGCTGTGGATTGCGTGTTCCTCTGTGTGCTTATGGGGTTCCGTGAGGTTCCGTTTAGCCACCACTGCTTTGGGGATTTCTTCTTTAAGTGATGATTGTAGAGCCGTTCTCTCTGCCAGGATTAAGAAGAACGAGATCCAAGTTGTAGCTCCAGCCCTGGCTTTCTTTTTTTTTTTTTTTTTTTAAAATACCTGGCTTTGACCCTTGCAAGCTGCGTCAACTTGGGCAAGCCGCGTCTCCTCTCTGAGCCTCGACACCCTCACCTGTGATGTGAGCTCATCAGAACTCATGGCCCTGCTGTCCATGAGAAAGGCAGGGCCCCGCCAGCCAGCCCCCATGTCCCTGGGCTGGCCTGGTCAAGAAACAAAGCGCTGATCCCAGGCTCCTCTGATCCTGTGGCTGGCGAGGAGTCTTCCTGTCTTGGGCAATTCTGGAAGATTCCTGAAGAATGTGGGTTCTGTGCCTGCAGTGGTTCCTGGACAAGGCCACTTCTCAGGCTGAGGGAGTTCAGAAGTTCAGGGAGCAGCTGGAGACGAGCAGGCACACAGCTGTGCTGAGGACCCGGAAGGAGGCCCGGGGGAAGGAGCATTGGCAGGGCCGTCTCCCTGGCCTGGCTCCTCCCCGACGTCCCCGCATCCCACCTTCTCCCATCGCAGCCCTTCCCGAGGAGCCCAGGCAGCAGCATCTTGCTATCGCCTTGCCCCAACTCCTCAGCCTCAGGCGGGAGATGACCCCCGCCCCCAGAGGCAGCAATTTCCCAACGGGTCACAAGGGCTCACTCGGACAACTGTGCAAGGAAGAGAAGAAGAATTACAAGAGCTGTAACCGGCAAACCCTAACAACCGCCTGGGGGAGACCCTGCCAAAGGCCTACGGGTCCCTTCCCATGTTATCCTCACGACAACCCGGGAAGGGTTACTGCCACCCCATTTTACAGATGACCAGACTGAGGCTCAGAGAGGTTAGCAGTCCCACAGCCGGTAAGCGGCCGCATGGGCATCTGAACCCAGGCAAGCAGGCAGGCTCACGGGCAGGGTCTTAGTCTCCGCGATCGCGCTCTGAGGAGAGGCTCATTCCCCTGGAATTGGACCTACTACTAGACTCGAAGTGGCAATTTGGAGGATGCAGTCCAGTGGCTGCACGTACCCAGCTGGGGCAGGGGAAATGACCTCCTCTGTGCTTACATATCCTTGGGACCCAGCACTGCAAACTGGGCTCCCGGCCACCGTTGTAAGTGGTTCATGGGGTAAGAGCTGGGGGCAGAAATCAAGAAAAGAATGAAAAGCACTTTCTCCTTCTCTGAAAGGTGGAGTTCAGCTCTGCTGGGTTGTGCCTTTGTGACATTTATCACAAATGTCATCTGGATAAATTGGGAGTTTGGGATTGATATGTACACACTACTGTATATAAAATAGATAACTAATAAAGACCTACTGGATAGCACAGGGAACTCTACTCAATACTCTGTACTGCCCTATATGGGAAAAGAATCTGAAAAAGGGTTGATATATGTATATGTATAACTGATTCACTTTGCTGTACACCTGAAGCTAACACAACATTGTAAACCAACTATACTCCAATAAAAAATGAAAAATAAATTTAAAAACTTGAAAACTTAGGGGAAAAAAAAAAATCTCTGGTGCCTGTTCCCTCCATGTTGTCAGCTCCGTGAGGGCAGCAGCCAGGGCACTTTTGGTCGCTTGATGAATGGCCAGTGCCCATCACAGTACCTGGCATGTGGGAAGTGACTGATAAATGTTGGCCAGTCCCTCAGAGTGAGGAGGGTGCCACTTCAACATGAAGCATAAAGAATACAGCATGGGGTGTGCGTGTTCTCAGGCCGGGGGCTGAGATATTAGCCTGGAGCTCTTGGTCCTGCCCCAGGCTCCCTCGGATGTCCCCGTGTTTCAAGCCTGGGGTGTTTGTGTCCTCAGCCTTGTGCTGTGAGGGCTGGTGGCCTCTGTCGGGTGGCCTCTGTCCTGGGCAACAGCTTCCCACAGAGACACCTGCTCATTCGTGGCCAGAACCCCCAGGCTCCATGTGATGCCATTTCTCAAACTCTGCCCTGCCTGGAAAGAAGTGTGCCCGTGCCCCGGGATCGGGGGCAGAGCTGGAAATACATCTCGGCAAGCACGGACTTGCTGTACAATACTGTGGTTTACCTCAAACAAATTCGTGCAACTTTTACATTCTTCTCAATAAAACACATTTGAATGCATAAAAAATCAGATGTATGGATGGATGGGTAAAGGCATAAGAGACAGATAGATATGTGATAGAGAAAGTTTAGTAAAATGTGAATGGTACAGTCTGGGTGGTGAATATACCTACGCTTGCCGTAAAATTCTTTCACTATGTCTGTTTTAAAATGTTGACAATAATGATGATCTGAATGGCAATGCTTAACTGTATTTCTGTGGTTCAACAGCTTTTCAGGCTCTTCTTCCAAGGATAACGTTGGCATAGGCTTCAGGGATATTTGGATGAAATGCATAAAACTGTGTGTGACATTTGCATTTTTTATACTAATAATTCAGTTATATTATTCACTGACTTCTACTCAGGGTGAGTTGTAACATGGCATGCTAATGCTTCAGGTATGACCGTTCAACAAAAGGAAACAAAACAATGTATTATAGCACATGTGTGGCATTGTTAGAAATAATTATATAACTTTAAAATAATCACATTGAAAAATTTACTGATTATCACTACATATAAAAGATGATACATAATTAATAGCACCATATTAAATAAACACAAACCCCTATATGTATAAAATAAAACAATCTTCACATTTGCTTTAATACATACAGTACAACCTAACCTTTTTGTGTCTCAGTCTCTTCATCTGTAAAATAGTGATACTAAGAATACTTGCTTGTGCGGTTGCTGTGAGGACTGAATGAACTTTATTGTATTTAAAGAACTTAGAATAGTGCCTGGCACCTAGTAAGCACTATGTAAGATGAACTATTGTTATTATCATTATTAATTTCTGTTACCTATGAAATAGATGTCATTTATCAGTTAGAGGTGCGTGGTCCCCATCCCAGCTTTCATCACAATTTTAAGAGTCACATACAAACTTTGGAAAGGAAGTGCTGTGTTTCTGTAAATCATTGTTACTTTGGTGTATTAGTTATCTACTGCTGTGTAACAAATTTCCCCCAAACTTGATGGTCCCGGGAAAAACAACATTCATTATCTCACAGCTTCTAAGGGTCGGGATTCAGGCGTGGCTTAGCTGGGGGTCCCTGGCTCAGGGTCACTCACAAGCTTCAGTGAAGGTACCAGCAGGAGCTGCATCAGCTCAAGACTCCACAAGGCAGGAGCTGCCTCCAGCCTCATCCCCTGGCAGGATCAGGTCCTTGCAGGCTGTGGTTCTGAGAGCGCCCTCAGTTCCTTGCCACATGGGGCTCTCCGTAGCTCAGCTTACAACTTGGCAGGTGGCTTCATCGATGAGAGCAAAGAAGGGCCAGAGAACAACAGAGAGATGGAGAGTGAGTGAGTTCTGTCTTTTATAAGCTAATCTCAGGAGTGACACCCATCCTTTTTGCTGTTTCGTATTCTTAGAAGCAAGTCATGCTCCAGGGGAGGGAGTTTGACTAGAGCATGAACACCAGGATGTGGAACCATTGGAGCTGTTTTAGGAGCTGCCTGCCACCCCTGGGGCACCAATTTGAGATCAGGTGCTTTAGAAAGAACACGGGTTTGGAGTCAGGCAGAAACAGTTAGATGCCAGCTTTTCCTCTTTACCTGCGATGTGAAACTTGCACATTTCTCAGCCTCACTGACCCTTGTCTGTAAAATGGAGGTCGTTTCGCCTGCGCCACTGGGGCCGAGCTGAGGATCAAGTGTGATCCGCCTTGATAGGCTGCCTTGACCCGTGTATTAGTTTCCTAGGGCTGCTGTAACAAATTACCAAACGTAGTGGCTTAAACACCCAAATGCATTATTTTATAGTTCTGTAGGTCAGAAGTCTGACACGGGCCTCACTGGGCTAAAAATTAAGGTGTTGGCAGGACCACATTCTTTCTGGAGGCTCCGGAAGGACCACATTCTTTCTGGAGGCTCCGGAAGAGAATCCAATTCCTTGCCTTTTGCGGCTTCTAGAGGTGCCTGAGTTCCTTGGCTTGCGGCCCCTCCCTCCATCTTCAAAGCCAGAAATGGTGGTTGAGGCTTTTTTACACATCACCTCATTCTGACCCTCTTCCCTAGTCACACCTCCCTCCGCTCTCCTCTTCTGCTTCCCTCGTCCTCTTTTAAGGCCCCATGGGATTACAGTGGGCCCACCCAGACCATACTAAAATAGGATAATCTCCCTATTTTAAGGTCACCTGATTAGCAATCAATTCCATCAGCAACTGTGATTCCCCTTTGCCACGTAAGGAAACATAGTCACATGTTCTGGGGATTAGGAGGTAGATGTTTGCGGGGCCATAAGTCCACAGGCTGCCCCATTGTCCCTGTGGTGTCCTGGCACCCAGAGGGAGGGGCCCTCCTTGGCATGCCCAGAGGCCAGGATGAAGGTGCATTTTTTCTGCAGGAACGTGAGGAGGAGGCAGGTGCTGGACAAGGTGAAGTTTATGGCCATTCCTCAGGTGCCCCAGCTGTGTGTCTGACTCCCTCCGGGCTGCCCACGTGGTCCTGTGGGGCTGCTTTTATAGCTGCTCCCCAGCTGCCTCACCACAGGTGTCCTGCTCCTGGAGGCCACCCCCCCGGGCCCTCTCAGGGGAAGGGAAACCGCTGGCGCCTCGTGATGGAGTTGCATCAGCAGAGGAAGGCCTCCTGGTTGGTATCAGCCCATATCGCAGCTCGACTCCCGCTGGCGGGTCGCCTGGGTGGGAGGGAATCTGGGTGGGTCAACAGGTTCCAAATTTGTCCTGAGGCCGGCTTCCAAATTTTGCCTGTCCCACTGAAGATGTGTTTCTTGCCTTCTGTGGGGAAACAAGGGCCACCCTTTTTGGCTTGCAGGGAGGGGACAGGGATCCCTGTGAAGCTGGTTTGTTGGGCCTGAATTGCTGTGCCGTCTGTGCTGCTTTGCTCTTCCTGGGTTGGGCTGGGCTGGGGTGGTGAGGGACGTATCACCTCACCATCTAGTGGAGAGGTGAGGGACGGCAAGCTGTAACTGCCCAAGGACTGTCTACACTGGAGTTATTACCCTAGGGCAGTGGTCCCAAGCTGTACCACAGAATCATGCAAAGAGGTTTTGAAAAATACATCTGCTTGAGCCCCACTCCACACCTCCTTCATCAGAAAACCTGCAGTTTAGCTTTAGAATGTAGATCCCCAAGCCCTACCTCTAAATTCTAATTTACTAAGTTTGGGATAAGACCTGGGAATCTGAATTCTTACCATGACTTCTCCAGTGACTCTCAAGGGCAGCTTGACTTGAACACCACTGATTTTAGCAACCCATAAGGTAAATGGCCAACTGTGGGATGTGCACTTTTTTTTAAAAAAAAAGCTGATGCTCTATTTGGTCATACTATTAGAAACATAACATCCAGGTGAAGGAAGGATGTAATATAGTGATTAAAAGTATCTGGGTTCAAGAGTCCTACTTTTGCTACTGCCGGTTTTGTGACCTTGGGCCAAGGTCTTGTCTTTCGGGGTTGTTGCGAGAACTTGAGACCATAAATAACGTGTAGAGCACTTGACACAGGGGCCTGGCCCTCAGCAAACGGGCCCTGTATTAAGAGTCTACTGTTCAGATCCATTGGGAGCTCCGTGTTTAATTTCAGTGACATATTTATGAAGGGGATGTCCAGAAGAGGAGGAGATGGAAGGGAGAGGAGAGGAGACCATGAAGAAGAACCAAGGAGAAGGCTTGAGGGTCTGTAACTGGGAGTCAGAGGTGCAACGTGTGTGTGCTGCTTAAGAAACACCAGGTTGCCGTCATGCAAGGTCTTCAGACGCTGAATGAGAACACTGTCTGTGCTCTGGAACACGAGTGGCTCCCAGTGCCGCGCCTGTACCCCTCATGGGGTGTGGCCTGATCATGGGAGATGCACACACAAGCATTTGCTGCAGTAGCTCTTCACTATGGGCACACTCTTCACATGTAGGTACGTATACTTTGTACATACTTGTACACGTGTGTATATGGATGTTGATGTGTTAGAAAAAATAAAGTCAGCATCACGGGTCTGTGGTTTCACAGAAGTAAGTAGCAATGTAGGGCCTGAGCCAAATTTAAAATACATGTATATGCAATGTTATGGACTGAAGTGTTATACCCCCTAAATTCATATGTTGAAACCTGATCCCCAGTGCTTTGGTATTTGGCAGTGGGGCCTTTGGGAGGTGATTAGGTCACAAGGGTGGAGCCCTCATGAATGGGATTAGTGCCCTTATTTAAAAAGACCCCAGAGAGCTCCCTGGTCCCCTCCACCTCTTGAGGACACAATGAGAAGACAGCTGTCTGCCACCTGGAAGAGGGCTCTGGTGAGAGCCCTCAACCCTACCAGCACACTGATCTCACACTTCCAGCCTCCAGAACTGTGAGAAATACATTTCTGTTGTTTGGAAGCCCCCAGTCTAGGGTACTAGGTTATAGCAGCCCAAATGGACTAAGACGTGACATCGATAATGTAGAGCTGGTTTGTGGGTGTGGCAGACACAGTCAGGGTAGTCTTGGGGAGCCCAGCCTCAGAGGAACTTTCTGCTTGGGTTTGGAGATGGGCCTCGGTGATGTTGCAGGTTGCTTTGCCATGAACGTAGACTGCACCCCACGCCTCCACACACCTGAGGGGCTGCCTCTGTGAAAGGGATGCCATCTTTAGCAAGCCAGCCTGATGCTACTGACGACCTCGACGCTGGAGTTCGCGGGTTAAGTGGCCGCAAAACAACAGCCACGGGTAGTTCCTGAGAATGAAGATGCCAGTGAACTTAGCTGCTTGGCCCCCTGCGCACCTAACAGGCATCTCCCACAGGCTTCTCCCCTTCCTCACAGCCCCTGCTTTCAGGTTCTGTTTCTTTTTTGTCCACTATTTGAGGCCAGAGGCGTTGTTGGGTCTACAGCTCTCCCTCAGACAGTGCTATCTGCCTGGAGTGCCAGGCTCCAGGTGTTCTCGGGCTCAGTGTTCCTCGGGTGACACTGGCTCTGCCCTCGTGGCTCTGGACTGACCTGTGTTGTGAGCTAGAGCTAAGTGGTCCCAGAGAAGACCCTTCTGGACAGAGTGGCATTGAAACCCGTCAGGAAATGGAAAGTGGGGCGACATTCCTCGGGGTATCCAGACAGCGGGTGGCAGTGAGGAGACACAGGCTGGCATCTTTCCCACAAATGCAGTTTGGCCTCTAACTTTGCAATGTCACAAGTTCAAAGGAGGGCATCTCTAGCTGGGAAGTCCAAAAAAAAAAAAAAGAATTTAAGATTATTTCATCTTTCCATGTTATTCTATGTGATGCAGATAGAGTGCTTGAAATTCAGGGGTAGGTTGTGTGCGTGCGTGCATGTGAGCATGTGTGCATATGTATGTGGGATGTAGGGGGTAGGAGAAGGGACAGGAATCGCTTTGGGGTCACGCCTAGTGGACGTTGAGTAGCTTAACTCGTCTCTTTTAGGGTCAAGAGACTGAAACCCAATTCCAGTCGACTTAAGCAGGCAGTGGGGGGCCTGTGCGGGAGTGCTGTGGACTGAAGTATGTCCCCCAAATTCATATGTTGAAGTCTTATCCCCCAGTACCTCAGAAGGTGACTGTATTTGGAGATGGGGGTCTTTAAAGAGGTGATTAAGTTAACATGTGGTCTATAGGGTGGACCCTAATCCAGTATGACTGGTTCCCTTATAAGAACAGGAGATTAGGACACAGAGACACACAGAGGGAAAACCATGGGAGGACACAGGGAGAAGACAGCCATCTACAAGCCAAAGAGAGAGGCCTCAGGGGAAACCAACCCTGCCAACGCTTTGGTCTTGGATTTCTAGACTCTAGAACTGTGAGAAATTAAATTTCTGGTTTTTAAAAAGCCACATTGTTATGCTGACCCTAGCAAACTAATACAGGGAAGGAATGGGAGAGGTGGGAGGGGTTAGGGTATCACTTAACCAACCCGCAGGAAGCTGGCTTAAGGGACAGTTGGATCCAGGGAATATGGTAATCCGCCCTGCTCCCTCCCCCCTCTTATATGGGGATCTGGTTTGGCCTCATTCTCTCAGGCTTCTCCTTGTGGGAGGGACATGGCAGCCTGTGACTCTGGGGAACATCTCATAGCTCAAGATCTGAAAGGAAAGCAAGAGCTAACCTTCCACTCACGATTTGAAACCGTTTAGATAGAGGTTCTGACTTTCCTACTCAGATCTCAGGGCCAACTCCTGGGGCCACCGGCAGTGGCGGGATGGGGGTGCTGCAGGGTTGGGATTGTTCCAGCCAGGATCACGTGCTCTGTGACCTGAAGTCGCGGGTGGGGGCGATGCGGATGGTGGATGCCACAGGGCAACAGGGCACCGTGATCAGCAGGGCCCCAACCCCAGGAATTACCCGAGATGAGCGTGGAACAAGGCCAGCAGAAGAGGGGAAAGTGTGCTCAGCAGAGACACTGAGGCCCAGACAGGGAAAGGAAGTGGCCCAGGCCACACAGGCTGTGTCTGTGGCTGAGCCGGGGGTGGGGGGGTGGGGGGGGTGGGGGGGTGCGGGACAGCCGGCCCCTGCTAGGTCTCCAACTCCTAGCGTGTTTGGGAGAGGAATGTGGGCTGGCCCGTCAGCTGCGGCCAGGCTGCATGGCTAATTTGCTTATTTCCTATTTTGTTTGTCTTTTAATAAGATGGGGAGGATAGAGATGTGGTGTGAGATTAGCTATTATAAGTACTCACTCAACCAGACCATTCTGACCCCTAAATGATTACCCTGTTTGAAGTCAAGAGCTCAGGGGCTGCCTTTGCCCTTTAAACCCGTAATTTACAGAGCAATTGTCTGCCAGGTGGAGGGAGTGTTCCGGTATCAACGCACTTAACAATGGGAAGTCTCTTCAGCCCTGGGAACATCTGGCTTCAGGAACTTTTTACTGTAAACAGCTGGGTGTGGCCAGCCAGCCTCAGGCCAGTGGGTACCAGCCCAGACTCCGTAGAGAGCCAGTCGGCAGGGCTAAGATCCCAGCTCCCATGCCCTAGCTCCACACACAAGGACCCTGGGAGTCTATGTAACAGCTCCGTGCCTCAGTTTCCCCACCTGTCGGATGAGAAGAACCATGCCAATCCAGAGCAAAACCACGTACAGCTGTGATTCTCAACTGCAGATGGTTTTGCCTCCCCGGGGGACATTTGGCAAAGTCTGGAGAAATGTGGGGCTGTCACGACGGGAGGTGGGATGCTCTTGGCTTCTAGTGAGTAGAGGCGAGGGATGCTGCTAGACATCCTGCGATTCTCAGGACAGCACTCCTCCTCCCCGCAAAGCACCTCCAGGATGCTGGCAGTGCGGAGGTTGAGAAACCCTGCCGTAAAGGACAGGGGCAAGCGTCCGGTCAATGTTGGCTCCTACTAGATCTGACCACTGAATTCTCAGTCCTGTTTCTGGTGCTTCTGTAAGCTGTCAGGCACCTGAACTCAAGTTTCTTTTCCTCTCTGAATATCAGGGGGCTCATCTTCCCTGGGGTCCAGCTGCCCTGCCCCACTGCTAGGGAGAGGAAACATCTCAGGAAAGAAGAACCACACCCCTCTCCACCCCCTGGGCCACGTTAAAGGATTCCACGCCACATGGTCCCCTGAGCGTCCCAGGGCACTCCATTCTCTCTCCAGATGTGAGACTCACTGGGCTGATGCCACCCCTGGTGGGCTTGTGGCCTTACCCCACTGAGCCAGTGAGATTCCACGCTGAGACTTTGCTAGAACTCCTGGGTGAGAGCCTCTCTCTTGTGCAGGGATAGCTAAGCCGGGAGGTTGTGTGTCTCGTGGTAATTTTGCCAACTGTTGGGATCCACCTGTCTGGGAATAAACCTGACGTAGAGAGAGGCTACGTCAAGGGACAAAGAAAGATGAAGATCCTGAAAATATCATTTACCACTCTGGATCCAAAGCTAGTTGTCCTACACTATTCTTTCCAGAAGCCAATAAGTTCCTTTTTGTTTTTAAACCAGTGTTTTGAGTCGGGGTTTGTCACCTGTCACTGGCTAATACAGAAATCCCACCTGTCCTAGAAATTTCTTTCCCAGTTGTATTTTTCTAGGGCCTTGCCTTTCTTTTCCCCCTTTGCCAAATCATAAGCTTCTTGAGGGCAGGGCTTGTATAGAAAACTAAATTATCTCAGGGTACTGTGTAGCGACAGAACTTTCTGCCATGATGGGAATGCTCTGTATCTGTGTTCTCTGATCCCGCAGCCACCAGCCACAGGCAGCTATGGAGTGCTTGAAATGTGCTGGTGCAGCTGAGAAATGGAATTTTAAATTTTATTTAATTTTAGTTAATTATTATAGTAATTTAAATTGCCACACATGGCTTGGCTGCCAGATCAAACTGCATAGCTGTGTAGCATCTTGTACTGGTGGTGGTGCTCTGTCGATTTTTATTGATTGATTGATTGATCTGTTCATTTGCTTAATGAACAGGGAGATAGTGTGGGCCGCTGTATTGGTGGACACAGCCCCACGGGTCCCACGCGGATAACTGTAACGCAAAGTGAAGAACACAGAATGTTTCGGAGGAGGCCCAGATCAGATTCTCTGGAAGCTCAGGGAGGAAGTTCAGAGAGTAGCTGGAGGTAAGAGCAGACAAGTTTCTCAGGGGGAGTAATCAAATACGAGATCAATGAATTGGTGCAAAAAAAAGGCCTTTTTTCAGTCCCACTTACTGTGCTCCTCCCACAGGACCTTTGCACGTGCTGACCCGCTGTCTAGAATCCTCTTCCTTTTCTTCTTCACCTGCTGAACTCCCTTCTGCCCAGGCCTCACCTCCTCTTGACTACATGAAATCCCCATGAGATAAGCTCTCTGACGACCAGCTACCTCTGCTCTCAGGACTGGGCACAGTTACAATTTCACACTGCCCAGGAGTATTTGATTCACTTCTCTCTTCCCTGCTGGATGGGAAGCTCTGTGCGGGCAGAGGCTGGGCAGAATGTCATTCACGTTGTATCCTCAGCATTTAGCTCAGCGTCTGCCTGCCTGGAACGTTCTTCCCCCAGATCTTTGCAAGGGAAAGTATGTCTCAGCTCAAAAGTCCTCTAGGACAGCGCCCCCCCCCCCAACCCGCTTCATCACGTGTACCACTCATCACTTCTGAACTCAGTCACCCCAGTCATGGATGAGTTTCTTGTCTTCCTTTGCTAGGTTATATGAGTTCTAGCCCTGTATCCCCAGCATCAAGAACATTTACTAAATACAGTACGTGCGGTCAGCCTGCTGAAACTGGTCGTGCCCAGGTCTGTCTCACAGTGTCTTCTAACTCTTCCAAATCCTCCCTGTTCAATGCACACTTCCCGAGTATTCACCGCCTGCCAGAACGTAGCAATGAGCTAGGGAGTCAGGCTGGGCTCCTGTCCTGGGAGAAGCATACAATCCGGCTCATTGGGGTGGGGTTCCATCAGGGCCAGTCGGACACCTGGGTGGAGCCTTCAGACCATCCCCTACCTCCTGTGATTTGGGCTTTGCCAGGAGGGCCCAGCTGTCAGCCATGATCTTGATACTCAGTGTGTGTGTCTCTGGACTAGCAACACAGCCTGGGGGCTTATTAGAAATGCCAAATCTCAGGCCCCACCCCAAACCTCCTGAGTCAGCATCTGCATCCCAAAAATACCTGTCCCTCCCAGGTGCATTTTTTTTTTAAATAAATTTATTTATTTTATTTATTTTAATTTTTGGCTGCGTTGGGTCTTTGTTGCTGTGCACAGGCTTTCTCTAGTTGCAGTGAGCAGGGGCTACTCTTCATTGCAGTGCGCGGGCTTCTCATTGCAGTGGCTTCTCTTATCGCGGAGCACAGGCTCTAGGGGCGTGGGCTTCAGTAGTTGTGGTTCGCGAGCTCTAGAGCACAGGCTCAGTAGTTGTGGTGCACAGGCTTAGTTGCTCCGCGGCATGTGGGATCTTCCCAGGCCAGGGCTCGAACCCATGTCCCCTACACTGGCAGGCAGATTCTTAACCACTGCGCCACCGGGGAAGCCCTCCCAGGTGCATGTTAAAGTTTGAGAAGGACCGAGCTAGGACACCTGTGGTTCTACCACTGCTACGGACTGAATGTCTGTGTCCTCCCCAAATTCTTATTTGAAATATTCTAAGCCACAATGTGATGGTATTAGGAGATGGGGCCTTTGGGAGGCGATTAGGTCACGAAGATGGTGTCCTCATGATGGGATTAGTGCCCTTATAAGATATTAGACAGCTTGCTTCCTCTCTCTCTCCCTGCACTCTGGGAGGACACAATGAGAAGGCACCCATCTGTGAACCAGGAAGAGAGCTCTCACCAGGTAAATTAGCTGGCACCTGGATCTTGGACCTCCCAGCCTCTAGAACTGTGAGGAATAAACGTCTGTTGTTTAAGCCCCCATAGTCTCCGGTATTATGTTGTAGCAGCCCGAGCTGACTGAGACGACTGCTGAAGATCTATTCTGACAATCTGGAAATGTGAATACCCCGGAAGAGGGACACGGTGAAGCAAGTGATATCAAGGGAGGGGTGACTGGTCAGAAGTTCCCCTCCTGACAGCGGGGTTCTGGGACAGGAGGCAGCACTCTGATGGGGACAGTAGGCGCCTGACTTTTCCAACAGGACAGAATGCACCAGAGCTCCATTTTGAGTGCTGCCACCTGGTAATGTAAGTCCTGTGCTGGAAGGTGGGGGTGAGGGTGGGAACACCAACATGGTAGTGGGGGTGGTGCTCAGCGGGGAGGAGCGAGCCTGGGACATGGAGGAAGGTGACTGAGCTGGAGTCCTGCCCGGTCACGTCTTAGCTTAATAGAGCTGGGCAAGCCCCTCAGCCTTAACCTCAGTTTCTCCATCTATGAAATGGGTTAATAATCACCCCTCTCAAAGAGACTGTTGGGAAAACTGAATGAGAACACACAGAGAAAAAGGCCAGCTCATCAATGAAGTGTTGTGGAGTAGTATTTATTGTTACAGTGTTAAAATTCACTCTTGGGAAGACATTCCGGGCCATGATCAGTAACTAAAGGTCAGGCACATCATCTTAGCTCATGGACAACTCGTTTCCTTTGCACCCACAGACTCCCTGGGGTGTCAGCGCTCAGGAAATTCTCATCAGCCAACCACTGGGAATGATGTTAGTGTCAGAAGATGCTATTTCCCACAACGTTTCTTTTTCTTGCCACTCCACTGCCAGGAGCCCATTGGAACCTCGAAGGGCAGAGCAGAAGTGATGGTGCCCAGAAAATATGGGTTGTGATGGGAAGGGGGAGAGCTAGGCTTGGAGCACCGAACACGGAAGTCACATCTTGCCAAATCGTCCTGTTCTGCTGGACTCAGCCCCGTCTGTTGACCTAGAGATTGGGGGTCACTGTTCTGAGGCCCTTCCATGCTGGCTGGGCTGCGTGGAGACCCCTTCTCCTCGACTTCATCTGGTCCAGGTTCTCCCGTGGCTTCTCCTTGCCTCCTGCAGCCTGGGCTCCAATGATTGCGATGCGGACAGGGACAGATTTCTCGGAGAAAAGCCCAGCTCAGCCCAAGACAAGAGAGCCTTGTCCACAGACAAGAGGCGTCTGGGGTCAGAAAGCTGGTGCCTTCTGATGGCTCCGGTCCCCAGCTTCTGGGAGGAATATGGGGTGTCTCTGCCTACCCTGGTTCTCCCCAACCTCTGGCAGCACCCATGGGTGCAGGCGACACCAGCTCTCACAGAAGCACATTCACATGGTTCCGAGGTCCAGATGCCGTGTCACCCTTTAAGGACCAAGACCATGACTCAGGCCATTCGGACAGGATGTGGCAGGTCACTGTGCTGCGGGTGGCCACTCTGCCAGCCTTTGTTAACCGCTTCCAGAACCTCTCTGCCAAGTCTGCACCCCCTGCTCTTCTTGCCTGCTCTTGAAGCAGAGTTGACATTTAGGATTTTCCCAGCAGACAGAGCTCACCTGATTTAACCCTGTACGGAGGTTGTTCATTTATCAGCCAACCCATCCTCATGTTGCAAAGCATCCAAACGCTTGCCTGGGGGCCAGGGATACAGAGCATCTGGGAGGCGAGAACGCGCTCTCAGGGCACCGTTTGGACCAAAAGGCGCATCCGAGTTTGCCCACGTTGCCCCAGGCCTGCCGGCCCAATGCTGCGAATGTTTTGGGCACTGCCATCCCTGCCAGTGACCGCCCCCCCCAACTGTCCGTTTGCCCATCTTGTCCCCAAGTCGGGGAACAATGCATTGGTTTCAAATAATCAGACCTGCACCCAGGCACCTGTCGGTTTGCCATTCCTGCTCACCCTGCGGGAATAACTGCCTTCTGGGTTTGCTCCTTCCCGAGAGGCAGATCCTGGGGTGCCGGCTCGGCCAGCCTGGATGCTGGCTCGGGAGTGGCCTGTGGCATCAGGTTAGAGGGAGGTCTTAACTCCTCTCTCCGGCTGCGGGCTCTGCAGCCTCCGATCCCGTGTGTGTGGCTGAACGTCATGAAGTTACTGGGTTTGGAGCCTCCGCAAAGCTTCACCCCTTGTTCCAGAGCTTCACCCCCTGGGCCCTGGAATCAGAAATGTGTCCCTAGGAGGCCAAACGTTCAGACAAAAGGGGGCATCCACGTGTCCACAACTAGGCATTTGGTTTCCGGTGGTGAGAAAAGCTGTGCTTGTGTTAAGGTCAGGAAACCAAGGTCTTCGGCCTCGGGGAGGAGGAATTCTCAAGTTCATCAGGCCTCGGGTTGTGCTTTTCCTTGAGGGGAAGTAATGCATTGGGTTGAAGAACGTGCTTTGACGGTTCTTGGAGGCTGACCCTGCTTCTAGTCCTGGAAATTCAAACCTCTTATAGACTGTTGGTGCCAAAGGCTTCAATGGAAGTCGAGCATCGTGGTTCCAACAAATGATTTGCTTTGATAACCTAAGTGTAAGTAGAACTCCAATGCCACGTGCCCTTCCCTAATCATTCCTCAGCATCGAAGTCAATGAACTCAAGCCTGAGCACATAGATCGAACTCATTTTCAAGGGTTATGTACGTGGGATTTTCCTCTTTTGGGGAAGTCAAGTCCTACTGGGGGCTCTAGAGAGTCTGAACATTAAACATTTCTTGCCCTCCTTTTGCACGTTGCTCCAATCAGAACA
This sequence comes from Globicephala melas, assembly GCF_963455315.2. NCBI lineage: Eukaryota > Metazoa > Chordata > Mammalia > Artiodactyla > Delphinidae > Globicephala > Globicephala melas. The sequence continues at coordinate 176,447,015 of NC_083314.1, forward strand.
GTTGGAGAGGACTTCCCTGGTGGTCCAGTGGTTAAGATTCTGCCCTCCCATTGCAGGGGGTGCAGGTTCAATCCCTGGTCGGGGAAGTTCCGCATGCCGTGCGGTCCGGCCCCCAAAACAAACAAACAAAAACAACAACAACAAAAAACAGGCGGAGAGAACCAGTACTACATCAGTACAGTATCAGTTCTGTGTTGTAAATGGGAAAGTAGACACCCACCCTGGACCCCATAACTTCCCACCTGTCTCCTGAGAGGTTACAAAGTGTTACAGACGTTAGCAAGTGTTAATCCTCACAACATCCCTGGAAGGGAACCAGAAGTATTGTAGATGAAGACATTGAGGCACAGAGAGGTGAGGCCACTGGGAAGAAGCCACACAGCAAAACAGTAGTAGAGTCAAGAAGAGGGCTGGGGATCCTCTGCACCACCTTAGCGACCTGTGAGATTCAGCTCAATTAGGACACTGGCGAGCACACCTGTGTGTCAGGTGACAGACGTCACAACAAGGTTTGCTGGGTTAATAATGACAAGCGTTTCCCTGTTCCCAGTCCCAAACCCACTGTCACACTTGGTACAGTTGTCACGGACCTAACCCAGTCAACTCCGATCCTATCGACATGATATCCTTCATCCTGATGACCAGATATCTGCATTTCCTGGCAACGTCACTGCTCAGCCCCACCCCCGCAGGGATGTCACCTGCCTCCACCCAGGACAGCCACTCCCGGGAGGAGGGAGCAAGTAGCCCTTTAACATGTCCACCCGGATGTGACACACGGCATTTAGGATGGGAATGACCTTCCCGTTTTGCCTTCTCCCAAGAGAGATTCAGTGATACAAGTCAGAAGCCGAGTTATTGGTCATGGGGGGCATGGATGCTGGAGCTGAGACCTCCGCCAGGCTGGCCAGAAGGGTCCACGTGGTGACCCGTCAGCCTCCAGCTTTGCTAGCTCCTGGTGCTCACTGCTGGCCTCTGCGTGTCTGGCTGGAGTCCCACCTGCTCCTCCTGGGAGGGTGTTTTGGGGAACCCTGTGCCTCTTTCCATCCTGGTGGCTCAGTTCAAGGCTCCCAGGACCACTTGAACTGCTCAGTGGCTGAGTCACTCCGAGGTGGAGCCTTGATGACAGAGGTGCCGGGCACCCTGACGGGCCCTCTGGGCCAGTCTCCCTCCAGTGAGCACGGAAGTCCACAGCCCGCTCAAGTCAGGCAGGCTGGTGCCCCCTCGTTCCCCGGGGTTCCCATCCGCAGTCACAGCAGTCTGCTGGGATTTCCCGGGACTAGAGGAGCACCCTCAGGCCAAGATCACTATGTACAACAGTGACAGTCCCTGGCTGTCCTTCATCCCCGGGTCTCTCTGTGTTGGGTCTGGTGGAGCATCGGCTCCTTACACGTTGGTGACCTCCAGGCCATTGTAGCCCTCCAGACGGCACTGCTCGGGCCTGCCCTGGGAGTCATCGTCTCCGCAATCTTCGTTTTGAAGAGAGCCATAGTCATCGTGGAAATCGGGGTCTTTGCTGCTGAAGCCCCTTCCTATCTTTCCCAGGGGCAGCTGAGAAGAGAGGAATGAGAACAAAGGACAGGAAGAAGAGAAAAAGAGAATTGAATGTTCTTGGATCTGGGAAATGTGGGGTCTCCAATTTCAATTGCTGTGTGACCTTACCTAACCACTCTGTGCTCCTCCTATTAGTAATAATACTCCACTCCTCAGGGAGACTGAGAGGACTTTTGTGAGTTAACCTTAGGAGAGAGCTTTGTGTTCCCAGCTGGAAGGAACCCGTTTGTTACTGAGGGTGAGGGCAAATATAGTCTTTCTGATTATCTACCGAAGTCTCTCACCTTCCTCTTCAGCAGGAGAAGGGGGGTGGAGAATGAGTGTGGGCGTGAGGTCTGACTGCATTCCCAGGTCCAGAAGAAGAAATATTCCAGCATTGCCTGGTGTGGCAGAAAGAGTGTGGGTTTTGGAGACTCACAAACTGGGGTTTGGATCCCTGCTCTGCCATTTCCCAGCTGTGTGACCTTGGACAAGTCACCTGTCCCCTCTGAGCCTCAGTTTTCCTAGCTACAAGATGGGTCTAATAATTCCTTTCTCCCAGAGTTGTTGCAAAGAGTAGAACTCCATCTGGGAAGCACACAGCATGGTGCTGGGAGACAGTGGCTATAATTATCAGACACGGTGGCCCCTCAGTAAACAGTTCTCTCTTAGGGTAGTCACGGCAGTGCTTTGTGATGATTTATTGATTGGACCGCCTTTCTTTCTCGACCAGTGTGTTTCTCAACCTTTCTTTCAATACTGCCCCCCCCTTAAAAGAAGACTTTTTCGACATTTTTTCCTTAATCACACTCCCACTATGAAATTTTCATGCCACAGGTATACTGTGCACTGTTTATGTGCCATGTGTATAGCTGTGCTTTATAAATAAAACGAGTAAGGTTTTTTGTGCCCTCCCTGAGCCGAACCCATTTTGACCCCTTCGGGGTGACAGCACCCCCAGTGGGAATGCACAGTCTAGACTGAGAGCATCTTAATGGTGAGGGTGGTCATTTATTCATGTTTATCTCCCACACTCGGGACGTGCCTGGGATGCCCTTAGTACCCGAAACTGTCCGCTGAATAAATGGAAGAATTTTGGATTATCCGCTTCTGTCGTCTGTGTCTATACACCTCCGTTTAGGAATCTGTGTCTCCCTGAGTCCACACGATCAGACCCAACTACACATGTTCTTATGCACCAGAGGCTCACCCGCTGCTCTTGGTCAAAATCTAAGTCAGTGGCCCTTAGAGTTTAGGGTGTGCTGGAACCCTCTGGGCAGCCTTGCGGCATGCGGGGTTCCCCCTGCCCCCGAGGCCCTTGAGTCAGGAGGCCCCAGGTGGGTCCCAGAAGCTGTACGTTAAGCATCCAGCCAGGTGAGTCTGATGCAGGCAGGTGAGACCTGCACTTCGAGATACAGTGACAAAGACCCCACAAGGCTGAGTGTGTCTTAACCATCATGCAGGTCCCTTGAGGGTGGGTTCCAGGGCCTCTCTCCCAGCTGCACCTGTGACCTGGCCCATCGGCCCCCCTCCAGACGACACAAAGACCTTTCTTTCCCAGGCTGGGGGACCCCCAGGTAAACACATGGAGCGACCTACCCGGCCAGTCTTGTACTTGATCCCACCACTGTTCTCCTCCTTCCCTGCCCGGGTGATGCTGGAGGCCCTCCCCGGGGGCGTTCCGAATCGCTCAGCCTCCCGGATGCCTGTGGAGCTGAGGAGAGACCCAGGGCAAGTCAGCAGGGCTGCGGCAGCCGGGGGTGTGTGTCAGCTACTGCCACCCAGAGACACAGACACTCACTCACTCCAGGAACAGTGACCGCAACTGCGGTGTACTGAGTATCTCCTACGCGCCACCACTGTGCTAAGCACTTTACAAACACAATCCTCACAGCACACCTAGAGGCCAGGCTGCCATCTCTTGCTGCCGATGAGGACAGGGGGCACAGAGAGGTCAAGCGACCTGCCCGGGATCACACAGCTTGAAGCGGCACAGCCAAGATCTGAGCCCCGGTCTCAGAGACCCCAAAGTCTCTCTTAAGCCCCCAGTGTCCTGCAAACCCTGTCAGGAGAGGGGAGACTTGATGGGAGAAGCCCCCCATGTCAGCTCATTAGGTGTGACTGGAGAATCATCAAGAAAGTTTCCCCCACTCTGCATTGGGAATCTGGGTCCCCCACTGACTTGTTACCCCCATTGCTCCCATCCTTGTACAAAAGCATCAAAGGCTTCTGTTAGAATTGGACTTGGCAAACTACAGCCTGTGGGCCGAATGCAGCTAGCTGACTGATTTTGTAAATAAAGTTTTATTGGAACCCAGTCCCTTGGTTTGCACGTTGTCTATGGCTGCTTTCTTACTACTTGGACACAGACCACCTGGCTCTCGAGTGCTAACATCTTCACTATCTGACCTTGTGTGGAAGAAGTTGGCCAGCCCCTGTGTTAGAATCTTAGTGCTGGTGCGTATGGAGTATGGAGTTGGGGCGAGAAACTGGTTCAGAGCCAGGACTTCCGAACTTCGTCCTCCCACCTGCCTTCCTTCTCTTTTAGAACTTGGGCAAACCAGTGTGTCTCTTGGACTCCCGTCTTTCTCTGCCTGCAGGGTTGGCCCCAGCATGGGCAGAGCCTTCTGTACCTTCCCTGTCAACCTCAGCAATCCCAAGACGCTGGTGTCCAGCATCGTCCTTGGAACTTCAGTGGCGCTGAAATCCTGGCTCGACTCTGCACTGGCTGCGTGACCTCGAGCGTGTCCCTTCATTTCTCGAAAGCTGGGTTTCTCTATCTGCCAGGTGGGGATCGTATTAGAGCCAACTTCATGAAGTGATCGCGAGGGTTAGTTAAAGTGTGCTTTGGAGCTTAGCTGGAATCCAGTAAGTGGCTATAATGATAATGAGTCATATTAACAGTAAACACTTATTACAGAGGAACTGGCTCTGGCTGACGGGCGGTCAGGAGCTGTGAGCCTCGGCTCAGGCCACCATGGAGGTGGACTCATGAAGAGAAATGAATCTTCTAATAGCTTTTAAGCTGCCTTCGAGAAGCTCTGCTTCTTTTGGGGCAAGTTCTGCAGAGGAAGTTCAAGGGAGGGGAGGGTGCTGGGCAGGGGACCGCACTGGCTGCTGGGCGGCAGGTGAAGGTGAGTTCTCAGGTCCCCCGGTGCCAGGGCAACCTCGTCACAGGGAGGCTCTTGCTCTGCGGTGGGTCAGGAACTGAGGTCTTCATTGATGACCTCCCTCTCTCCTCCATCTGGGGATGGAATGCCCTGGGTCTAGTGGGGAAGCTGTCCTAAGTGCAGAAGCCATGATGCAGCCAGCTGTGTTTGCCGTCTTGTGGGAAGTGCATGACACCCCCCTGAGTCATGGAACATCAGCTGTCTGATGAACTCGGGAGAACTCCAGAGCCCCTTCTTTGGTTTTTCACTGAAAAAGAGATGGAAGTCCAGAGGGGATGTGTGTCTCATCCAAGGATACACAAGACACGCAGTGGCAGGGATAGAACTTGAACTTGGTTCTCTAGAAGCAAGATCTAGGCCATGTTTTTCCCACCTTGGGGGTCAGCGTAGGACCCAGAGGAGGAGACAGAATGTGGAGTGGGGTTAATATCAACATTTCTCTTATAAGGTCATTGGAGGATTGAATGAGAGGACACATATAAAATGCTGAGCAGGGGCTGGCATAGCATGAGCAGTTGCTGTGATCGACACTGGGGTTGAGGGGTACAGACCTGGCTTCAGTCCCTGCTCAACCATCCCCTAGCTGTGCCCTCATGTGAGCTGATTCCCTTGCTGGGCCTCCGTTTCCTCATCTGTACGATAGAGCCCAGTATGCAGTTCTGGTCTTAACAAACCAACCCCTGAGCAGAAAGTGGCTGCCTTTGTGGTGTAGACAGAGGAGCACAGGGCAGTTCCTGCCACCACTGTGCCAAAACACCTTCCCTTCTAGCTTTTTCCTCCGTGGCTAAAACCGTACCGTTCCTCCTGCGGATTAAAAGTCACGGAAATGCAAATAGGCCGAGCGCAAGGTTACGGTCTTACGGAGACTTGAAATGGCTAATTGAATATTTCTACTTCCTTTGTCAGACCCTGAGGGAGTGGAATGCTGGAAGGATAAGTTTTAATGAGGGAAGTTTCTGGAAGATAGGGCATCTCTGTTGACTCATTTCCTGAGTCAATGTACAGGGTGTCCGGGCACTAAAAAGGCATCGTGTGCAGGAAGGAAGGTGGCGGGGTGGGAATCAGCCTCTGTCAGCGGGGCTGGCCTGAGGGCTGCGTCTCACCCAATTAAATGAAGGTCTACGAGGCCGTCAGGTGCAAGATGCTTTGGCGGAGCTGAGTGACGTGGGGGAGGACAGAGTATTAATTGGCCGCCTACTGTGTTCCAGGCTCGACGCCAGGTCCTTCCCCTGAGTCAGCTCCTCGAACCCTCCCGAAGCCCTAGGGAAGCGGAGTGATTGTCTGCGTTTCAAGATGAGGGAACCGAGGCTCCAGTTTCTTGCTAAAACCACAGATGATGGAAGAGGAGCCAGAATTCAGCCCCCAAAGGCCCTGCTGTGCCCCCTCCTTACATAGGACCGCGATTCCATGGACTACACCGCCCCAGGGCCTGGTCTCTGGGCTCACAGCTCAGTGATCCTTTGGGGGTGGGGTGAGGCAGAATATTATGAAACATCACCTTCTTGTGGGTGCCTGAAAATCTCAGTGTGCCCCTTCCCCCACCTGGCTCAGGTGACCTGCCAGGGGGCCCAGGAATACTCCCCCTTGTCTGCTGCCTGGATCTCTCAGACCTGGGTAGCCTGCCAGCCAAGGAGGTAGAGCTGTGACAAGGCCTCTTATTCTGTGTGCTCGAGGGTTGAGTCTATTTGAGTTCATAATGGAATTGCTCTTCCCTGCTGAAATGCTAATGAGAACACTGGAGCAAAGTGACAGAAAGGGGAGCCCCATGGAACCAACTCAAGAGGAAACTGCTTCACTGAGATGCTCCAGCGTTCCTGTGAGGTCAGGGGACATGAACTGTTAGTTATCGTGGGCGTCTCTGGGTCAGGCTCCACGTTCACTTTGTCTCACTGTTTATACTTCGGGTTGGAGGCTCAAAGGTCCCCTGGGAGGGGCCTAGGGAGATAAGACCACTGCTCGACACAGTTCCCCTGTTGTTCTGGCCACTCTTTCTGCCCTTTAGGGAAGCAGCAAAGCACGATGCTTTGAATCCCAGCTCCTCAGCTTACAAGCTTATGGCCCCAGGCAAGATATGCAGCCTTGCTGTACCTCAGTTTTCTCATCTGTGAAATGGGGCTCACGCACCCACCTGTAGAAGGTGGCAACAACGTGCTAGGTTCTGAGCCTGGCCCGTGGCAGAGCTTAGCAAATGGTTATGGTAGCTTGATAACCCCACCTTATAACTGTGTCTGGAGGGGGAAGGAGGAGAGAAAGGAGGGAGATGCCGGCTGACTCTTGCATCCTTGGAAACAAAAAGGGGCACTTTGGGGCCATGGGTCACAAGGCCACAGGATGGGGAGGAGTATTTACAAGAGAGATGCAATGTTTGCCTGATGCTTCCGAGGCCTAAAGGGGACTCTTCTCAGGCCTAACATTCAGAGAGAATCTAAATGAACTACAGGCTGAATCCGCCTTGTGCCTGACCCTCTGTTAGTGACAGGATACACCGTCCTTCAGGCAGGTGCTGGAGATGGTCACACATTTTCATTAAGGCTTTTTTTTTTGGCTCCTGTGATGCTTTGGAACGGCTTGGCCACTCCCTGCATCCTTTTGGTCCACGGATTTATTTCTCTGGATCTTTAACGCACGGTCCTATGACAGAGTTGGTGCTAGACCGGGGTTTACAGGGAGAAGCAAGAAGTCAGTGTGTGTCAAAGCAGACATCACAAGATGATGTCAGAAAGTGCCCCACCTCAGTCCCTTTGGTCATATGGTTGTCATGGCAATGAGAGGAGGCTGGAGAACATGATGTCATATTGGAACCTATAAACTCTTGGTAAATGTGCCTTTCCTAGAGTTGGGCTGCGTACTGATGTTCCCTGACTTCCTGGTCACGGGCCATTAATACATGGGGACTATAATCTCCCAAGATGCTCTGAGCTGACTGCCCCCCTGTGACTACAGGCATCACATCTACCGGGTGACGTGGGATCACAGATGTGATCAGGGGTCACGTCTCCTGGAGAGTGGAACCAGGTGCTCATCAGCCCCCACCTCCAAGCTTCCTGGTGTGGTGGAGGGTCACAGGAGTCCCTGCTGGTAGATTCCAGCACTGCCACGAACTCCCATCTAGTCTTGAGCAGGTCACAGCACCTCTCTGAAGCCTGTCACCTTATCCGTAAAAGGAGGCAACGATTCCTTCTCACTCAGCTTCCTTCACAGGGAGGAGGAGAAAATGAAACAAGGGATGTGACAGCACTTTGCTGACGATGACATATGATATCAGTGTGAAGGGCTGCTGTTATGACCATCACTCTGTTTCACCCGGCCTGGGAGTCAGTCCCAGGGTTGGCTTCTCAAGTCTATTTCGATGGTTCGGGATGTTTCCTCAAACTGGAATCTCTCCACCCGATCTAAGCATTCTGGGAGGACTCACCCCAAAAGACCTGCCCTGCCCTTTCTCTTTCTGGAAAGCTGAAATCAGCAACAGAGAAGGAAAAGGAGCGAGAAGGCAGTAGACAGGATGAGATACCTAGACCACTGCAGAGCTGTCCTGGGCAAAGCCCGAAGATCTTGGTTAATATAAACCCATCAGACCTTCCCAAGCATCTCACCACCTGCCTGGGGATCACTGTCTCCCTGGCGTTTGGCTTAGCTGGGGACTCTTGTACCAACAGCAGTGGGCTGTAAAATTCCTTAGAAACTCATGGAGTTCTGTCTTTCCCCAGCTAACTGAAAGTCTGATCCCCTGGCCCATGGCAGGGTCTCAGCAACGGGCCGCGAGGTTCCAAAATCCCACATCCCACGTGGAGACCTTGATTCATAAGCTATGACCAACATGTGGAAAAAAACAGCATCAAGGGAAAAGGTCCGAACAGGGAGACGGGTCTGGGGTCTGGTACTGGCATTGCCTCTTGGTTCCCTGGCTGAGCAGCCTCAGAGGTAAAATGAGGAGGCTGGACTGAGTCCATTTCCTTCTTCCTTGTCCTGACATCAGGAGGACTGCTTTCATCTGGTTCCTGAAGGAGTCTCTGACCTCCCAACGACCTAAGAACCCACGCTATTTGTGCCCCGTTGAAACATCCCTAGTGCTCACCCACTAATCCTAGACAGTCGTCAACATACCTCCCACCTCATGGGGGGTCAAGGGTTTAATCAGTCACACAAATGTTATTCACGCTGGCTAATGTTTAGCTAGAGCTGCCCCTCCAGGGCTCGGAAGATCTTAAGACTGTTACAGATCACATGGCTCCAGAAGGGAGGTAAAGGAAGGTGGAAAATTCTGAGAAGAAAAGCCTTTTTCCTGCACCTGTTGATTCATGGCTCATGGAATAGGGTTCTTGTCAAAACCACCTCAGCTTGCATAAAATGCATGAAAATGTAGATTCCCGGGCTCTGCCAGCAAATTCTGGTCCTGTAGGTCTGAGCTGGGGATGAGGTATCTGCATGTTACAAGAGCACCGATGATTCTGCTGCAGGGTCTATGAGAACTGCTTGGGTATCAGCCTGCCAACGGGGGAGGGCAGTCCAGGGCACCTGGACCCTGCGACAGATGCACAATTTTCTCCCACCTGCATAACATGGGGTGTGGCTCAGCTGTTCCCTGAGGCCCCATATAGTTTGGGGGTTGAGCACTCAGGCCTGACGCAGAGAGCCTCAGGTTCAAATCTGGCATCTGTTAACAAAATGAGCTGACCGTTAGCTAGACTGACCAAGAGTTAAAAAGGGCAATGACTCAAATTAGTAAAACTAGGAATGAAAGAGGGGATAAATCTACATAAATAAGAGGGATTACAAGGAAATGATTATATGATCAATTGTATGCTAACAAAATAGCTAACTTAGATGAAATGGACAAATTCTTAGAAAGATATAAACTATACACACTACTATACATAAAATAGATAACCAACAAGGACCTACTGTATAGCACAGGGAACTATACTCAATATTTTATAATAATCTATAAGGGAAAAGAATCTGAAAAAGAATGAACATATAGATATAGATATAGATATACACACACACATATATATGTGTATATATGTATAGAAATGAATTGCTGTGGTGTACACCTGAAACTAACTCGATATTGTAAATCAGCTATACTGCAATTCAAAAATTTTTTTAAAAAGTAAGAACCTAAAAAAAGATATAAACTACTGAAACTGACTCAAGAAGAAACAGAAAATCTAAATAGACCTACAATGAGTAAAGAGTTTGGATTAGTAATAATAATAACAATAATAATAAACTTCCCACAAAGAAAAACCCAGGACCAGATGGCTTCACTGGTGAATTCTACCAAATGTTTAAAGAATAATGAACAGCAATCCTTCACAAACTCTTCCCAAAAACAGAAGATGAGGGAAAACTTCCCAACTCATTCTATGAGACCAATTTTACTCTGATACCAAAACCAGACAAAAATATCACAAGAAAAGAAAACTACAGACCAATATCCCTTGTAAATACTGATGCAAAATTCCTCAACAAAATACTAGCAAACCTAATCCAGCAACATATAAAAAGATTATACACCACGATCAACTGGGATTTATCCTAGGAATGCAAGGTTGGTTCAACCTCTGAAAATCAATTGCATAATATATCACATTAATAGAATAAAGGACAAATCCGGGCTCTGCCATTTACTAGCTGTTTGACCTTAGGCATGTACTTTGGCTCCTTCAAACAATTTTCTCCATCTATAAAGGAGGGACAGTGAAACATTTCTTAGCATCGTCATGTGGATAGAATTAGTGCCCATGGCATGTGCTCAATAAATGGTCATCTAACCCTAACCACAATCATTGTAAAAGGAGAGAGTGCCTTGGGAGTTCATCTGTTCACGTGTTTATTCTCTGGCCACTTTTCAGATGAGGAGCCTGGGGTAGGTGGGCCGACATGGTCTGCTCACCTAGATGGTAAAAACCACTAAGACGCCCATCCCTGTCTCCAAACCTTCGTCCCCATAGTCAGCCCTGCCTGGAACAGCCATCTCAACCTCTTAGGCCAGTGCGAATCCTCCCCAGCTCAAACTCCACCCTCCCATGGCCTTCCTCATACACGCTGGTCACTCTCCCTTCTCTAAATGCCCGTTTTAACCACGCACTTTATTCAAAACCTGACTGTTCCTCTATCTCTTTCTACTCTATGACGTTCAGGCCAAAGCACTGCACTTCTCTGAGCCTCAGTTTCTGGATCTGCCAAAGGAGACCGCTGTGTTGCAAAGGAACAGGTGGCATCCAGGAAGGAGGGGCCGGGACCATCCGCTTCCAAAAGCTGCGAGCTGCAGCCAGCAGCCCACACTCACTTGGCCGGGTGGAAGATGGCACTCATCTCCTCCGCCAGGTGCCTCCGGAGAATGTGCTTCCCGCTGGGGATGCCCAGGGCCGTGGCCATGGCCTCAGCGTTGAACGTGGGTTCCAGCACCAGCACGGCTCCGTGGACACCACTGTTGGTCAGGTTGTCTGCATACTCCTGAGGGCAAGACATGAGGCCGGTGAGCCACCCTGCTGGCCTGAGGGGTCTCCACCTCCACTGGGGATGTGGCCCCAACAGCAAGGGCTTGACCTCCGGGGACCAGTTCATTTAATACTGAGAGGGAACCCCACCCCACTCTTTTAGGGCCATGAGAGCAGCGACTGGACTATTTTGTCAGTGACATACCCAGACCAAGGCAGGCAGCCCACAAATGCTTGTTGAGGGAGAAGATGGGTGTGGATTCAATCCCACCCTGGCTTCAGAGAGCGAGAATGGCTCAGCATTCCCTCCCCCCCCATGAGATCGGGGTGCTGCTGGGGGGATGGCAGGAGCGGGGAATAGTTCCCTCCTCTTGACTGACAGGAGGCAGGTTATTCTTGCCAGCCTGGGCGACGATGCCTCAGCCCACGCAAAAATGGAGACTGATTTGCACACACACAGACATGCATGGGATTTGCCCAAGAGTCACCCCCAGCCCCGCCATCTCCCCTCACCTTCAGGTCAATATCTCGCACCCACTTGAGCACCCGCTGGTTGGTCCAGACCACGGGGTCTATGTTCTGCGTCTCGCAGCGAGCCCGGCGCTCCTGGAGGGCCTGTTGGGGTGGGGAGGGTGGGTCAGCCGGGGGGATGAGGCTCCACGGTGCTGGCAGGGACCTCAGCATGCTGATGTGAGGCTCCTGGCCAGGCCATCCACGGCTGCTCTGGCCACGTCGATCCTTTCATTCTGGAAAATGGGGAGAAGCCCACTTCCGGGGTGAAGGAGCCTGGAGGCAGAGCTGCCTGCATCTGGAGGCTGGGGCTGCCTGGGACCCACGGCGGCTGCCTGGACGTGCATCCCAGCCCCCTGCTCACCTGACTTGGAGCAGGTGCTCGATGCGTGTTTGTGGAGGGACGTCCCCAGATGAGGCCACCCATTTCCACACTTTACCGCCATGATCGGCCCACTCGTCACCTCCTGTACCAGACTGGGGCTCCTGGGGGCAGGGCCTGTGTCCTCATCACTTCCTGTGCCCAGGGCTCTGCGTTGGGTGTTTGAGAAGGCCGTGAAGACCCCTCTTCTGTCCCTCTCCTCCCATCCCTGAATTGCTTGTGCTCTGACGGTGCTCTAAGAAAAGTAAGCCCTCTGCACTCAGCCCCACAGACCCCAGCAGCCTGGGGCCCCTCCCTCAGGGGACTATTTGGGGAGAGGTGCCGGTAGGCCTCGGAGGAGCTGAAGTAGATGCCCTGGGCTCTCTGGCTTGACAGCACTCAGAAGAGGGGGCACTCAGAGTCCAAACTCTATATGCCCTACAGTCCGCCAGCTACCTGTCTGCACTCCCGTTCACCCTCCCACCTCAAACCCAGCATGGGAACCACACAGGACTCTCAGATCTTCTGCTGCCACAGATCTGTCCTCTGGGCCTTAGTCTAGGCTGTTTCCTCTCTGGGCTGCTTTCCCCCTCATACCTTCTATTGACTGATCCCTGAAATTCCTCCTCCAGGTCTCACTTTAGGTGTCACTACCTCTGGGAGGGCTTCTCTGATCCCTCTGGAAGCTTCTCCTTTGGGTTTTCAGAAAACCCTGGGCTTCTCTCATTGGGACAACCTTCCACGATATTGTGACCACAAGCTTCTTCGTGGTTTCCCCTGATAAACAGTGAGTTCTTGGAGGATGAGTGTTTCCCGTTTCCCCTGAATTGAGCACAGGGTTTGGCCCATCCTCAATAAGCAACTGTTTAAAGGAGGGAGGGAGAGAGGAAGGGATGGATGGGTGCATGGACGGATGGACAGGTAGAAGGATGGATGGACGGATAGACAGATGTGTGGGCAGATGAACAGGTGGTTGGATGGACAGACAGTGGATGCGGAGAGGAAAGCGGGGCTGTGGAAGGTGTCCCCCCACCCCGCTTCTCACCTCCCTGCTGAAGTTCACTTGGTACAGCAGCTCGATTCCCAGGAGGATGCTGATCTGGTGGAACTTCTTGGACACATTCAGGTGCTTCTCCAGGTCCCGCTTCATCAGGGAGTTCAGCATCCGCCCATCGACCAGGTGGTTTTGGAAGGCCTGGGAGTACTGGGACAGGCCGATGTCATTCAGCCAGGCCTTGGCCACCCAGTGATGGTCCAGGTCAGCGGCTTTGGACAGGCTGGTGGGGAGAGACACAGCCGGAGAGAGGGATGGGTGGGGAAAGGTGGCAGAAACAGAGGGACAGGGAGAAATGGGGCAGAGATGAGCAGAGATGAAGAATGAGAAGCAAAACAATGGTGGGGAGGGGACACAGACATAGAAATGAACACGGATGGAGTGGAGAGACAGAGAGGAAGAAAGACAGAGGGCAGAGGTGGGGAGAGGTGGATGGAGGGGAGAGAGGAGGAGACAGGGAGAGACACAGGGAGAGGGGGACAGAGACATAGGAGAGAGACACAGACACAGAGGAGACAGAGAGAAATAGACAGAGAGAGAGGCAGACAGACACAGAGACAGAGACAGAGGGAGAGACAGAGACAGAGAGCAAGCCCCAGGGAACAAAAAAGGGATCAGCAGACAGGCAGAAGGAACAAAAGAAGAGACCACGTTCAGACACACTGAGAGTGGAAAGGGACATTGACAGAGCCGCAGGGACGAATGCAGCAGTAGGCAGCACCTCTGGGGACCCCGGCGCCCCCCTCCACCCAGAGTCACACAGCAACACGTCTTGGAATCAGAAATAAACCCTACGTTTTGCGTATTCCAAGTCCTCTCTCCTCACCGCCGTATCTCAGATTTTCTGTATCCCACCCAGAACTTCACCCAGTGCCACGCGCATGCGCACGTAGTAGGCGCACAACGAATACATCTCAAAAGGATAAAAGTGTGGTCCCCTCAGATGTCATTCCCCTTCTAGCCACAGGGTGGCAGCCTCGCAGAATGAATGAGGATGGCGTCTCCCACCTGCGGAGGAACTTTGAGAAACGACCGGACGGAGGGGATGCCGGGTAGGGAGCTGCTTTGCTGAAGTGGGAGCCTCAGGGGACCGACCAAAAAGGGATCCTGATGCGAAAGAGAAAAAATGGGCTTACGGAGTGACGCCGCCCTCCTCCCCAGGCCTGGGATCTGGGCCGGCAGAGGGAGCACCCCTCACCCACTCCCCAGCTGGGGTGGGATGGAGGCTGTGAGTAGAGCACCCTACCGGCCAAGCTGGAGACCTGGGTGGGGTTTTCAACCTCATCTGACTCCGCTTCCTCCTTTCTACTCTCCACCGCTCACTCTACGCACCGTCGTCTCCCCTCGGACTTCGTCTTCTAACTGGTCTCCCTGCCTCTGGGGCCCCTCCAGGCCTTTCCCTAGGATGGAGATAGCGGATCGCGCCCCTCCCCTCCTGCTGGTGTCCTCGAAGGCTCCTAGTTTCCTTCCTCCGCTCCAAGGATGTGTATTGAGCAGCTACTTAGCTCCGTGCTGGGTAGATGCGGCCTTACAATGGGCACATCTCCCATTCACCCTTCCCTTCACCACCCCTACACTCTCCCGTCTGGGGCTGACCTCCATTTCCAGGGCTCTGGATCACATCTGTTAACAGGGACTTGCAAGTTCACATCTCTCCTCACTCGCCTCTTCTGAGCCCCGGATTCTAACCAGCTGCCCTCTTGACCTCTCCTCCTGGCACGGGCATCTCAAATTTAACAGGCTCCAAATGAAATGCCGGTCCTCTCTCCCATCTCCCCATCCTCACTTGCCCCGCCTCTCCCCTCCCTCACTCTGTCCATCTATCAATCACTCTGGTCAGTGTGTCCGTCCCCTTGTTTCGTTTTCTGGGGTCAAGCCATGGCCACCTCTGGCATAGATTTCTGCAGCTGCCTCCTGACTGCCCCCCCCCACCCCTTGCCCCTTCTAATCCACTTTCCCCGTGGCTGCCAGATGGCAGCTTTTAAATACATCCATCAGATCATGTCACTCTTCTACTTAAAAGCCCCTCTTAGAGGAATCTTCAGTGCATATTACTAAGTGAAAGAAGCCAATCTGAAAAGGCTACATACTGTATGATTTCAACTATATGACATTCTGGAAAAGGCAAAACTACGGAGACAGCAAAAAGACCAGTGCTTTCCAGGGTTTGGAGGAGAAGGAGGGGTGAAAAGGTAGAGCACAGAGGATTTTTAGGGCGGTGAAACTATTCAGTACGGTACTGTAATGATGGACGCACTCCATTATATGTTTGTCCGAATCCATAGAACGTACAGCACCAAGAGTGAACCCTAATGTAAACTATGGACTCTGGGTAACAATGATGTGTCACTGTAGGTTCAGCTGAAACAGACATTCCATCTGGAGGGCGATGTTGATAATGGGAGGCAATGCACCTGTGAGGGCAGGCGGTTTACGGGACATCTCTGTAGCTTCCCCTCAGTTTTGCTGTGAAACTAAAACTGCTCTAAAAAATAAAGTCTTTAAAAATGAGGGAGGAAACAGAGAATTTTTTAAACAAGCAAAATTGAAAGAATTCATCATCAGAGGAAAGAACTACAAGAAATGTCAAAGGAATTTCTTCGAGAGGAAAGAAAATAATAACCACATGGAAATTTGGACTACACAAAAGAATAAAGAGAACTCCTAAAACTCAACAAAACAGACAAACAACCCGATTCAGAAATGGGCAAAGGACTTGAATAAACATTTCTCCAAAGAAGACATAAGAATGGCTAATAGGCATAGCACAGGGAGATCAGCTCGGTGCTTTGTGACCGCCTGGAGGGGTGGGATAGGGAGGGTGGGATAGGGAGGGTGGGAGGGAGGGAGACGCAAGAGGGAAGAGATATGGGAACATATGTACATGTATAACTGATTCACTTTGTTATAAAGCAGAAACTAACACACCATTGTAAAGCAATTATACCCCAATAAAGATGTTAAAAAAAAAATTTAAAAAAAATTAAAAAAAAGAATGGCTAATAGGCCCATGAAAAGATGCTCAATATCACTAATCATGAGGGAAATGCAAATCAAAACTGTGATAAAATACCACTCCATGCCCATTAGGATGGCTACTACCAAAAACCCAGAAAACAAGTGTCGGCAAGGAGGTGGAGAAATTGGAACCCTTGTGCACTGTTGGTGAGGATGTACAATGGTATAACTGCTGTGGAAAACAGTAGGACTGTTCCTCAGAAGATGAAAAATAGAATGATCGTATGATGCGGCAATTCCACTTCTGAATATATATCCCGAAGTATTGAAATCAGGGTCTTGAAGAGATATTTGTACATCCAGGTTCATTGCAACAATACGCACAAGAGCTAAAATGTAGAAACAACCCAAGTGTCCACTGATGGATGAACAGATAAGCAAAAGGGGCCACACACATAAAAGGGAATGTTTTTCAGCCTTAAAAAGGACATTCTCTCATATGCTACAACATGGATGAATCTTGAGGACATTATGCTAAGTGAAATAAGCCAGTCACAAAAAGACAAATACTCTGTGATTGCACTTATATGAGGAACTTAGGGGTAGTCAGATTCCTAGAGAAAGTAGAATGGTGGATGCAGGTATCCTGGGGGGAGGGGAGAATGGAGAGTTAGCGTTAATGGGTACAGTTTCAGTTTTACAAGATGAAAAGAGTGATTGGGAGGGGGCTTCCCTGGTGGCGCAGTGGTTGAGAGTCCGCCTGCTGATGCAGGGGCACGGGTTCATGCCGCGGTCCGGGAAGTTCCCACATGCCGCAGAACGACTAGGCCCGTGAGCCATGGCCGCTGAGCCTGCGCGTCCCACAATGGGAGAGGCCACAACAGCGAGAGGCCCGCGTACCGCAAAGGAAAAAAAAAAAAAAGATAATGGCCAGTTTAAAAGAAAAATAATAACCATGTATTATGGAGGATATATATATATATGTATATATAGAGACATAATACAAAGGAAGGAGGAAAAAGCATGTTACACTACACACAAAGTTGTATAATATTATTTGAAGATCGTGTTAAGCTTTCTGTGTGCTGTAAACTATAGAGCAATCATTAAAAATATCACAAAAAAGTATAGCTCATAAGCCAGGAGTGGGAACACTCAATAAAAAGCCAGTAAAAGAGGGAAAAAAGAACAGAGCAGATTTGAATAAAATAAAACAAGGAAACTCTCCTGTGGCGCCCCTTTGCAGGGATAAAATCTGAAATCGGAAGTCCTCGGGGTGACCTCACAGGTCCGGGCTCCCCCTCCCACCGGGCTTGGGCTGGAAGCACTTCCGGGATGCCCTGAGGTTTTTGCTCTTCGGGTGGTGGGGGTCCCCGCCTCGCCCGGCACCCATTTCCTTCCAGCCCTGCCCAGGTTCTCCCCTCCCCTCTCCTCCCCTCCCTGTCCAGGTGTCAGCTCCCACCTCGCAGAGGCTGCCTCTGACTGTGCTGTCTGAACTTGCCCCCTGAACGGCTGCTCTGCCTCTAACAATTCCCTTCACAGCACCCATCACACATGGAACTTAACAAATGAATTATCTGCGCCCAGGGACTGTGGTCTCTAGGCTCCGAGTCAGCCTAGTGCCGAATGCCTAGCAGACATATCATGGGAAGGACTGAGGGCAGAAAGGTGGGCTCCCAGCTTCGCTTCCCTCCTCCCGCCCCTCGGCCACCCAGAACCACTGGGTCTGCCCCCAAGGGCCAGGGCCTCCCGGCCTCCTGGGCTGTTCTCCACCCTACCCTCTTCACGGGCTTAACTCCTGCAAGACTCTGTTGAGCTATGGCTCTCCCCAAAGCCTTCCGGGACCCCTGTGCTAGGTCAAGACCCTCCTTGTGTCCAGAGCCTCTTCAGAGTCCTTGCATTTGTCACACTGGGTAATTGCTGCTCGTCTGGCCAGCTGTCCACTGGACCATCAGCTCCTGGAGGGCAGGACCGGGTGTGGCATGTCTACAAATGCCCAGGCTCCCCACCTGGCTCAGAGCTAATGCCCAACAGCTTCTGGTTTAGAGTCCAGTGCAAGGAAGACAGGGCAAGGCTGGGCGAGGGGGGCACCGGCCCCAGGCTTCCCAGAGGCTGCCCAGCACCCAGCTCCTGAGCTGGAACCTTCTGGCCCAAGACAAGCTCCCTTCTGGGATGAGAAGGTGCCTGGGTGACCCGCTCCAGCCTCGTCACTTCAGATGGACTCTTCCCAGGCCCAGCCGTCGTTGCTCTCTTCCCTGGGAAAGGGGCTGAAGCCTACGGTCTCTGAATCAGATGCTGTTGGGCCTTTGATGGAGACCAGAAGACTTCTTTCCCATCTGAAGGAAGGGTCTGCTCAGCGAATCAATGGTGCAACCAGACGTGGGGTGTGGGGTGGGAGGGGGCCCATTTATAATCAGCAGTATCCCTCGGCATGCTGACAATTAATGCACTCCTGCCCTTCCAAATGGTTCTCTTTCCATTAAAGTTGTCCCCATGGGGCCTCAGCTTGGCAACACTCTCCCAGCTGTTGGTGTGAGCCACTGTAAGCGCCGGAGGTGAACAAAACAGAATGATTTTAAAAGTAATTCAAACATTTTATAAAATTTTACACTGCCCCCTCCTCAAACTGGGACCAAATTAGATCCTGAAATCTGAGTTTGGGCACAGAATTTCAATGTCATCTGGGTCATTATTCAGCACAGAAAACATGAGGCCACTCTAGCTCCATCAGCCTTAGATGAAAGACCTCGTGCCTCTGTACCTCGGTTTCCTCTTCTGTAAAATGGGGCTACTCCTACTGGCCTCCTGGGCTAAAAGTGATAAGAGAAGGTAAAGTCCTTAGCACAGGGTCTGGGATGCATTCAGTGTTCCAGAAATAATAGTAGCAGGAGCTCCATCGTTGATGTTTTGAACACAAAGGCAACTTGGGAGAGTGGAAAGGGAATTGACTTTGAAGTCAGATCTTTTGTAGTGTGACTTTGTGTCTATTATTTCTCTGGCCTCACTTTTTCCACCTTTAAAGTGGGGGTAAGAATGTCTATCCTGCCCTGATGTTGTGATGGTCAAATAAAATCATGTCCATAAAGTGATGGACAGGTTGTCAGGGGTTGGCAGATTTTGTTGTCAGGATTTTAGAAGTAAGGGGAGCCAGGCCCAGAGAAGGCAATGTCATGCCCAGAGTCACACAGGATGTATTCTCAAAGATGACCTCACTGGGGTTCTTATCCTAGAGTTCACAGACCCCTCAAAGTTCCGCAGGTGGGTCAGAGAGTCCCAGAATGCAAAGCTGTGAAGTTTTGTGTATTCTGGGGCAAGTTTCGGAAGCTCTTATTAGATTCTCAAAGGGGCCATGATCTCGCACAGTTAAAGAGCCACTATCCTGATTTAACCCCCTTTACTTCACAGGTGGAGAAACCAAGTCCCACAGAGGGCAAGGTCACAGGGCAAGTTAGAGACAGGCCAGGATTCCTTAGGGAATGGAGCCGTCCCTGCTCTAGGAGGCCCTGGGCGTCTAATGCCCAGGCTGTGGTTTTGGAAACAGTCCTACCTATGGCTCTCATAAGTTTTCAAAATCCGTTCACATCTGGCTGCTGAGTTGAATCCATCCCTTTCCAGGTGCTACGAGGTTCTGAAGGGTCTGCTGAATTTGGGGGGAACTTGGGCAGCGATCCCACATTTTTGAGAGGTGAGGCGGGCAGCCCCACCCTGTTCAAGTAACCGTGATCATGTTGGGAATGGGAAGGGTTGGGAGGCGTTTCTAGCCTGGATGGCCCAGGATGGTAAGCTTTGGGGGACTGGGGGAAGGCACTGGGTAGGGGTGGGTGGTGAGTGTGAGGTGCTTGTGGGACCCCCAGGAGGGGAAGCTCAGCTGGATTGCAAGTCCCTGCCCTGCTCTCCCCTGCCCCCAACTCTCCACTCCTCCACCCCTCCCCCACCCCAGCCCTGCCATCTAGGAGACCTGAAGACAGGGCCCAGCGCCTTCTGGCTTTGCTTGTTGTGAGCTGCTGCCTGAGTTTCTGATGCCGTCTCATCTCTATTTCCTGTCACCTCGGAATCACTCTCCGGGACACCCAGGAATTTGCTTTGCCTGCTTCTAAACCAGCCTTCTTTCCTACCTCCAGCCCCCTCTTTTTTTTTAATCCACAAAGCTGCTTCCGCAAATAATAAATCGCACACACCACCAGGCTGGATTAATTAACTGCACAAAAATGCTGGGGAAACCAGTGAAGGAGATAATTATGCAAAACCGATAGTGTCAGGTTTACCAGCTACTTCTCTCCCCCCTCCTGCACTCTGAGGACTTGGGGGAGGGGTTCTTCCCTTTTCCCTGGAGCTGCTTGGTGAAAGAGGGGCTCCCCAATAAGTCCTGCTCACAAAGGTCAAGAGAGAGGCAGGCAGGAGGGGGGTTGGGGGGGTAATGAGCAATGGGGCAGGGCGGCCGCGCTGGGGACACACCTGATGGGCCATCTTCAGCCATTCCCAGGTGCGCTTGCCGATAGACGCCCCTTCCCACCAGGCCCCAAACCAGGCCCATTTCTTCTCTTCCTCCCTGCTTTAGGCTCTTACCTGGAATGGTAAGAGCTGGGCTTTGAGGTGGGAGTAGGCAGAACACACATTTGGGTCAAATTCCCCAGATCCACTGGGGCTGCCCCACCTCCCAGACAGAGGAGTTCTGGGGGTCGTGAAGCCCCCTGACTCCTGCACCGGGGAGATCATAGGGCATTTGCGGCCTCACTGAGTTTGTTCTCCATCTTTCTACGGGGAGGGCCGGCCCAGAGTGGGGCTAGGCTGTGCTCGGGCCCCTGCCCAGTGGCGTCCCGGGCCCTGGCACTCCTCCTGCCTGGCCCAGCTCACAGCGCCCGCTCCACCCCGAGGAGGTGAGGTCTCGCGTGGGCTCTCTTCCCCCCCCCGCCCCCCCCCCCCCAGGGGCCCAGGCGCCGGCTCACCTCCTGCCCGCCTCGGCGTCCCGGTAGTCCTCGATGGCCAGCCGGAGCTTGCGCCGGTGCAGGGAGCTGCACACGCCCAGACCCAGCTCTAGGTCCTCGTCACTCAGGCTCAGCAGCACCTGCGCCGGGCAGGTGGGGACTGAGCGCCGGAAGGGAGGCGTGGGGGCGGAGACCCAAGGCACCCCTCCCCTCAGTGGGCGCGCGGCCCCGGGAACGTCTCTGCAGCCGCCTCGCCTCCAGCCACTGCTCCAGGAGGCCAGGCGGTGGGACCGCTGACCTGGTTGAAAGGGCCCGCTAGTCCTGCCCTGCGTCCCTCCAGCCAGGTAAGGGAAGGTTAGTCCCATTTTAAAGACAGGGAGGCTGAGGCTCAGAAGGGCTGTGTGCCTTGTCGGAGAGACACAGTGGTTTACTGGAGCCTGAACCCAGTTCAGCCAGCTCCTCTAACCCAGAGGATGGGATGGTGGAGGGGGGCGTTCCCACGGGGGTCCGGCAGGTGCCCTACCTTCCCACTCTTGACGTTCTCCGCGCAGGCCTTGACGTACATGGGCATGGCCATGACCACCTCCAGCCAGGCCTGGACGGTGCCGGCCTTCCAGTGCGACATGGGCGTGGTCCTGACCAGCTCCACCTGCTGCAGCCGGTCTGTCTGCTCCTCGCCCTCCGACAGGCTGAGGCTCTGTCGCGTGGGGCTGCACTGGCTGTCCGAGTCTGCAACACACAAGCACACAGGGCCGTGCTGGGGAGTGGGGTGAGGGGCAGGGCAAGGGCTGCAGGGGGCAGGGACTGGGCAGGCTGTGCCCCCTGAGTCTGCACCCCAGCGGATGCAGGGGGTGGGCAGGGATGTCTTTCCCCCCACGCATTTCTTCTTTTCAGAATCCAAACGGCTTTTGTTTGGTTTTGCTGCCCCTCCCCCAGTCCAAAGTAATCTGTGTCCTCTAAAAGAAAAGAATTTTAAAAACTTAATCCAGAAAAGAATAAAAATAAAATAGAAAGTGAAAATCACCCCAAATCCTACGCTACCCAGAGACAGCAGCTGCTAGTATTTAGTTAAATGGTCTGTGGGATACACAAATGCCTAGGCTTACAAACAAACACAGGTCCCCACGTTTACATGATGTGTTCCGTTTTGTAATATGCTGTTCTTATTTACACGACGGAGGACACCCTTCCGTCTCAGCGGAGACGGCACAGGATTCATCAAAGGGATGCTCTGAGTCTATTTCACCCGCTGCCTGTTGATGGGCCTGGGCTGTCCCTCATTTTTCACTATTGTAAACAGCGCCAAGGCAGCCATCTTCGGGCAACTGGGTGATTTATATTTTTAGGATAAATGGAGCCCCAGCTCTGTTCCTTAACACACCGAAGCCTGTTTCTGGAGTGGCCCTCACAGACAAAAACGTCTCTCCACCAGCATTTTCCAACCCCGTTCCTGAATCCATGGTCAGCTGCATCAACACTTGAGAAATATACCAAGTTCAGGTGGTGAAGAGTCAACCGAGAAGGGAAGAGAATCTTTCTCTAAAGCAGGGTTAAATGAAAACCCAAATGGACAAACTCCATACCGTGAGAGATGACAAGTATTAAAAAATCAGCCTGATTTGAAATGACCCTATATTATATTGTATATATAGTAAAACAATGGGTATGGAGAACACAAAAATGTTATCGTTACTGAGTTTGGAAGTCTGAGGCTATTTCCCTCTTGCTATAACTCTGGGTATCATCAAAGTTCCATAATAAACATGTATAAGTTTATAATGAAAAAATTGGAAAAATTAAAAAATTAGGAAGCAGTATAGATGGTTATGGATGGGAGTTTGAATGAATGATGCTCCATTCATATGTTGGAATATAAGCAATTAATTTAAAAATCTGTCACAGGAGAATAGGTGTTTTTTTTGTTGTTGTTGTTTTTTTCTCTGCGGTACGCAGGCCTCTCACTGTTGTGGCCTCTCCCGTTGCAGAGCACAGGCTCCGGACACACAGGCTCAGCGGCCATGGCTCACGAGCCCAGCCGCTCCGCGGCATGTGGGATCTTCCCGGACCGGGGCACGAACCCGCGTCCCCTGCATCGGCAGGCGGACCCTCAACCACTGCGCCACCAGGGAAGCCCAGGAGAATAGTTTTGACATGGGAAAATGTTCACAATCTATTGTCAAGTGTTAAAGCACAGTACAAGATAGCATGTACGATGTAATCCCAACCACATTAAAACAATATATATGACTATATATAATGTATAATATAATTATGTATATTACATATATACATATATATGTAATATATTACATTATACTAGGTGGTATATTACATATACCATTACATATACATATAGTATATTACATATACTAGGTAAATGTTAAAAGTCTTTATCTCTGGAAAGGGGTGATGGGTAATTGTGCATGAATGTGTGTGTGTGTGAGTGTGCACTTGTGAGTGTGACAGTGTGTGTGCATGTTTTTCTATTTCCCAAGTTTTCTGCATTGACTATATTATTTTTGAAATTGAAAAAAAAACACAGCCTAGAAATCTTACTTTTTCAAGTCACAAAGCCCCTTCCCCCAATTCCCTTGCCTCCCTCTGTTGAAACACCTTGGATGACTCTTGGGAAATGGCTATACCAGCTTGGTGGCCACACAACAGCACACGTGTTGCCATGGTGCCCCGGAATGCGGAAACAGCGGCTGCCTATGCAGCCCTGCCTGGGGGCTCCAAGACCTCACCTGGTAAGAGAGCTAGCTGCCTGGCTAGGGCACAGACCTCAGCCTAGGTGTCCCCTCCTGCTGGAACCGTGCTTCCAAGGACAGGCTTGGCTGGCAGGGAAGCCTTTCTGATTGGGTCCTACAGGTGTTGACCACTGGCACCCAAACAGGGTGTCCTTCTTAGCTTGGAGAGAGCTGAGAACCTCTGCCTTATTCCTGTAGTGGAGTCCTGTCTCTGTTTCGTGATTCTGGGAAGATGAGAGACCATGTGTGGCTGAATCTGGTTACCCCAAATCTCAAGACACAGCCCATGTTGTCCATTTGGACCAGCCCTGTGGGAAGAGACCAGGCTTTGGAGTTGAATAGACTTTGGCTTTAGGCAAATTCCTTTACCTCTTGAAGCCTCAGTTTTCCCATCTATAAAATGGGAATAATATTCAATAATAATATCTACCACCTAGGTTAGCATGACTATTGTAAATTCTGAATGTGAAGCCCTAGTAGGCACTCAGTCAAGGGTGACTGTTATTGGTAATAAAGGGCTTCTCCCCTGGGGCTTGGGCAATTTTTTTGGCTACACCTAGAATTTAGCAGTCGTTGCCTCAGCCCCTCTCTGCATTCCTGGGATGAAATGTGATTTGAGTTCAGTTCAGGTGCTTAGGGAGGGAACCCAGTCCCACCTGTTGTCAAGCCCACCTGGGCAGAAGTTCACCATCTCAGTCAGACTCCGGCCTGGCTGGGAGGGGGCACCTGTGAGGGAAGGGGCGAATTTGTGGATTCGGTGCCAAGGTGGGGGCTAAGGGTGTGTTTGTGGCGCTTGGCTATATGTCCCCAGTAAGGGAGATCAAGGGGCATAGGACGGGGAAAGACAGGAGAGAGAGAGAATGAAAGAGAGACTCAAAGAGCAAACCTTCAGGAAGAAATAGTGTTACAGGGACACAAAAACAAGAAGATAAACAGGCTGGAGAGACTGAGTAGAGAGGGAATGACAGATAAGTGGACAAAGAGAAAAAGCAGACTTCCGGTGTGTGTGTGTGTACACACTCGTGAGTATGTGTTTTCCTGAGCTTGGTGTGTCTTTGTGAGTGTGTGCAGGTTATTCTATAGCTAACTGGCCTCGGGCCTGTGCGGGGAGCTGGCTTTTCAGTTCACGTTGTTTATGGAGTCCAGGCTCGAGGAATGCCAGAGGCCAAGCTGGGTTCATATGAGCAAACCACACATTTTGGGTTCTGAGAAAAGACAGCTACTCATCAGCCCACCTCTTTCACCCCCTCCCCGCCCCGACCCCCAGGACTTGAACACCAAGGAGAAGATGCTGCAGAAGGACGGAGGGTGGGGGGAGCCTTTGCGGCCATAAACCGTTAATTAAAGGCAATTTCCAAAATGTAGGCATTATGGTGCCAGATTTCATGTCTGGGATCCCATCAGTCCTGGCTTTTATTTCCCCTCTGTCTCAGCCCTGAGAGTGGGAATAACTCATGTTTACGGCCAGGAGCTCAGAGGAGGCTGGGGAGTTAGAGGGGCTGACCGAGCCCCTGGCAGACTCTGAGGCAGTGCCAGCAACAAGCAGCCACTCTGGATCCTTCCGGACACCAGGAGGGCCGTGGTGATTCTGGAAGGAGAGGGTCTCACCCTCCCAACCACCCCCGACACGCATGCACCGCAGAACCTCAGCAATGAGTCACTGAGTTCTCCCTCAAACTGGGCCTACAGAGGCAGCTGTGCTAGCCTAGCACAGGGGTTGGCAAACTACAGCCCAAGGGCCAAATCCAGCCCTCTACCTGTTTCCCTAGATAAAATTTTATTGGGACACAGCCATGCTCATTTGTTTACACATTGTCTAAGGCTGCTTTCCTGTTACAATAGCAGAGCTGAGTAGTTGTGACAGATTGGTCCCAAAAGCCTAAAATGTTTATTATCTGGCCTGTTATAGAAAATCCTTTACAGAAACCCTGAGGTTCCAAGGTGGCAATGGACTGTGAGAGACCTTGGTGTGAAGCCCAGCTCTGCTGCTTACCAGCCAGATGATCCTGGGGAAGTGTTCTCAGTTTTCTCAGCCTCGCTTTCCCCATCTGTGAAATGGGGTGATAATAATGCTACTCTCACAGGTCTGTGTGGGGATGAAAGGAGATGATGTATGATGTGGACAAAGTGCTCAGCCCGGTGTCTGGCATACAGTGTGCGCTCAGTGATTGAGCGGGACCTCTGTCCTCTGCAGGCTCATGTCGCTCACAGTCTAGACCCACTCTGTCCAGTGTAGTAGTCACAAGCCACATGTGGCCACTGAGCATTTGCAGTGTGGTTAGTCCCCGTTGAGAAGGGTCCACGGTATAAAATAAACCCTGGATTTTGAAGACTTTGTACAAAAAAAGATGTAAAATATCTCATTAATAATTTTTATATTGGTCACATATTGAAATGATAATATTTTGGGTATATTGAGTTAAAAAATATACATTACTACGACTCATTTCACCTGTTTCTTTTTACTTCTTAGTGCATCTACCAGAAAATCTAAAACCACATATGTGGCTTACATTATATTTTACTGGGCAGAGCTAGTCTGGATGGAAGATTTTTGTTTTTTCATTCCATTTCACCCCCTCTGTTTGTTTGGAAGTGAAGCACCCTATGTCTCTGTTTTTGGTTCAGTAGTTCTCTAAGTGTGGTCCCTGGGCCAGTAGCAGCAGCAACACCTGGGAATTTGTTGGAAGTGAAAATTCTAGATGCCCACCCCAGATCTCCTGGCCCCCAGGTGATTCTGATGTATGCTGAAGTTCTAGAACCTTCTTTAATGATTACTCTTTGAGATGTACTATGTATATTTAACTTAAAACCTGGGGTTATCAATATCTTAATGCCCTCTCCTAAATAGTAAGAGTTATTTAACACATATTACTTCTTTTTTAAAAAATAAAATAAATTTATTTATTTATTTATTATTTTTGGCTGTGTTGGGTCTTCACTGCTGCACGCGGGCTTTCTCTGGTTGTGGTGAGTGGGGGCTACTCTTCATTGTGGTGCGTGGGCTTCTCGTTGCAGTGGCTTCTCTTGTTGCAGAGCACAGTCTCTAGGCACGTGGGCTTCAGTAGTTGTGGCTCGCGGGCTCTAGAGCGCAGGCTCAGTAGTTGTGGTGCACGGGCTTAGTTGCTCTGCGGCATGTGGGATCTTCCCAGACCAGGGATCAAACCTGTGTCCCCTGCATTGGCAGGTGGATTCATAACCACTGCGCCACCAGTGAAGGCCCTAAAACATATCACTTCTGATCACTCTTCCTGACTTACACTCTATCATGTCCAGTATTTTAATTCCATCCTTTAAAAAAAAGTCCTACAATTTAGACATTGTCATCATGATTACTTTATACTGGTAATATTTGCTTAAAACAATTTACCTACATGTTTACCAGTTTCTTTGTTCATCATTTCTTCTAGTGTCTCAGACCTCACTTCTAGGATAACTTTTCTTATTCCTGAAGAACATGATTTAAAAATTCCTCCATAAAGATTATTTTGGTGGTAAGCTTTTATGACTTCTGTTTATCTGAAAAAAGTCTATGTGTCATCCTTGTTCTTAAAGAGCTTTGCTGGGTACGTAGTTTTAGGCTGACAGTTTTTTTTTTCTCTTTGCACTGGAAAACATTGCTCCACTATCTCTCTCTCCTTTTCACTAATGAGAAGTCAGCTCCAGTCTGATTGTTTTTTTGTTAGCTACTCTTCAGAGTTTCTCTTTGTCTTTGGTGTTCAGTTTCATTAGGATGTGGCCAGAGGTAGCTTTCTTTTTATTTATCCTGATTGATATAAATTGTGCTTCCTGCATCTGTGGGTTCATTTTTGGAATATTCTCAACCATTACCTCTTCTCCATTCTCTGTTTGCTCTCCTTCTGAGGTTAGATTTTCTTCCCTATCTTATAACCTAGTGCTGTCCAATAGAACTTTCTGTGATAATGGACATGTATATAGGCATACCTTTTTTTTTATTTTACTTCATTTTATTGTACTTGCAGATACTGATTTTTTTTTTTTACAAATTGAAGGTTTGTGGTAACCTTGCGTCAAGTAAGTCTATCAGAACCATTTTTCCAATAGCATTTGCTCCCTTCATGTCTCTGTGTCAGATTTTGGCAATTCTCGTAATATTCCAAACATTTTCATTATTACATTTGTTATGGTGACCTGTGATCAGTGATCTTTTATGTTACTATTGCAAAAAGATTACGACTTGATGAAGGCTCAGTTGATGGTTAGCATTTGATAGCAATAAAGTATTTTTAAATTAAGGTATGTACACTGTTTTTTAGACATAACGCTATTGCTTACTTAATAGAGTACAGTACAGTGTAAACATAACATTTATATGCACTGGGAAACCAAAAAGTTCATGTGACTTACTTTATTGTGGTATTTACTGTGGTGGTCTGAAACCCAGCCCATGACATCTTTGAGGTCTGCCTGCAATATACATTGTCCAGTGTGACAGCTGTTAGCTACATGGCTATGAGCACTTAAAATGTGCTCATAGGGGCTTCCCTGGTGGTGCAGTGGTTGAGAGTCCGCCTGCCGATGCAGGGGACACGGGTTCGTGCCTTGGTCCGGGAGGATCCCACATGCTACAGAGCGGCTGGGCCCATGAGCCATGGCTGCTGAGCCTGCGCGTCTGGAGCCTGTGCTCCGCAACGGGAGAGGCCACAACAGTGAGAGGCCCGCGTACCGCAAAAAAAAAAAAAAAAAAAGTGCTCATAGGAACTGAGTTATCAATTTAATTTAATTTTAATTGATCCAAATATAAGTTACATGGCCATATGTGGCTAGTGGCTATTGTAGTGGGCCAGAAAGCTCTGATTTCTTCTTCATGGTTTTCATCAACTTATCTCTCTGCATTGCAGTCTGGGTAATTTCCTTAGACATATTTTCCATTTTAAAAATTCTCTCTTCAGCTATTTAGTCTGCTGTTTAACCCATCTTTTTTATTTTGTTTTGTTAACAACTATATATATATGTTTTCATTTCTAAAATTTCTATTTGGTTCTTTTTCAAGTTCTCCTGGTCTTTCCAGATAGTCTCTTGTTGTTTGTTCAGGTCTATGATGTCTTACATTTCCTTAAACATCCTTAAATATTTAATCTTACATTTCCTTAAATATTGCATACATATTATGTTGTATTTGGTATTGATCATTACTGTATCTGAGAGGGCTTGGAGGGTCCAAATTTGTTGTTTGTTTCTGCTGATTCTCATGCATGCTGAACTCATATTTGATCTTATTATGGGACTCTCTAGGTTCTAAATAAGAGATGCTTTCCTCCTGAGAGGATGGACATTTCTTCTGCTGGGGTGGGGAGGAGATAGGGAGTGGGGATGATACCTGGGAGCAGGGACCACTCCACCCCCGTCAGAGAGGCCCTGGAAGAATGAGAGAGTCACAGTTTCTGATGCTTCGTTTTGCACACCCCAAGGTTTACTCCCCTGTCACTGGTCCTGATATCAGCATGTGTCCAGGACAAACTCCAGTTTTTGCCTTTGGTTATCACTCACTGCTCCTGTCCTGGTATTGGCTCATGGCCTTTTATTTTTGGATGGAAGTGCCTTGGGAATTTCCCTTATTTTTGATGAGGCCAGCGATGTATTGAAAAGTATGTTTTGTTTCAGGTGTAGTGGTTTTGTAGCGGGAGGTCCTTCAGAGTCTGCCTTCCTCCACACTGCCCTGACTGGACACCCCTCTTGCTATGTGCACTGTTCATGCAGCACTCTTCACATTCTGCTGGCACTGCCATGCATGGGTCTGTCCACCTGCCCTGCCTGAAGGGAATCCCTAAGTCAGTGTTCAAATCTATCCATCTCTTTATTACCCAGGCCTGGTTCATGGTGTTGCTTAATACCATTAGTGGTGGTAGAAGCCCAAGTTATGGGAAGGGGATGGACAATACCACTTTGCTTTGCTTTTCATTTGAATCTGCCCAGGGACCTTGTCTGCTCAACACGCTTCACTGGCTCCCTGGATAAAACCCAAGTTCCTCACATGACAAGGCTCTGTGTGGCCCAGCCCTGCCGACTTTGCCAGCTTCTCCTCGGTCTGTCACCCCTTCCCTGGGCTTCTTGGGACCACTTCCCTGGTGCTCCTGCCTCTCCCACCCACCATCTCCAATCAGCTGTGCCTGCTCCCCTCTCTGCCTGAAAGGTGGTCTGCTGCTGTCTCCTCTGCCGGAACTCCTATGAAGCCTTCAGGGCTCTGTTTAAATGTCGCCTCTTCCGGGGACCCCTTGTCTGGTCACCTGGCATAGGTCAGTCACCCCCTGAAACACACACCCCTCCACAGCCCTCAAACCACACTCACACAAGCTCTCATTCCAGGTACCGAGCCTGCACTTCTCACAGCTGAAGGTAATTAATGATCGTGTAATTGTTTGATGGGTGTCTGGCTTCCCACTAGATGTCAACTCCACGAGGACAGGAGCTGGCCCTGTTCTGCTCTCTGGGTATCCCTGGTACCTAGCAAGGGCCCAAACCAGTGGCGGGCTAGTAAATGTTTAACAACCAGCTCTCGTATTTTTAAAAAGCGCTTTGGGGGGAAAAAAAAGAAAGAAAGTGTTTGGTTTATAGCATTTGTTTGCCCATCTCTGTGGTGTAAATATGCCCATTGTGGCCAATTTCAGTTGCCAACATGATGCCCCTGGGCATGGGGTTGGAAATCAGTTTGTGAGCCTGTATGAGCTCCAGCCCACTGCTGCCTGGAACAGAAGGGGCTCTGTACGTTTTGGTTAAAGGAAGGTAGGCAGGGGCTTCCCTGATGGCGCAGTGGTTGAGAGTCCGCCTGCCGATGCAGGGGACACGGGTTCGTGTCCCGGTCCGGGAGGATCCCACGTGCCGCGGAGCGGCTGGGCCCGTGAGCCATGGCCGCTGAGCCTGTGCGTCCGGAACCTGTGCTCCGCAACGGGATAGGCCACAACAGTGAGATGCCCGCGTACTGCCAAAAAAAAAAAAAAAAAAGAAGGTAGGTAGGACGGGAGGTGAGGAGGGAGGGAGCAAGCCTCCCTCTCCAGGCTCACCTCCTGCTGGCCCCACCTCCTTTAGGCCGCCTCAGGATGCTGGTTCCTCGAATGTACACATGGTCTCAGGGCCTATTGACCTTGGCATTACTGAATGACGATCGGGACCAGACCATTCTTTGTCGTGGGGGCCGTCTGTGTTTAGCAGCATCCCCGGCCTCCACCCACTAGAGGCCAGTGAGCACGCAGTGTGGCTGCTCCCAGCGCCCCATCTTTTCGCCCCGGGCCCCTCTGTCCTCAGACCAGCCCTGCTCCGGCAGCCGACTCCCGTCTAAACTCCCTGCCCTCGGACAGTAGCAGGGGAGCCCCTGTCAGCACTTTCAAGCCAAACGCTGAATTCTCATTTTGTAAACACTGCATTATAAGGTGAAAAAATGATGTTTTATGGCCTGATAACGGCCGCTGTGCTGGAGGGAGATGCTTTGCTCCAGCGCCCGGTCACAACTCCCGTGAAGTACTAGGTGCAAAGGTCAGGCCCGCCGAGCCTGGGCCACCGGGACCGGACAGCGTGGTCTAAACGGCGTCAAGTCACTAACTGTGCAGCTGTGGGGTCAACAGCAGGCCCCCAGGTGGGCTGCCACCAATCCCCAACACCCCGACCCCAGAGCCAAGCAGGCCTTTGGAGGCCCTGAGCTAAAAGCTGATGGCACTCCCACCCCACGTGTCCCTTCAAATACACTAAACCATGTGGTACCCGGAAAAAGCCCACAGAGCTCTGCTCTCACCAGTGATAACTACTTAATGCTTAAAACCCGCCCGCATACTTCCCTTTCCCCTCATCTGAGCCTAAGCTGTGCTCACTGTGTCTGTCCCCAGCTCGACAGGTCCCCTGCCCCAGCCTCAGAGGACACCCTCCTCCAGCCACGCTTCCTGCCAGCCCCTCCTCCCCACACCCTGAGAATTTTCCAAGGCAGCGGGGAATTGACTTGGTGGAGTCGACCAGGCTCATTTCCCAGGTATATGCTTGGCAAGTACTTTCTAATTTTACAGACTTCGGAGGAAGATGATTAGAAGAGGTCCAGGGAAGGCAAACATACTACGATCCAATGACAACTACTGTATGCTTTAAAAAAATGTATCGAAACGTTCCTTTTTCCTCCTTGCTAACCTGTTGTAATGCTGAATAGTGCCCACATTTGGGAAAGTCCTTCTTAGACTCTAACTTGCAGCTGATGTCTCCTCCCTTTTTTTGCTTCCACCAGGAAAGTATTCCAGCCGGCTGCTGGTCTCCCCATGTATTCCCACAGCTAGTTCTCTTTTTCAACCTGCTTTCCTGGCCAACTTCTCTGTTGGTGGATGGGCCTGAAAGGTGAATTCTGTGAGAAACGAGAGGCCTCTTTAAGGCCACAGGCAGGAGGAGGGTTCCTCTCCACATGCCCATGTAGGGACAGTACAAGTTTGTGTCGGTGCAGTTCTTAGAGGCAAAGCTGGAGGCGATGGATAGCTGTGGGGTCTGAGAACCCCTAATGGATCTGCAGTCCCGCCTCTTCTTCCCTTCACCGACCCTCCCAGCTCCCCTGTGGGCCTCAGGACATCTCTGCTCAGCCTGCTTCCATGAGCCACATGGACTGTGGTCATTGTGTTGGCCGTGAGACCCAGTCCGTTTGCTCGCTGGGCCGGGGCATCGCAGCTGAGTCAGATCCGTGAAGCTCTGGCTTGGGCGTGGCCTTTGGAGGCAGTGCCTCCTTTGGGATCATCCTCATCGAATGATGACCTCCTGCCTCCTCAAAATGCCTCACAGTGCCTCCTGGAAGTTTCCTGCACCAGGGGCGAGCGACTTTATTTCTTGCCCAAAGGGCAATAGGAACAGCAAAGATGTTTAAGGGCGGTATTCGGTTAACTTCCTTCAAAATGAAGAGCACTGTGGTGAGGCTTGTGCTGGGGGCCTTCTTGCAACTCAGATGCTATAGGAAATGTCAGGGAGAAAACTGGTGCTAGCCATGGCTGTTCGTCATGCATCCTGAAACACGATCCCTGGCGGAGTCTGGAGCCAGGACTGGTGGCCACCATGCTCACTGCGGACTGACACCCCTCTCAAACCCACTGATATGTTTGCCAGAGCCTTGGCACAAGGCAAAACATCCTAGGAAGTTTCCACTCATTTGGGGAAATAAGCCTCTCCCCGCTTTTAGATGACCTCCTTTAATTGTGACACCTCTTCTCTGCCTCCCTCCAGGACTAGATTGTTCAAACGGCTCACGGTTTTATCCTCTTCACTCATATCTGCCTGGAAAGTGGTGAAGTGCAATAGTCTGCTGGACCCCAATTCTTAGCCTTGTTCCGTCGCTGACTATGTCTCCTTGGGCCATTTATGTTGCCCCTTGGGGCCTCAGTTTCCTTATCTGTAAGGGTGAGACAATAACACAACACACACTTCATATGATTTTGGTGAGGACTGTGTTAGAGTAATTTATGTCATCTCATCATTTACATCTGCACCCTCAGCCCTTAGTTCTAGGCCTGGCATATAGAAAGTGGTCAGCCAGTGTTTGTTGAATGACTTAATGAGCGTGTGTAGAGTGCCTACACACACCTGGCACAGCAGGCCCTCCGTGAAGGTCAGCAAATCATATTGTACTTCTCTCTCCCGGCTTCCATCATTGCCCCCAACCCCCCAGCAGCCAGCCTTTGTCCTCAGTCCTCAGCCTGACCCCCTCTCCATATCCCTGGGTTTCCAGCTTATGGCTTTCTTCACACTTATGACCATGCATCCTGCTGAAATTTCTGGGAGAGCAGAGCATTACCCCTTTGTCAGGTCCATCAGTACCTTCACCGGAAGTGCTCCCTCGCCCACACCCTCTCCATCTCTGAGTCCCACGGAGCCCGGCCAAGTCCACGAGAAATGATTAAGCTGGGCTCTCAGGCTGCAGGCTGTCTGACCCCGAGTCCTGCCGGCCATATGGGCCCCTGGGGGCTCCGGTGCTGATTCCAGGCTTCTGAGGGCAGCTCCCCCACTTCTGCCCTAACACCCCAAGCCCTGGGGACACTGCTCGGGGTCAGAAATGAGTGCGGTCCCCCTGTTGCCTGGCTGTCCAGGGAGGGAAGGGCAGGAGGGCCCTCTGGTGAAGGAGGACATGGGCCAATGAAATGGGCACCTATGGCCTGGGAATCACTGGTCAAGGGGAAG
Organism: Globicephala melas; assembly: GCF_963455315.2. Classification (NCBI taxonomy): domain Eukaryota; kingdom Metazoa; phylum Chordata; class Mammalia; order Artiodactyla; family Delphinidae; genus Globicephala; species Globicephala melas. Next base: position 176,480,868 of record NC_083314.1, read on the forward strand.
ACGAGGACCACCAGGGCTGGACCGGCCCACAGAGAGAGTCCAGAAGGGAGGTAGCGGAGCCGGTGGTCTGGAGACATATTGGGGCCGTGGCATTTTTTTTTCCTAAAGGACACTAAACTTAAAAACAAAAGTAGTTGCCAATATTAAAGAATTGGGTGTATTATATGACATTCTTGGTTTCTCTTGAAAAACCAGGAGCTCTGGAAGCACTAGAGCCCAGCAAGGCTGCTTCCTTTAGACTCAGTGGGCGTGTGCGAGCCCAGTACAGGGCTGGCTGTGAGGGTGCTCACAGAGATGGGTCCTCGTCATCGTCACCCACAACACTCTGCAGTGGGGCCCCGTAGAGCTGATCTGAGACAGCAGAGACCGGCGGTCACTCTGCTCGCCCCCGGAGGCCTCCGCATCAGGACAGCGCTGCCTGGTGCTTCGCGACGCGTGGGCGTGAACGCACTGTGTCCTCCCCCTCGATGGACACGGGTTCCCAGAGGCCTACGTTATAGGTGAGGAAAGTCGAGCTCAGAAACACCATCGGTTGTGTGCACAGGGCACAGCTGGGCCCCAGAGCCTGTGTTTCGTCTCCCTGTCCCCAGCTTCCTGTCTCCTGAATCTCCTGCAGTGCTGGGACAGGCAGCTGCCGCATGCCGGACGCTTCTACCCGTTTCTGATTCCATCTTTGCAACAGCCCTGTGAGGTAGGCAGTCTTATTTTCATTTTACAGAGGGGGAAACTGAGGTGCAGAGGGGACTAAGTGACTGGCTTAGGGTCCCTGGCTGAGTGCTGGCTCAAACCCAAAGATCTGTCTCCAAAGCCTGGGTCCTTCCTCGACACCCCTCCCTGATTGCTTGGCTTTGATCAATTCTGCTGGGTTCAGACTCTCACTAAAATGAATGTGTGTTTCTTGCACACACAGGAAGAGACAGAGGGGACCTGGGAATGATTCACACTCCTGCGCTGCACTCTCTGACGCTCGGTTTGTGGACAGCCCTCAGGTTCCCTCCGCCTTGCAGAGAGCTCCCTCTCCTGTCACCACAGCTCTGGTCTCCGCAGTGACCGCTGACAGAGTGGGCCTTCTCCCCTCCCTGGCCCGCGTGCCCCCGACCATGAGGTCCATGCCACCTCCAGAGACATCAGCCTCCTAACAAGGAAGGAAGCTGGCACTGGGCAGGCATGGGGCCAATTTGTATGTGATTCCAACATTGCTGGCCTGTCCCAGGGAAGGCAATTAGGCAGCTCAGAGCTGGTAGGGGGAACAGGGCAGGTGGGCCAGATGTCCCGGCAGGATGGCATGCCCATTCCCCTCCACGCCCCAGGACCCTGTGGCAGTAGTTTCGGCCGTCTGCCTACAACTGGAACAGCAGCAAAACAAACACCTGGGACTGGCATTTCTCAGCCAATCTGCGGGGGCCCTTCTGCCTCTGCAGATGCTGTGCACTGACCCAGCTTCTTTCTGCACGAAGCAGATACGCAGAGAGAGATCCCCACTCCACCCGGCCTTGCGCCAGGCTCACCTCACTTCTTAAGGCCCACAGGAATCCCACGTGAGCCATGGGGACTTTCCATGGCTAAACCATGCCGCTTAGAGGTCACCAAAGAATTACTGACTCAGCATCTCCAAGCACAGAATAAAGGGGGCTGCAGGAGCCACCCATCCCTGTAGCCCCACAGAGCACTCCACGGAACCAGACTCAAAGGCATGGTTCCGTGGTCAGTTAAGTTTGGGAAACACGAGGTGGAAAGCAGTGAAATGTCGTTCTTCACTGCAGAACTCGCTAGAGCCTTGAAAAGCTAATGTTCATTTTGGAAATATTATTCATTGTTTCTAAAACTTATTGACCCAGGGATTTTTTTTCTCCCCCAGCTGAGTCTTGTGGCCCGTGCCAGCTCCGGGCACTGGCCTGGGAGTCAGCAGCCTTGGGTTCCAGAACTGGCCACTGATGCCCTACCTGGCTGTGCTGTGAGGGTGGTGGGCGAGAGGCCACCAAGAGCCCTCTCAGCTCTAAGACTCTTGCTCTGTCCGGCCCTCTACCTGGGCTGGCCCTGGCGGCTGGGGTAAGGTTGCTGAACTAACCTGGGCCATACTTGGCATCTGTACCAAGGGGGCCTGTTCTGCCGATCTCATGGGGCCGGTGAGAGGCTGCAATGAGATCATCGTCGTCACCATCACCATGGCCATCATCATTGGGGCTTACGTTTATTGCTACCTGAGCTGAGCCTTTTACACATAGTAACTCATTTCAGCTGCTCTGACAATCTTACTGTCCCTAGTGTACAGCTGAAGAAACTGAGGCGCAGCATGGTTACCAGGTGGGAAATGTCAGGACTGAGGTTTGAACCCAGAGTTTGCCCAGAATCTACCTCTTTTTTTTTTAAGATTTTTTTTTGGATGTGGACCATTTTTTTAAGTCTTTATTGAATTTGTGACAATATTGCTTCTGTTTTATGTTTTGGTTTCTTGGCCTGGAGGCATGTGGGATCTTAGCTCCCAACCAGGGATCGAACCCGCACCTCCTGCGCTGGAAGGCGAAGTCTTAACCACCGGACCGCCGGGGAAGTCCCTAGAATCTAGCTCTTAACCTTGACCCTAGTCTGCCTGTGAAAGGGCTTTGTAAAGTGTAAAGGGCTGTGAACTGCGAGTGGCGTTGTTCAACGCAGTCTCACTGTGGTTCATCCAGGGGCTGCGCATGGCCTCTTGGGAGGATCTCTGGCCCTCGACTTGCAGGCTTTCAGAAGTTGGGGGGGCCCGTGAGTGGCCCCCACTTCCCAGCTCTGCCAGGGTTGAGGAGGGAAGGGGCCTGTACCATCTCTCTCTGATGGGGAGGAGGGGTGAGCAGGGAAGTCCGGGGGTGCCCTCAGGGAATGACTTTTCCACAAGGCTGGGGCAGGAGGAGGCCTGAGGCAGCCTGTGCCTCCTCTTGTCCTGGAGGGCCCTGGAGGGAGCTTAGATGTGACCTAAGCTGTGGATTCCCCACTGCCTTCATGTTGCAGAACTTTTATCCAGATGAAATTGTATCTGTGAGATACATAAACTGGAGCTTTGGGCTGAAGGGCAGTGAGTGTGGTCGGGGAGGTGGCCCAGGACACCGGGACTCATAAGACTCCACAGGCCACAAGTGGGTAACTACTGCCCTGGCCTGTTTTAGAGGGGACCTGAGGCCCAGAGAGGGAGACTGACTTGCCCATGGTCACACAGCGAGTCCTTGGCCAAGCTGGAAACTGGGAGTCCAGAGCCGGGCGCAGGGCTCCTGACTGCGCTGGGCTGGGGGCGGGTGGGCCTTCCGGAGAGGAGAAGGCCAGGCCTCCTCTGGAACCTGAGGGCAGGGTCTGGGCAGAGCCCTGCCAGGCCCCTTGGTAGCAGCTCCACCCCAGACCGCTCCACAGAACACGGCTTGAGCTGCCTTGCTCCCAGTTTAGGGCCCATCCTCTGGGTCCAGGGGCACCACTGGCCCCAGGCCAAAGCCGGCAGGTCCACCCAATGCTTGTCCGAAGCCTCTGTCAGCCACAGGTCAGGTAACGTCTGAGACGGTGGGGGCCAGGCTTAGGACTCGGAATTCAGCCAGGTTTGACTTCTGCCCCCAGCACTTCCTGGCTGTGTGCCTCTAGGAAGACCTGGGACCCTCTCTGTGACTCTAATAGGGGTACTGCTGGGGGCTTCTGAGGCTTCTCGGGAGGCCAGGTACTCACACCTGCCAGTCCCCTTGGCTCTCTGCTTTGGGGGCAGCCTGGGGTCTTACCTGGGTGTGGTTCCTCCCTCACTGGGGCACCATGGAGCTGCCCCAGGAAGGTGGCCTCCACCTACCTTGTGAAGGCCGCCTGGAGAAGCTTCCTCATGGCAAGTCTGTGCTAAAACCCATGGGTAGGATGCTGCCCTCGGCCATTGCCCCATGTGACCTCCTGCAACTGAGTCCACAGTGGGGAGCTGGTCACAGATCCCAGGGCCTCACCCTGGACCTTCTAATTCAGTAGGTGTGGGTGGAGCCTGGGAATCTGTATCCTTAAAACTCAAGGCTTGACAACTACTGATCTATGTATGGTTCTCAAACCTTCTCTCATTCTCTTCCTCTCTGCTCACTTTTTTTCTATCATGGGATCCTTCCAATGGACTCTTGCATGTAGGTCCAGTGTGTAACAGAGAAGAGCAGAGCTTCTGGTAGAAGGTGGGGCTGGAGGCCTGCCTGCTCGTTCTTTCACCAGCTATGGCCACCTCTTGAGGGACCTCTGAGGAACCCCCATGGAACACAGTTTGCAAACCCCTGCTTATTCCAATTTCTTCCTCTGTCGGGTGGAGAAACTGAGCCCCAAAGAGCTAGTCTGTACAGGACTTGGCTAGTGAGGCTTTCTCAAGTTCTCTGAAGCTTCTTGTTGGTCAGTTGTCCCTGGGGGAGAAGGTGGGGGCCAGTGGCTGATCAGAGGCTACATAGCACAGTTACTGAGAACATGGACTCTGGAGCCAGAGTGCTGGAGTTGAATCCGGGTTCTGCCTCTTCCTAGCTGTGTGACTTTGGGCAAGAACTTCACCTCTCGGTGCCTTGGTTTGTTCATCTGTAAAATGGGGACAATAACAGTATTTATCTTGGAGGGTTGTTGGAAGGATTATATGAGTGGGTATCTGCAAAGGGCTCGACGCACTCCTCCCTGCCAGACCAGGCCGGCCTTGGGCTCTGACACAGGTCTCCTTATAAACATGCCACCCTGGGGGGACCCTTGGGGCTTCTGCCTCAAGAACCCAGCCTTGGGCAGCCTAATTGCTTCCCATGGTTTAAATTTCTCTGTGCTAGCCACATCAGAGTATGTTTCTATTTGAACTCAAGAAAGAATGTTTTCAGAGCTGGTGGATTCTAGGGGTGAACATGTCAAACCCTCCCTGTTCCAAGGCAGAGAAGTCAGAATTCTCTCACAAAGCAGCAGTGGAAGGGAATCTGGACTCCAAGGGCTGTGCACACAGCTGGAGGAATGTCAGGTTCAGGCAGCCGGATGCCCTGATTTCAGCCCCAGGGATAAATTTTGATCAAGTCACCCTCGGGCTCAAGATGTATGTCAAGCTGTTTCCACACTTTTTTCCTACCTCTGGTTGAACTTAAATCCATTCAGATCCTGGAGAACACAAGCCTTGGGGCCAGTGCTTTCCAGGCTCCAAAACACATTCAGCTGGCATTTCTGAGCCCACAAGGAGGAAAGGGTTGTTACACCCACTTCATAGATGAGAACACTGAGGCTCACAGGTTAAACGACTTGCTTGAAACAGATGCTGGGCCAGAGCTGGAAAGATTACCCAGGCCTGTCCTGGTGCCACTGGTGGGTTGCAAGGGTCCTCCAGATGGAGCAAGGTATGCAATTTGAGATTCTCTTATTTGGGTGCAATTAACTGCTACTGGTAACCTATTAAGAAAGCAATCAAAGATTTCCAAAACCTGAAACTCAGAAATGCAAACGAGCAGTCAGCCATTGTTTTCCAGGGACTTTGCTTCAGAAGCATGGCTGCTGCACCTGGCCTGACAATGTCACAAGACTTCCCTGGGGATGTGCTAGGGAATAGGATTCCTGCCATTTCCAGGAAGGAAAGGTCAAGGTTTTCAGTTGCTACTATTTTTGCTTCTTAAAGATCAATCCTCTTGGGATAATTTTCTTGAGGATTCAGTTTGTTGGGGATGCAGAGTGCAGGGCTGCATATTTGCAGATTTTTCAGTAACTGGGCTTTAAGACACCATGCGGTTGTGGTTCAGGTATGCATTCTCCATACCCTAGCTGCCATCAGGATGTGTACCCTCCATCTGCTTGTACGGTGACACTTCATTATGACTTAGATATTTAAACAACTTCTAACATACAGTCAAGGTCAAACCCCTAAGTTATTTTTAAGTTTCTAGGACATTCTTTTATATATAAACGTATGAATCTACACTTTTATAAGATAAAGTTAATTACATGTATTCCCGCTTGATTCTTTATCAGTACCAGGTTTTTTTTCCCACGGGAAAACGGGAACAAGTGGGAGGTAGGGGAGTGTGGCACGTTCTGCCCCACCTGGTGGGGTTTGAGTTGAAAAAACTTAAGAGTCGTTTGTTCAGAGCAGACGGGCTGGGGTAGGATGTTTGGGAGGAAATGCAGGCTTTTGGTGAGAGGGCCAGTTGACATTATTTACTTTTAAAAGTTTTTAATTAAAATTTTTTTTTTGGCCATGCCAGGCGGCTTGCGGGATCTTAGTTCCCTGACCAGGGGTCGAACCCGGGGCCCTGGCAATGGAAGTGTGGAGTCCTAATCCCTGGAACGCCAGAGAATTCCGAGATACTTTCAAACTCATATTGTCACAGGCCTGATGACCCCATCTGATGCAGCCCCACTACACCTGGATTCCCTGGGAGCCCAGGTTGAGTGAGGCACAGAGCAGCAGCCACATAACCTTGGGGGACAGGTGTGGGGCAGCTCCTGGGACCCCTGGGCCATCCTGAGGGGACCCCCCCCACCTCAGGAAGTGGCAGCTCTGGTACGGCGAGGGGTTCCATAGCAGGGCAGGTTGGAGGCGGCCCCTGCCCAAGATGGAGAGCTTATGCTAGACCACAGCTCGTTTCTGCTCTGCCCTCCCTGCCAGCCCCTCTCTGGGAGTGGGTTTTCTGGGCTGGAGGTAAAAGGCTAACAGAGATAGACTAGGTCACAAAAGCAAGGAAGTGCTAGGCTGTGCCAGAGGCTACTGGTGGGTGAGGGTGGGGTGGGGTGAAGCTCAAAGCAGGCCCCTCGGAGGCACTGGAGGCGCCCACGTGCTGGGTCCCAGCCCCTCACTGCCCACACGGAGGAGCGGTTCAGGGCACTACAGACTCACTAGGTTGGACGCCCAGTTCTACTGTTTCCTGGCTCCTTGACCCCGGACAATTTACTTCGCCTCAGTTTTTTCATCGATAATGGAGCCGTTGGAGGATTAACTGAGTTAATACACGTCAAGCACGCAGCATGGACCCTGGCCCATAGTAAGTGCCCGACAAATGTTAGATGTTATTATTGTTATTACTACTGTTAGGTTACGCCAGTTAGAACCCGCCAGCACGGGTAGGAGAGCACGCAGGAGGGCCACTGAGGACAGCCACGCAGGCTGTGCACTGCACAGCTCAGGGCACTGTCCATACAGGGGTAATGCAGTATACAACCTGTGCAGCTGTCCACCGGCCCTGCAGCCGGGGCAGCCCTACTCCAATTTCTGACTAATAGTGACACTTGAAGTTGGACCATTTGGGGCAAGGTCTGGAGAAGATTAACAAAGGAGGTTGTGTGGCTTTTGAGTAGAGCTACTCGGATTTGAATCAGGTGTGGCCTGGCCCTTGAGAAGGCCACGGGATTGAAGGAGCGATAGCTAGGATCTTGGCCAAATCGCTCCTCTCTGGGACAAAGTTTCCCCCATCTGTTAGGTGTAGTGGGTTGGGTTAGTTTGGTGAAGGCAAATAGGCTTTTTTCCTTGGATGCCAACTCTGACTGATTGGCGGTGTCTGAGGCTTTGTAAAGTGAAAAAATTAGAGGCCGCTTTGGGCTGGGTAGGAAGGGTTCTTTAATTGATTAGTGATGTCTGCTTGAGGTCAGGGTGAGGGAAGCTGTGGCATGTGTGTTTGGGGCCATTTGCCCTCCTCACATTAGCCCAGTGGTTCTCAATCCTGGCTGCACCAGAGAAGGTTTAACCACACTCTGATTCAGGGGTGTAGCACCTGGCATTGGTAAGTTTTTCTAGAAAGCTCGGCAGGTGATTTTAATGTGTGGCCAGGTTGAGAGCTGCTGGGGTAGATGCCCCTAAGTTCCTTGCAATCCTGAGCTCTGTGACTTCTCGGCATGGTCTATACATTGTGGTGCTTTGAGCTCTATCCTAGCAGCAATGCAAGGGGAGTTAAAAGGCTAGTCTTCCATCAGTCTTACTGCTGGGGAGGATTTGTTGTTAAGTTGGGAGACTGAGGTTGAAGGCACTGGCTGTGATCATGGATTGGGGTATCCAGGTGGCCTCTTCTCAGGCCACACTGTGGAGTTTCACAGGGGGAGGACTGGCTTTGCATCTGGTGAATCTAGGGTCTTGGAAAAGCCTGGCCCACTCTGGCTTCATTAGGGAAGCCCTGGGGATCCTTTAATTTCTCTCTTAAACTCCTCTCAGTCCCCAGGGATGGCGGGGAAAGTCGGGACAATGCAGAGGCCCACTGAGGTCTGCAGGAAGTACTATGCCCCAAACTCATGGGGCCCCGCTCTGGGTCTTTGGAAGGAGCGCCACGGGGGAGAAGGAAGCAGATGAAAGCTGACTGGGGCCACCGGGCTGGAGAATGCAGGGTCAGGGCGCCAGACTCGGAGGTGGTGCATTAGGACCACGGGCTGCCCTGGATGCTGACGGCTCCTCCAAATTATAGCCAGGGTGGCAAAGATGAGATGTTTCTGGGAGGCCACCCCAGCCTCAGCCCCTCGATGGGCCCAGAATCCAGCCAGCTTTCCTCAGCCCCTCCCATTACCCCCTCAGGACCCAGCCCTGGAATTCCAAGGAGCAGGTCATGCCAGGCTTTGCCTCCCACCCGGAGTAAGATAGAAGCAATCAAATAACATAGAATTCGATCATATTTTAAAATAAGCTTTATTTAGATTTTTTTTAATATTTTATATTTGCATCCATGCCTTCGAGAAACCTTTCCCACGGGAAAGGTTATTTTCATCTACTGTTACCCATAACTCATTCGCTATTTGATGTAGTTCTCTTAAATAAATCATCCTTAGTAACTCTTAGAATTATCTCCTAATTTCCAAAAACTGAAATGAAAAGGAACTACTAAATCATTACCAGGAGGGGGTTGCAATCTTATTTTCTTGTAAATAAAGGGCAAACAATAAAAATCAACCAAAAGAAAAAAATTCATGGGGGGGAGAAAAGTATTTCCTAAAATATCTCTCTGTAGAGAAAGACGCCAGCTCCGGCCGCTCTCCCCCGCCGCCAGGCTGGGTGAAACGGCTTAGCCAAAGGCCAGAAAGATCCTTATTAGGTACCCTGCCTACTCCTTTCCAATCCCCCCATCAGGTCAGAAGGAAAGGGAGCAGCTGATTGGGGCTTTTCTGTTTGTTTTAGAGACTTTGGACAAAATATCCTATCCCTTCTGATAAGACATGCTCCAGCATTTAAAATTCTCCTGTTTCTTGGTAAGAGCTGAAAATGTTACTGCTAGCAGAAAGCGCAACTACTGTTGTTTAGAGGGTGTGTGAATTGAGCTGTTAGTATTTAAGGTGGTGCAGAGGCGGGGATTCACAGGTTAAAAGAAAAGGGAAAGCTAGTTTTAGACTTCGGGAGGCCCTGGCTTAGAAGCTCACGTGTTCTCCATCACCCGGTGTTACAGTGCTCACGGTTCCTTTGCTGGTGGAGCCTCACCGGGGCCAACACTGCTCTCCAAATAGGCAGATGCTCCTGCCAGCCCTTCTCTCCTCGGGTGAGCAGGCTCAGGCTGCTGTGACAAGTTGGAGGAGGGCCCGAGGGATCCTGAGAGACTCTGTGTGATGTGGCTGGAGGAACCAAGCAGAATGGGGAGGGCAGAGGTACTGGTGCTGGATGCTGTGTCCCCAACAGGCCGCCCCTTGAGACGGGCGCCTCCCCCATGACACCTGCCCGGCCAACGTGCAGAACCAACCAAGGATGAGACACAGCTGCAGCGAAGAACGCGTGCTGCTCCAGGACCCTCGGGGAACCAACTCGGGCTGAGGGTCCCTGTGGTCGTACCCTGTGCTCATGCAGTCGGCTGTCTCGCCCTGTACACGGCAGCCTTTCTCAAAAGACAGACCCAAGAGAAGGTGACCACGACAGCAGGCACTCTGTTCACTGAGGTCAGTGCTCTGTTATTTCAGATAAATAAATATATATAGAAAGGCCTGGAGAGAGCTACAGGCAGGAAGAAAGGCGGAGTGCACTCCCATGCAGGGATGGGAGAATGGGGGAGAGAGAAGAAGAAAGAACGGAAAAAAGCAAGCTTGGCAGTCCAATGGTCCCTGGGTTCTGGCCACCCTACACTCTACCTTGCACAGCTCGGCAGCAGCATGATCATAGAACAGACAAGTCAACAGAGAACCCGCCTCCCGCCCGCCCCCCGTGGAAAAATATACATTCCAATATTTACGTAATAATTTAGATAGAATAAGTCTTCTGCATTTGTGCAAATAAATTAAACGGAACAATTTTCTTTTCTTTTCCCCGTAAAGAAAGAAACGGCAACGCAATTTAAAAACTGGCAGGCCGTTAGAAAGAGCCCGTTTGGCCTCTGACAAACCGAGACAAGACAGGGCCCCTGGGCTGGGCTCGCAAGTCTTTGTGGAGAGTGGACCTTACCCTGATGACGATGGCGTTTGGGGGTTAAAGTGACTCGGGCGCACCCCGAGAACAGGGTCTGGTCCCACACGTTCACACCGTGGGGGGGACGGGTGGGCGGCGGGGTGTAGTGGGGGGAACATCAAACACAGACTACATCCTCGGGGAGACGGGCTCCAGAAGTAGCAGTTCGGACGAGGGACATTTACAAGCACGGAGTGCACAATAGTTTTGTTATTTACAAATACACAGCAGTCCTTCAAGTTTTCAAGTTTCATAAAAAGGTAAGCGGGGAAGGGACCAAAAAAAAAAAAAAACCAAAAACCCCAACGAACCAAAAAGCGGAAAAAAAAAAAAAAACACTGAAAAAACAAAAACAAACCCAGATTAACAACACAACTGTATCGCTCCGAGGACAACAGAGAGTTGACATATTCACACACGTTTGTAGTATGTACATCAATTACAGAGGTGGTGACGCCGGGGAGGGGCCCACGCGAGCGGGCCTCAGCCGCACCACCCCCCCGCCCACGTGCGCGAGAGCTCCCACGCACGCGCACACGCACCGCCACGCACGCCCAGCCGCGCATTCCCCGCTCGCACGCACGTCCACACGCACAGACACGCCCGCCGGGCAGCAGGCGAAGGGAGGCGGGTATCACCAGTCCGCGTCCTCCTCTATGTAATAATCAGGGGCGGTACCATCAAAGAGGCCGGGGTCGAGGGACTTCCGCTGCTTCCCTCTGGCGAAGACACGCGAGATGGAGCCGAATCCCATCTTCTCTTTCTTCTTTTTCCGTTTTTGGTCTTCAAGATCCTCTAGTGACTGAGGAGTCAGGCCAAGTGGCAGAGGTAGAGAGGAGAAGAACAAAGGCAAGCTGAGCTGGGGCAGAAGACAGGGAGGGGTAGGGGGTGGGGGATGGCTGGTGGGAGGCACCAGTGGGTAAGGATGACAGGGTCTGCCCCTCACTCGCTGAGCGGACTTGGGCCAGTTACAGAATCTCTCGGGGACGACACTAGGACCCATCCAAGGCTGTCATGAGGATGTTGCTAAAGTGAGGGTAAAAACGCTTAGAACAGTGCCTGGACATAAGTAGCATTCATAACGGCTGCTGGTGGGGTTTGTACTATCATTTCAATTCAGTTTGCCTACAGCCTTCCAGTGCTCGTGGAGGGCTTGCAGGATCGCGTCCACGCATGCTGCCACGGCTGACCACAGGGCCCATCCGGAGGGGGCATCGCAAGTGTAATAAGTTCACTGCGGAAAAAGTCCCCTTGGAAAAGGGGGCATAGGAGAGCCGGGAAAACCAGGCAGGAGGAAATCTGAGCTTCATGTCAGCCAAGAGCAAGGACCCCAGACCTTAAGGCCCTGGACAAGAAGCAGGACTGGCCTCGGTAGAGTGGGGAGGCAGGGGTTTGGGTTCTAATCCCAGTTATGTCACTACCCACGGAAACGTGGAGAGCCCCCAGCCTCTCTGAGCCCAGGTTTCTCGTCTGTGACATGGGGGGATTGTTAATAATGACAAAGACAGTGATGATGATGATGATGATGATGATGTGGAGGAGGTCTTCCTGTCGGGGTAACTACGGGACTCGGGTGGTGTCTGCAGCAGGGCTTTGCAAACTGTCAAGTGCTTTATACAAAGATGCAGAGTGGTGTTACTGGTCAAAAAGGTGGAGGTTAGACTAGACTAATGGTTCCCCAAACCATGTCAGAATTACCTGAAATCCAGCCAACCCCCCCCTCCCCCAACCTGGTGGATCAGAATCTCTGGGGTGAAGGGCCCAGGAATCTGCATTAGAAAATCTTCACTGGTGGACCCTGATGCAGACGAGCAGTCCCGAAGACCAGCATGTGGGAACCCCAGGACTAGAAAGCTGATCTCAGAGACCCCATCTGACAGTCATATTCATGTTGTTTTCCTCCCTACAGCCCCCTTCTCACTCTGAGGATAGCGTATTGAAAGGTTAAAAATGAATTTTAAAAAGTTTCCTGCAGCAAGGGGCCCAAAGAGCCCAGGGCCCACGTCATTAGCCTTTGGCTGCCAGGAGAAGACACTCTCCAGGGATGCGTGATGCACTTAGTGGGTCCACAGATCTAGAAGAGGACATGGAAGGGCAGACTCGGGTGCTGAGCCTGGCTGGGGCACTGACCCATGTGTGACCGAGGTAGTGGCTTAACTCCTCTCTGCCCTGGGTGTCCAAGTATGGACATGGTGGTGCTGAGGGCTGAGGAGGAAAAGGGTGAAGTCACGGTCAAGGTGGGGTGGAGGGAGGGCCTGAGTGGCCAGGGAAGGCACACCTACCTGTACAATGGGGTTGTGCAGGTTCTTCTGAACTGGGCCGGGACTGTCGCCCTGTAGCCAAAGGAGAAGAGGAAGATGAAACAGCAAAGACACGTAACACATGAGAGCAGAGGTGGCCTGTGGAGCATGGGGTTTTCTGTGGAAGGAAGCCATCCCCTAGGGACCGCCCTGCTTCTGTACTGGGGAATCCACCCTCCACCCCTGAAGTAGACACTTCCAAATGGCTCAGTGACGACACCTGGGGTTCATGAAGATGCTGCCAGGACCAGGGGTCCTGGCCAGAGGTCCTGAGATGCTCTCCTGCCTGCTCTGGCTTCTTGACCCCTAACACCCTCTGACCAACAAATCAGTCACTCAAAGTCTTCTAAGTTCCTCTCCCAATTGGTCCACAGAGTTAGAACTGAAGTTGGTTATACTTGGTGCTTTTCATAAAGAAGTATAATTTTATAGAAAAAATAAAAATAAAGAATTTTGGGACAGGAAAACTTGGGTGACTACCCATCCTCTTATTTCCCCCACAAACAACACAATGAATCTCTTATTTTGTGGAGGGCCAAAACAGGGCTCATTAGCCTGATTTACAGGTACACAGAGAGGTTCCAGACAGTCCAACATTATAGAGCTAATTAAAACCAGAGCTACAACTCAAATTCAAGACTGTCTGGTTCTCCCTGGTCTAGTGCTCCTTCCTGTGAGTGTACAAAAGCCCTCACCACATCCCAGAATCAGTCTGTCCTGCCTGGGGGTGGGTACCATAGATCTCTGGGATCACAAGTCATTACCAGGGAGACTCCTGGTGGTCACTTCCAGAATTGCAGGCAAAAGGCAAGAAATAAAGCATGTGTCACCTGAGCCAATGTCCATCAATCTTCTCCAGCCTCTCTGTGCTGAGTCCCCACCTCTGCTCTAAATAAGTGACTAGAGCATGAAAGGATGGGGAGGTCCTTACTCCAGGTCAGGCTGTTCCTGCTGGTACCAGGCCAAATGCCTGAGCACAGACGGTTACCCGGAGCTATTTTCAGGCTCTTCCTGGCTTACCTGTGTGCACATCGGTTGAGATGGGGGATGAAGGTGGTTGAGGGAGGGTGGGGATGGAACAAATGGTAGTTTAGTCTTTAGTCCCATCTCAAGGTTTGCAAACAGAACCTATTTGGCAGGCAGCTAAGGTAGGTTGGCCCTGTACAAGGCCATCTTTGCCAAATTTATGGGGAAGAGAATGAGGCCAGAGCCCACTGAAATGCCTATGTGTAGAAAACTGGCTTATCAAAGCACCCATTGCCTGGCACCAGGGCTCTGTGTAAAGCGAGCTTGGGAATAAATATGCCGGATCTGCTGCCTGTAGCCTCAGGTATGTGCCAAAGCCAAGCTGGGCAAAAGGCTAGGTCTGAGCCAGATGCAATTCAAGAGGCCTTTAAAGAACTCTTTCTGCAGAATGGATTTTCCAGCAGCATTTTGGCTGTCAAAGCTCCCGTGGGCCCCCCATGGGAAGACAAAGTATGGCCCTTGGGAAGGTATTCTCAGATGCTACAGGGTATCTGGCCCACACTAAGAACAAAGGGCACTGCTGGCTGTATGTACAGCTCAACAGTGGTCCCTCAGAACAAGAGAGTAACAGCAGAGGCCCCTCTCCTGGCCCACCTTCCTCGTCTTGGTTCTGTCAGGACAGCCTTTGTCACCAGGGTTCTCTCCTGGGAACAAGAGAAGAACAGATTGCTTCCTTAAAGCCCCAGTTAAAACAGAATCCGAGCCCCGAGTGGGATTCAGGCCTGAAGTGACCTCCTCCCCGTCCTGACATGGCTTTGCGAGGCCCTGGCCAGCAGTGTCTGTTGTCCATGTCACCATGCTGAGGCAACTTACTTCAGATTTAGTCTTAGCTTTTTTTTTTTTTTTGCAGTATGCGGGCCTCTCACTGTTGTGGCCTCTCCCGTTGGGGAGCACAGGCTCCGGACGCGCAGGCTCAGCGGCCATGGCTCACGGGCCCAGCCGCTCCGCGGCATGTGGGATCTTCCCGGACCGGGGCACAAACCCGTGTTCCCTGCATCGGCAGGCGGACTCTCAACCACTGCGCCACCAGGGAAGCCCAGTCTTAGCTATTTTTATTAAGTGCTCTTCATTGTTATTTTAGATTTGGAAAAAAAAATGCTTCCATTGGGATTACTAATATAGAATAGTTACTGATTTTTATCAATTGATATTCTACCAGTACCGTTCTGTACTTCTCACTATTAGTCTAATGGCTTTTCTGGTTATTCTCTTGAGGTTTTCCAGGTAGATAAACATCCCACTGGCAAGTAGTGGTTATCTTGTCTTTCTTTTGCACAATATCCACCTCATTTCTTGTTTCTTATCCATCTTGCTGGTTAATAAAACATTGACTGAGCTTTTGAGAAAGGCTTCCTGTGTGTCTGAGGACCCGACTCTACTGTGTCTTTAGGACGCGGCAGGGGCGCCCTCTGGATTCTTAGTCGCATGATGGAACACGTGAAAAGTGGTTCCCACATCCTGACCCCAGTGTTTCACATTAGAGCCTTGATGTGGCGTCTTCCTGTCCTCAGATGCTTGACCCACCCACCTTCGTTCACCCCCTCGCTCCTGGGGAGCCTGTCTGTCCCACCAGCCATCAAGAGTTAGGTGGCTACGGACCTGTGCCTCTTGGTAGCTGGGACCCAGTATGAAATCAAAAAACTGTAATTAAGTAAGCAAAGCAAACACAACTTAGAAAAAATTCACCGGATGCCTCTCCAGAGGCAAAATGTGCAAAAACTCCTGGAGATTCAAAAAAAATCCAGCTCATTCCTGCAGGACCAAGAGCTGGCTCTACAGGGAAACAGGGGTGGTGGTGAGGTCCTGAGCCCTGGAAGGTATGGTCTGGGAGGAGAAGCCTACGGTCCCAGACATAGCCCACCAGAGATGAGCCCAGGCTGCTCAGACCCTGAGGCCGACCCAGGCCCGCCATCCTCTGGATTTTCCTTGCCCTCCCGGACACAAGGAGCCAACAGGCCTCATTTCTTTCTCTCCCCACATCCATCTCTTCTTGCAAAAGGAAAGAACAGAACAGGAAATGCCTTCGCCAGAATGCTTCCTGGGTGGACGAGAGGAAACAGCGGGTAGGTCTTCACCCCCTCCACTCCCACCCCTGTGGTTTCCGGGCGGGGCCCAAGGCCCAGGCCCTGCTGCTGCTGGCCTTACGTTGCAGAGGGAGTGCGTCCGGTGTCGAGGGGAGTTGATGTCGCTTGGCGTGGACGACCGGTCGCCTTCAGCGGCAGATGCGTCGGAGATGACGGAGGGCTGCCGGGAGTGGCAGGGGCTCACCCTGACCGCTGGAAAGCAGGGACAGCTGGTGAGTGGGGGATGGAGAGAATGTCCTTGCCTTCACTGACTTGCAGGTCAGTCCACCCAACGCCCCCATTATACAGATGGGAACACTGAGACATAGAGAAGAGACTTGCCCAGCTCTCCACCCCTCTATTTCACAGCCCCACGGGTCACCAGAGAGCCTCTGGATCCAATTAGGCCCCCTCCTAACCAGGGTGAAGAGGAAGGCGCAGAAGTCTCCAGGGGCCTCAGTGACTGTCCTCACAGTGCTCCAGCCACCTGGACGTTCCCTAGGCCTGGTGCAATGCTAACCCATGCTCAGTACCAGCTTCCCAAGAGAGAAGCCGTGAGGCTACCACCAGCTCCTCTCTTTCTCCCACCCCCTCACCCCACACCCGATCCGCAGCAGCACCTCCAAACACAGCCCCAAATCTGGCCACTTCTCTCCAGCCCCACTGCCACCACCCAAGCCCAGGCCACCACCGTCTCTTGCCTAGAAAACCATGGCGGCCTCCCAGAGGGCCTCCCTGCTTCCTCTCCTCACTGCCATGAGAGCCAGGCATCTGGTCTCTCTTTACCTCGGGGTAGATACGTGCGGTCCTCCTCCAAGCCGAGGGGATACAGCCCTCCCCACCCCACCAGCCTCGGCTCACGTCACAGCAGCTTTCTGATGGTGCCCGACACGCACCATCTCCCTCCTGCCTCACCCTTCGCTGGCCCTGCTGCCCATCAGGCACATCCTCAGCCTTCAAGTCTCAGCCTGTCCTGAGAGAAACCTCCCCCTATTATCAGCTCTCCCCACTGTCTTTTCTTTCCCAACAAAGCACCTGTTTTCCGTTGATTTCTCTCCCTGCACTGAATACAATCTGTAATCATTCTTTGTCAGTTTAGTTACATGTGTTTTCTGTCTTCACACCTACAATGCCAGCTTGATGAATGCAGGCAGTCTGGGTGTCTTAGCCATGTCCAACCCCAGCGCTCACGGCGCCTGGTGTGCAGTAGGTGCTTACTCAATAGTAGATGGATTCCTGGAAGCCCACCCAAGTCCCCCAGCAGAGTGCTCTCCTGTCTGCAGACGCTGGATGGAGGAAGCACTTTCTGCTCGACAAGACTGAGGACCTACTGTGTGCAGGCAGCATGTGAGCAGGGAGGGCTACATTACTGAGAAAGAAAATCTTTGCTGCCAATGGCCATATGGTCATACGGAGGAGCGTGGGGCTTTGGAGTCAGGGACTTGGGTTCCCAGCTAGGTGACGGCAGGACCCACAGGCTCCAGAAACCAGCTGCCTGTCTCCAACCTGCATCTGTCACACAAATGCGACCACTCACAGGAGGGACAGAAAATGGGGCCAAGTGGGCCGCAGATGTACAGAGGAGTTTGGGGCTTCTACTGTGGCCTATGGGTACAGATGCTGACCACAGGCTGGGCCCCTCTTCCCCTCGGTGCCTGCAGCAAACACCCCTAACACTTATCTCTGCCCCTCCCACACATCCAGTGATTACCTGGAGCTGTCAATCAAGGAGCTCACACTGTCTCCTCTGCCAAAGGACGCCCATGTGACTTAGACTGGAGAATCAGTGCATCCACTGCCAGACACAGTGATTGGTCCAGAGGTAGACATGTGACCCTGGCTGGCCAATCAGAGTCCTTCTTTGGGATTTACTATACACACAGAGAAAGATTTCTCTTTCTCAAGACTTTTGAGCTTCAAGGGCCCTAAAAGCCTGAAACTGCTGGAGACTGTTTTCTGCTTTGTGAAAAGAGGTGGCCTAAAGATGAGGTCGAATGGAGGCAGGCAGAGCTGAGAGATGGAGAGAGTCAGACAGACCCAGGTATTGTCTGAACCTTGGTATCCAGCTATGCCTGAGGTCCATCTCTTAGACTTTTCAGTCCTCTGAGCCATGGCCTCTCCCCTACACCCCCCTAAAAGCAGCTATAGTGTGAATAAAGAGGCCGCCCCTCCCAGTGGGCCAGATGGCCTCCTGAGACACCCCTGGAGCTGTGGCTGGGCTGGACTCACCTTGCCGGTCCCCAGGGTGGGGGGGGTGTGAGTGGTAGAGAGTCTGCTGGCTCTGCCGGATGGCTGCGGTCAGTGGGAGGTCCGCCTGCACCACCCACTCCTGGTTGCCATTAAGCACCGTCTCGCCAGGCATGGCGAGTGAATGCCGCTTGGGGACATCCTTGGTCAGCGTGGCTAAGGACTGCTTGGCCTGGAGAGACAGCCGGGGGACAGGAAGAAGACGACGTGATCAAGGGGACCTCTTGGCCTACTGCTTGGCCATTACCCGCCATCGTGAGAAAGCCACGAATCCAACCTCTGTGCCAGGGTGTCTCTGGCTCTGCACTGCGTGCCAATCAGTACCTCACATGAGGGTTTGCTTTGGGGTTAGTTACCCCTTAGTTCCTGCCAACACAAAGTGAGAACACAAAGGGGGACCGAGGACACACTTAGCACCCATTCTTTCGGGTTCTCCAAGAACCAGCTGGGATTTGAATGAGATGGTAAGAAAATGGTGTTTTGCCTTTCAGCACCTTACCTCCTCCCCAATTCAACCTCCGATGGCCCCTTCACAAGGTGCTGTGCAACACAGGCTGGGGATAGGGCAGCCCCCAACCTGGCTCTCAGGATCACATGAGAATACGTGGGACACAAGGAAACCCAGGGACAAGCGTGGGGCTGAGTTCTGGCAGGTGGGATAGAGAGCTCTTCCTTTCTCGGTCCTGTGCCTGAGGTCTCTCCCAGCTTTGGATTATGTCCCCCAGGGTATGGGGGGTTGTATTAGAAGTGATCTCAAATTATTGGGGGGAGAAAAAGGGTACATATTAGAAATGTATTAATGCATATTTTCTTTCATAGTCAATTTCCACTTCCGCACTAGCTCCCCAAGCTCATGTCAGGGGAGAGGGGGCACACGGGGCGGGGCCCAAGGGCCTCACACTGAGATTTCCAGTGAATCTGGGGGTCACTACAGATGGCAGAGCCACCATGAGTGCTGGCTTTGCCCCTAAAATGAACACGGATGAAATGGAAAAACCTCACCTCATCTCTCTCCTAGCTCCAGAACTTTCCATACTTCCCCCAAGGCCCTGGGCTCCTCCATGCAGAGCAGAGGTCCTTGAGAAAGAAGATTCTAGCTGAGAAATGAAGTTTTTGACCTAAAGCCTGATATACCCTCATCACGTTGACCAGCTGTGTTATTTTAGACAAGTCACTGCCTTCTCCGAGCCTTACTTTCCCCATCTGTGTAATGAAAAGCCTAGACCAATCTTTAGGGCTCCCTCTAGCTTGGATACCCCAGGAGTCTATGAAATCACTCCCCTTCCACTGCCAGACCCCAGGGAATATAAACCCCTATGGCAGAGGGAGGCCGAGTTGGAGTCAGCCCCACCCCCAAGCCAGGTAATAATCTCTGGTTATTATCTGGTAAATAATCCCAGGTTTAGAAAAATACCATGTGCTCAGTGCAGCAGCCCTGGGTCTCAAGTAGGGAGTGTAGGATTAGCTGTGCTTGACAGAGGAGAAACCAGAAACTCAGAGAGGTTAAGTGACTTCTCCAAGTGTGCACAGCAGGCACAATGTCCAAGTTGGGGCCCAAGTCTGGGAGCCTGGGAGCCCCATGTGGTTTCTATGGTGCCCACGCTCCTCTGGGGCAAGGAAATAACCCGCACAAGTGATGCCGACTCTGAATCCGCGAGGCAGAGAGTGGGGCGCGGCTGGTCACCACGGGACCCCCAGCACCTGGCT
Source organism: Globicephala melas (assembly GCF_963455315.2). Lineage (NCBI taxonomy): Eukaryota > Metazoa > Chordata > Mammalia > Artiodactyla > Delphinidae > Globicephala > Globicephala melas. The sequence continues at coordinate 176,500,529 of NC_083314.1, forward strand.
TGGGGCTGGGCACATTCAGTGAAGCACTCAGTAAAGATCTGCAGGGGAAATGGAAGCAGGCTTCTGCCACGTCCAGGCGGACGGCCCAGGGAAGCAGCTCTGTTAGTTTACCCAGGAACGGTGCAGCGATCCTGCAGCAGGCTGGCTGTGTCTTGGAGCTGCCGCGTGCCTGCTGCAGGTCCAGTGTCACGGACTCGTGTTTCCTGGACCACCGCATCTCACTCGGGACCACATCTGCTCTCCCCTCCAGGTGTCTGTGCATCTGGCCTCCGAGCCCTCCATCCCGGCACCGCTCCATGCGGGCAGCTGCCCCACTCCCTTGCTTCCTCCTGTCCAATCCATCTTGGCTGCCAGGAAGGTGGACTTGGGTGGGAAATGAGCGCCCCGTCGGTCTGCCATCATGCTAACTAACCCTCAGCTCTGCCCTCTTGCAGACATCCCCAGCCACACACGTGGAAAGCGCAGGCAAGTCCAAGTCGCCCACTGAAATAAGCAGCCCCTTGAGGCAGCACAGGAAGGCACGAGGAAGAGGCCCGGGCAGGACTGCTCTCCTGTCCACACCTGGCTTCCTTCTTCCAGGTGGATCTCCCCTCGGTCTGGGCCTGAGAGCGGCACCTTCTAACTCAGCAGGCGGCTTGGCATCATCGCTGCCTGACAATGGGGAGGAGCCTACGGTTAGTCCTGCAGGATGGGGCAGGTGTGCCTGTGAATTCTGAGCACAGGAACCTCTCACACACTGTCCACTCATGAGTTTAAACCTCTGAGACAGAGCGAAACAGAGACGTGAACTGCAGACAAGGCACGTAAGGTCTAACTTAAAATACGTGCATGTACCCTCCGTCTCTCTCGTTGCTGCATTGAATCATCTTCCTGCGACTGTCTGCACAGCGTTTCTCTACTAATCTCTTCCATTAAATGCAATTCAATGCTGGGAGTTCCCTCTGCGCCCCCACCCCCTGCTGAGAACCCTGAGCCCGCAGTTTTGAGCTCCTGGGAATTGGAGAATTGGCTCAAACACCCTCATGTGACAAAAGTCAGACAGAACTGGGTTCAAACTCCACTTCTACTATTTGACTTGCTGTGTGATCTGCAGCAAGTTACTCCACCACTCTGAGCCTCAAGGTCCTCACAGTAAGATGGGAACGGAGGGGTTACTTTTATAGGTAAGTTGTGGGATGAGGTGGCCCGGCACAGCGCCTCGGAGCCTAGGCTGTGGCATCCAGCGGCCTGGATTTGATCCCAGCTCTGCCACTTCCTAGCTGGGGGATCCTAAGAGAGGCCCCTCACCTCTCTGTGCCTTCATGTCCTAGTCTGTCTGATGGGGATAACATGGGTGCCATGGAGAACACTTAGCTGATGGTAAAGAAAACGCTCAGTGAACGTTGGTGACTGCTATCATGAAACAATTTCCATTTCACAAGTAGGAGTCAGACGTGGAATAATTCACATGAAAGCCCAGGATTCTGTCTGGTCTATCGTCCTGTTCAAACAGTAGCAGGCTGTTAGGATGACTTATGCCTCCCTGAGATCAGACAATCTGGGAAGTGGAAAGGGAGAGCGGCACGGGGGCCCCGCCCTCCCCCACCCTCAGGTTCCTAGCTGCCTGGAGGCCAGGATGTACTTCCAGTCAGAGAACAGGCCTGGCCCCGGAGGGATGCTGTGAGTGCGGCTAAAGGGAACCCTTTACCGGCTTTCCAAGGAATTTGAGCTTGGCTAGGGAACGTCTCTCCCGCCAAAGGCGGGGAGGATCCCGGGGCAGGAACCTTCCAAGCAAACACGAGAAGGGTCGTGCTCCCGTGGACTCCAGCTGCGGAGACGCTGCATCTGCACCAAAGGAGCATGACGCCAGCTACAAGTTGACTCCACCATCCTCTTCCTGGGCTTACTGGCCGCGACTCTGTCCCAGATCTCAGGCTGCAGTAGTCGCAGGTCCAGCATGGAGGTACCAGCATGAGCTGATGAGGCAATACCGGCTCCATACCATCTCTGACAACCGCAGGCCTGGGGGTGGAGGGAGGCTCTTGGGGGACAATGTCGGGCTCGGGTGGGCCCTGACCTCATGTGTGTGGCCGGGGGTCTGAGCTCAGACCCAGTGTTCAGAGCTGGCTGTGGGCCAGGGCTGGTCTGCTGGGCCAGGATGGCAGTGGTCCGGGGCCGGGAGGTGTGCTTGTGTGGCCAGCTGGTTTCCTCAGAGAGAGGGCAGGAGTGGTAACAACCCAGAGCACGGCCATTAAAAAACAAACCACGATCACCCTTGACCCTTGCCGCTCGACCCTGCCTCTCGCTGGTCCCTCACCGCGCCCTACTCTTGCCTGGGCCTGTGGCGGCTGTCACTTTTACAGACGAGGAAACTGAGGCCCAGGCAGCTCAAGGACACAAAATGACTGGCTAGTGGACGGGACGTGGGAATCCACGACTCCTGGTCCCGGCGCGGCCCGAGGACAGGCTGGTCTCCAACGTCAGTAACAACAGCTAACGTCCACTGAGCGTGGGTGGAGAGCCTGCCCCGATTTCCCGTCACCTCACCTCACAATCACCCCAGGAGGAAGGTCTTATACGTATGAACACAGGCTCAGAAAGGTTAAGTCACTTGTCAAAGATCACACAGCCAGGAAACGCAGGCCCCCAACTGGGGCTGTGTTAGAACTGCACGGCCAGGGCAGAGACAGACACCGAGACAAGGGAATCCCACACTTTACAGAGGAGTGGTTCGCAACCAGCGTGAATTCTCTGCCCCTCCAGGGAACACTGGGAAACGTCTGGAGACTTCATTCCCCACAGTTGGGAGGCACTACAGGCATCTCGTGGGTGGAGGCCGGGGGTACTGCTGCACACCGCACAGTGCACAGGACGTCCCACAACAGACTTCTCCGGCCCCCAAGTGTCAGCAGTGTTGAGGGTGAGAAGCCCTGTGTACAGTGTACATAGTAACGTAAGAACTGTCTCCCATTTTGGAGAACGTTGATAGAAAACTAGGTCACCAGGAACCAGGCTCCTGGGGGAGGGAGTGGACAGGACTAGCACTTGTGGGGAGCCTGTGATCTCGGGGCTGGCAGCCCTGTCTCCCGCCTGCTCAGTGACTGGAGAGGCCACTGGGGAAGGCCTGAGGGATGAGCGATGGCTGGTAAGAGGACGCGCCTCCTTCAGGCCAGCATCTGGGTGTCCTTTCAGAGGCGTCCCATCACGGAGCACGGGGACTGCCCACCTCCCAGCTCTGCCTCTCAACTCTCTGGGCAGCTCTGGGTGAGCCTCCTGCACACCGAGCCTGTTTCCAAATCTGTGAAATGGGCACAATGAGAATATGTAGCTCACTGGAGTGACCGCTAATGGATATGGGCTTCTTATTAGAGTGATGAGATTGTCCTGGAATTAGATCGTGGTGACGGTTGCACAACTTTGTGAATGTGCTAAAAATCACTAAATTTATGTCATAAAAGGACGAATTTTATAATATGTGAATTATATCTCAATAAAACGCATATTGAAAATTTTTTACCTAAACAAACAAACAAACCACAGGGTGGTCTCCACAGAGCCAGTGTGGCTACAGGAGTGAAACTGCTCCAGGTGTGGTAATGCCTAGTTCGGCCAGAAGTTGTTATCAGGAAATGTCCCCTCCCCACGGGCTGGAGCCCATCAGGAAGTGTCCCCTCCCCACGGGCTGCAGCCCATCAGCAAAGCACCAAGAGGGGTGTTTGCTTCTTGGGAAGCCAACGTCCTTTGACTTTTACTCGAGTGAAGCGGCCCTTTTCAGCTGCATAGGGTGTGTGGAGACCCAGCGGAGGCTGGGTTGGGGAGGGGTAATGCCTGAATTGGGGCAGGGCCTGCTCACCCCTCACCAGGGAGCTGCGCCATGGCTTCCGTGTTGTGGGCGGGTCACTTAAGAAATTACCTATCACCAGAGCCACAGCCAGAACTCCTAGATCAGGAGTAAGCAAGTGACCCTCAGATGGACCACTTGAATACCCTGTACTTGATCAGACTTTTGAAAACTGAAGTGAAATTCAGAGGGCAAAGGGTTTGGGTTCATCTCCCCCAGCAGGGGCCACTGAGTGGACCATTCCAGATGGAATCCTGGCTTCCCCACTCCCTGCGGCTGCCTTGGCTTCGGCCCATTTCCAAGCCTGGCCCTCCACCTTCCCACTGCACCTGTGAGCTCCTGACTTCCTTCCAGTGCACCCTGTGTGCTCAGATAGCCCGAGCTGCTTTCTGTGGCTTGCAACCCGAGGACCTCAGGCACACACGCAGGGAAGGTACCTTCCCTCTAGTCTCGTCCTGGCCAGCAGTGCTGTGAGGGGAGCTGGACAACACTGCCCAGAGCCGGCAGCCCTGGAAGCCTCCAGGCTGTGAAATTCTGCAGATGGCGGGCAACAGCGGGGACCTCCGGGCAAGTGGACACACACCAACACCGGGGCTCTCACAGGCTGTGCCTGTGCTGACATTACAGCAAACCCACCACCTAACTATTCACACTTAGCAGAGAGGCCTGATGCCTGCCAGAGGGAGGGGGCAAGAACCTGAGTTTCGCTGGCCAGAACTAAAGCAGGTCGAGTCATCCGGGCATGGTGAGAGTGGAAGCAGAGGTGAGCTGGCTCCCAATCCTGAAAGACCCCAGAATTTCCCAGGATGCTTGAGGTTAGTGGTCCATGGCAAGGAAGAGCCATCTGTCCATCACAGGACGCTGGGAAGACTTGGGAGAATAAAGGCCTCACCTCACCCTGCACTCCCTTCCGAGACTGTCAACTTGAAAGGTTTCTGTCTGGGCTGCACATGGCAGCAGGGCTGCCAGCACCACGGACCCCACTGGTGGGAAGACCCCAGAGAGGAGACCCAGCAGCTGGAGCTTCCTCCAGCCTGGGCAGCTCTCGCCACTAGGGGTCAGCATTGGACAAGAAGACCCAGGAGGCAGAGGGTGGGATTGTTGTTCCCAGGAGGGGCCCACAGATCCTGACTTGCCCTGGGTGACCCCTGCTCCTGAAGCAACTGACCATAGAAAACCTCCCTCTTGTCATATCATCACTCACCATGTACAGGCCGGGCTAAGTGCTTCTCTTGCATCATTTCATTGAAATCCTCACAAGAGCCCTATGGGATATATGCGTTTACCCTTATTGACACTTGATGGAACTGAGGCCCAGACAGGGGAAGGGTCCTGCCCAAGGTCACACAGCTAGACAGCGATGGGGGCTGGATTCAAACCCAGAACCCATGGTGGTAACCACACCATCAGCCAGCATCAGTGCTGCAGAGAACGCTGAGTTCTCACTAAGAAACATGCGACTCCCCCCACCTTGGGAGTTCCCTACACACTCTCCTCCCAGCCACCACCACATTGAGCCATGGTGGTTTCAAAGGCCCTTTAAGCCACGAGCTCTCTAAAGTTGATCAAACATCTCTTGGGGAAGGCAGAGTGGGATAAAGACCCTCACCCCCACCCCAGGACCAGATAAAGGTCACTGAAGCTCAGAGAAGTTCAGTGAGCAGACCAAGGTTACACAGGAGCAGGTAGAGCAGAACTCCAGGGCTCTGGACCTCAGTTCTGCTGACAGGCCAGGCCTGGAAACACCACCTAGACTCTCTGTCCCCACATGCAGGCTGCCCATCTCCGAGGAAAACACAGTGGATGTATTTTGAGGGATTTTTTGGATTAGAAAAAAACATTTTTTTCCTTGAGGACCCAAGTAATATAATAAGACTGATGAAAACAGGGGAAAAAAAAGGAAATAAAAGCCACTTGTGATCTTATTACCCAGAGATAACCAATATTAATTTTTTGGTATTTTTCCTCCCAAAGGCTAGTGGATGGTTTCCCAGCATCCCCACATGCTCGGCCCCAGTCAGGTGGATGAAAGGTGGTGTGGTTGCCACGACCAACCAGAGGGGTCATCCCAGACCCCGCCCCGGCCCCAGCCCCGCCCCCGCCCCCTGCCCCGCCCCCGCCTCGGCCCCGCCCCTGCGGACTCCACTCTGGACTCCCAGGTGAGCCCACGTGCACTCCCTGTCTCCCAGCCATGACATCACTTCCGGCAGATGCCCCACCAGGCCTGGGTGGGTGAGGGGGTGGGGTCTCACCATGGCCAGCTCCGCCTCCAGCTCCTTCATGCGGTTATCCTTGAGGTCCAGCTGGGAGCGCAGTGCCGTGGCGTGGTCCGTGGCCTCCTTGGCTTGCCGCCGCAGCTCCCACTTCTCGCGCTCCAGCAGGTCCTTTTCCTTGGCCAGGGCTTTGACAGCGTCCTCGCTCTCCTGTGGGGAGAGGCCAGCGTTACAAGGAGTGCGGGGCACGGCCTACCCTTGGCCCAGAGGGCCTTGACCCCCCAGACCAGAGGAAGCGCAGGGAGGCCCCACAGCACCGCAGGTGGCCGGGCGCTCGGGCCCTGGAGGAAGAAAGCCCTGGGTTGGAGACTGGAACAGAGACAAACTGTTAGTAGATGCTCAGCCGTTTTTTTTCAATGGATACATGAGCAAACAAATGTCCTAGGTAAGTTCTTTGAACTTATCAAGTCTTCATTTCTCCATATTTAAAATGGAGGGGGAATCAATACTCCTCATTTCAAAGAATTGTTATAAAGACTAAATGACTTCATTTGAGGGAAATAGTTAAACGGAGCCTGATAAAAATTAGGGTCATTAGTGGGTTTGGGCCTCTGTTCTGCTGTTTGGTAACGTGTGTGTCACAGGAAAACAGGGACAGAGGAGGCACCTGCAGCCCACCTGCCTTGGCTGCCACAGGGCCCTGCCACCATCCCACAGGGTCCCAGCCGACGATGGGACAGGCTGGACCTCCAGCTAGCTGTGGTGTCTGAATGCAGCACAGTCCTCTGCCCGTCACCCCGGCCCCAGCTCCCGGCTGGTCCTCCTGCATAAGCTGTTTTCTCCGTGGTGCTGAGGCGAGGGCCATGGTCTCCAGCTGTGCTGGTCCAGCAGAGCCAGCAGGCAAGGAACAGCCGGCTGGATCGGGGGCCTGACCTCTGTTGGCAAGAGCCAATTTCAGGACACCAGGCATCCTTCCCCCAGAGGAAAGGTCCCTGCAGGGGGCCGGGCCCACGCACCCAGCCACGGTCTTCCCAGCCACCAAATTGAGAGCCGAACTCCAGGTCTCTGTGCAGCCTGGGACCGCGTTGAGAGGCAACCATCCTGCCTTGTCTAACAGCCCTGTCACCGAAGGCCTGAATTCCAGATGGCCAGAGACTAGGAGGCCAAGGTCTGGCCCTTTCTGCATGACTGTCACAGAGCTGGAGCTATGGCTTAGGTTCCTGGGAAAGAGAGTGAGTCTGGGTCGAATCCTGGCTTTGCAAGAACAAGCTGCAATAACTGTCGTGCCTCAGTTTCCTTGTCTGTAACACGGGATCACGGCACCCGTCCTTGAGGGTGTTATTGTGAGGACTGGATGAGATAATCCAAGTTTAGAGCTCAGAACGGTGCCGGGGACACAGCAGGCGCTCACTCGTGCACTCAGGACGCTGCTCAAATGTCTCCGAGAGGCCTTCCCTGACTATCTACCTAAGAAAGCAGCCTCAGCTGTTCCCAATCAGTTTCTCATACTGGTACCGGATACTGGTCATTCAACCAATATTCGTGGATGCCACCAGCAGGCACACACCAGACAAAAATCCCTGTGCCCGAGGAGCTGCACACTCTAGGTCATCGGCAGACACCCGGGTCACAGAACAGCAGCCCGGCAGACAACAGCCAAGGAACACTGCTGAGTAAAAGAAAGAGTGTTGGTAGCTGCTGTGACTGACTTCAAAGGCCGTCCCAGGACAGCTCTCCCAGCTGGGGTGAGTGGAGGACACAGGTGTCTGTGTCACCAGCCCCAGGCTTCTCAGTGTAGTCTAGAGGAGGTGGTGTGTGTGTCAGGGAGATGATTCCTTCCAGGACGTGTCTCCTAGGGGTCAGGGTGCCTGGGTGTGAAGTCTCAGCTCCATCCGCTACAAGCTGTGTGACACTGAACAAGTAATGCAGCTTCCCCAAACCTCAACCACCTCATCTATGAGAGAACGACACTATCACATCCCAGGGTGATGGTCAGAAGAGACTCTGGTAAAGCGAGATGCAAAGCAAAAGATGGCACGATAGCAAAAGCCCGGGCAAAGCTGTACTCTCGGGTTCTGGAAGCGAGGCTCTCCGCAGAGGGGCACTCCACCGCTAGTTATTCCTCTTCTCCTTTCTCTTTGAAGCTGTCTTCAGGTGGGGTCAGCGCAACAGCTGACAGGTATGGCCTCCTGGGCCACGTGAGGACCAGCCAGCTCTTTTCCCTGGAGCTGGGGACCACGTCCCAGCATCTACCCTCAGCACCTAGCAGCAAGCCTAGATCCTGGAATGTCCCATGAAATGAAGTGTGTGGATCAGAACCACTGAGAGTTGGCTGGTGTACAAGTGGCTGCCTACCACATACCCCTGAATTAGGAAGAAGGTCCGCTAGGACCCCCAGGATCATTTTTGTCTCTGTGTCTCTTTGCAGTCAGTAGCTCCACTAGTTGTGAGCAGACTGAGGGTTCCAGGCTGGGGGGAAAGGCTGTAGGTGCTTTCAGCCTTGGTGAAAACTCTGACACCCCCTCCCATGATCACATCTCTGGCAGCAGGAGTGCAGGTCTCAGTAGCAACTGTCACGGAACGTTCTGTACACATGTCAAGTACGGTGCTGAGGTTTCAGATGCATTATTATATTTAAACAAGCTCCTGTGAGGCAGGGTCTATGATTATCTCTACTTTACAGATGAGCAAACTGAGGCCAGAGAGGTAAAATAACTTCTGCAGCCCCGCAGACAGTGTGGTGGAGGTCTTAATCCTTGCTGGCAGTGGTGGCAGGAAAGGAACTGAAGGAGACCTGCCTGGGGCGTTGAAACCTGACGGGGATCAAGGTGGCCGGAATTTATGAAGGAAGGACTCGGCCCAACTGTCTGGGACCTTGGATGCCAACCTGGGAGCTGAGGTCCCTCTGGCGACTTGACCTAAGTCAGTTTTCGCCTCTGTAAAAGGGGGATGATGGGGACAATCATACCTCATAGGGTTGCTATTAAAAATAGCAAATGTAAAGAGATTAGGACCAAGCCAGCATACAGTAAGTGCACAATTAATGTTTGCCATTATTAATATTATCCTGTGTCAGGTGGTGACAGGTGGTCTCTAAAGGTGGCCATCATCATTGTCATTGTTAGGGTGCTTATCTAAACAGAGCCATCTTTTTTGATCCGTTTAGCCTTTTATCAGCATCACATTCCATTCATCCATTTATTCATTCATTCTTTCTTTCTTTCATTTATGCCACGCAGCTTGCAGGATCTTAGTTCCCTGACTAGGGATTGAACCCAGGCTACAGCAGTGAAGTGTGAAAGCGCCAAGTCCTAGCCACTGAACCACCAGGGAATTCCCGCCTGTTTGCTTTCCTGATCTGGATCTGTCCTCCTTCAAGGTGCATGTTCTCAGGGAACACTTCCCCCACCCCCGGTTCCTGGATCGTCTGGGACCCTCGGACCCCCCGAGAAGGTCCTATCTGGGTTAATTTTCCGCATGGTTCTTGCTTCTTCACTGAGACTCTACCATCCTCCCAGAGGCAGGGCCCATGACTGGGGTCTGTGTGCGGTCAGCCAGGACCCGCTCCTGCCTGGCCAGAGGCTTCCTGAGAGCAGGTGGCTTCTCTGGGTTTGCCAGGGGGACCAACACCAGGCAGTGGTAGATGAGAGACCCACAGAAGGGCCCTGAAACCCACTGTGGAATTTCCACGATCAAATGCCTGACTCTGAATCCCCCAGCGGCAATAATAATAATAATAATAATAATAACAACAACGACAAGCATTTTTCCCCTGGCATGCTTTCTGTGTACCAGAAACTTTAGTGCTGACAAGGCTGGGCTCTGAGTGGTTGCGATCATTATCCCGGTTTTAGGGATGAGGCCACGTGGCTAGAGAGTGGCAGAGGTGAGAGTCTAACCCACTGTCTGGTCTTAACCACTGTACCACCCTGCCTCCCACGCCAAGTGTGATGGTTACTTTTTTTTGCGGTACGCGGGCCCCTCTCCGTTGTGGCCTCTCCCGTTGCGGAGCACAGGCTCCGGACGCGCAGACCCAGTGGCCATGGCTTACGGGCCCAGCCGCTCCGCGGCATGTGGGATCTTCCTGGACTGGGGCAAGAACCCACGTCCCCTGCATCAGCAGGCGGACTCTCAACCACTGTGCCACCAGGGAAGCCCATGATGGTTACTTTTATGCATCAACTTCACCAGACCATGGGGTGTCCAGCTTTGTGGCCAAACATCATTTCTGGGTGTGTCTGTGCGGGTTTTTGGATGAGATTAACGTTTGAACTGGTAGACTCAGTACCCAGTGGTGGGGGCTGGGGGAGTGGGCATCATCCGATCCGTTGAGAGCCCGAATGGAAAGTGGAGGAAGGGAGAAGTTGCTTTCTACCTGAGAGTTAAGCTGGGACATGGGTCTTCTGCCCTTGGATGGAACTTACAAGTCGGCTCTCCAGCTCTCTGGCCTTTGACTCAAACTCGATGACACCACTGGCTCTCTAGCTTGTAGAAGGCAGATCACAGGACTTGTCAGCCTCCACAATCATGTAGGCCAATTCCTTCTAATAAATCTTAATATATATATTACTTCTCTGAAGAGCCCTAAAACACCAAGGAAGCTGATGATCTGAGGACGAGCAGTGTCAAGGACAAGGTCAGCCCGGTGCCCCTCGCGCCTGGGGCCAGCAAATCACCAAAAGCAGGTATGGCTGTGGGCTGGTTGTCTGGCCCCTGCCCTGTGTCCCCTCCCCTCAAACAAACATGTCTCCCTATTGATGGGCATGGGGCTACTCAAGTAAAGGTTCTCCCTGCCTCACCTGCTGAAGAAGGACCAGGCTCCTGGGACCTGCTACGGGCCCTCCAGCTGGAGAAGGAAAAAGGATGGAGGTGGACCAAGAGAGAGGCAGATGGTGCTATAGTCTGAATGTTTGTCAAAATTCATATGTTGAAATCCTAACACCTAACGTGATGATATTAGGAGGTGGGGCCCCTGGGAGGTGCTTAGGTCATGAGGGTGGAGCCCTCGTGAATGGGATTGATGCCCTTATAAGAGACCCCAGAGAGCTCCCTTGTCCCTTCTGCCAAGTGAGGACATGGCAGGAAGTCTGCGACCCAGAAGAGGACCAAGAAAGCAGGGAGCCGGGGGTTCCCTTTCCTCCTCTCTGCTTCCACAGGTTGTTGACTTAATGCCACACTCTGTCTGCAAGTGACAGGCCCGGGGAGGCCAACTTCTAGGGACCCAGCCCACCTACTGTGGAAGGACAGGCAGGGGAAGCTGGGGCCCTGCTGCTCAGGGCTGGCACCCAGGGCACCAAGAGCTCCAGACCAGGCAGAGGCTGTGGGTGCCTGGCCCAGGGAGCTCCCCCGGGGCTGTTTTCATCCTGGAGAGGAAGGGATCTGTATACTTGGGAGGTGAGAGGGCAGGTCACTGGTAAACACCAAAGTGGGCCGTGGGGCTGAAGCTTTTAAATTCAAGTGCCACCTCTGACAGTCTAGCTCAGAGGGAACACGCGTGAATGCACTCATGCAACCAGGCCACCAGCCACTGGGAGAACCACTCAAACCTCCCACGGCCGAGGAAACTTAACGAGCTTCCCACCTCCGTTTTCTCCACGGAGTACATGCAAACCTTGGTCATAGCTGTTGTCATGTGGTATGATGTACTTGAAGGGCAGTTTTCAACAGTCTTTCCGCCCCGCTCACCAGAGGTTACAACTCTCTCCCTGCAGACACAGCAGCTTACTAAGGCCTGCTTCGTTGTGGGGACTGACTCTTTTTTCTTTAAGTTTTGGGACCCTCTTCAGCATGACTACAGCACATATACCAGACAGATATTTACTGAACCAAAGTCCTTGGTCATCTGACCAGAAACTCCTACTCACCCCACAGGGCCCAACCTATATGTCACTGCCTCTGTGAAGCCTTCCAGGACTCTCTCCCAGGAGGCAGAATTTCCTGCTGTCTCATTGTTCTGCCCAGCCCTTTCTTCACACTCTTATTATGGTACTAGTAGTAAGGCACAGAGCTGAGAGTCACTGAGCACTTAGCCTGCACTGGGTGCTATGCTGAATGCCCTGTGTCCATCCTCTCATATGGTCCTCATCACAGCTCTGCAAGGTCTGCACCGTGATCGCTGTTGTGCAGATGAGGAAACTGAGGCTCTGAGAGGTTAAGGGAGATGCCCAAAGGCACACACGTGGGAACCGGGATCTGAACCCAGGCTAGCCGGAATCCAGAACGCACACTGTCACTGACTGCGCTTTCCTGTCCAGGCTGGTTTGCCCAGGAGACATGGAGCCGTAACTAGGGGGTGTGCCTGTTCATCTCAGTGCCCAGACCTGGGCCTGACAAGGGGCCTCCCCAAGTGAGCATAAGGGGACACGAGCAGTGCATCTGTGTTTTGAGATTCAAGGCCAGACCCTGTGCCGGGTGGGGGAGGGTCAGTAATGAGGGGGCTGGTGGGTGGGGGGAGGGGGAGGGGCGGGGGCTGCGTGCTGACCTTGCGGTGCTGCTCGTAGTTGCGGATGAAGTCGCGCAGCTGCTCCTCGCGGCTCTCCAGCGTGGCATACAGCTGCTGCATCTGGCTCACCAGGTCTGTCTTTTCACCCTTTAGGCGCTTTCGGTCGGCTTTCATGGCTGGGGGACAGAGAACCGAGTTAGTTCCCGAGATCCTAGCTGCCTGTCACCCCGAACGCTGAGAAGGGACCCCGTCTCCTTCCCTTTTATGAACAGACGAGGAAACAGGGTTCAGAAAGAGGAAGTTTCTCTCCCAGGCTCCTATGTTACTCAGTGGCATTCCCCAGATTCAAACCTAGGCCCGCCTATCCCTAGAGTCCCAATTCTCATTTCTCAGCTTTACTGACCCAGCCAGGGGAGCAAGTCCTTGACTGAATGTCTGTCCCTGCCCTGAACTGCCTAGGTCCGCAGAAGGAAAGAGCTGGAGGCCTGGTGAGCTTGTGACCCCCCTGCTCCCCCATCGCTAACCACGGCCCAGGAAGCTGATGGGATCATTTACTTCCTGCTGAAATGAAATCCCAGGGCCCAGTCTGAGCCCAACAGAACTCAGCCCAGCCCGACAGTCCACTGTCTGCTCCATCTCCTTCACAGGGAAGAGTGTTTGATTAAAAACACACAGCAAGTTATGACACCAAAAGTATGAGTAACAGGAGAAAAAACAGATACGCTGGACTTCATCAAAATTAAAGACTTTTGTGCTTCAAAGGACACCATCAAGAAAGTAAACAGAAAAAAAAAAAAAAAGAAAGTAAACAGTGCAAGGAATGGGAGAACAGATTTGTAAACCATATATCCGATAAGGGGCTTATATCTGGAGTATATAAAGAACTCGTACAATTCAATAATAAAAAGACAAATAACCCAATTAAAAAAATGGGCAGAAGATCTGAACAGACATTTCCCCAAGAAATAGCCAATAAGCACTCAAAAAGGTGGTTTACATAATTAGTCATCAGGGAAATACAAATCAACACCACAATGAACTACTACTTCATACTCACTAGAATGGCTAAAATATAAAAAGAAGACAGTAACAAGTGTTAGCAAGGATACGGAGAAACTGGAACCTTCATACACTGTTGGTGGGAATGGAAAATGGTACAGCCTCCGTGGAAAACAGCTGACAGTTCCTCAAGTGATGAATCATAAACTTCCCCTATGATACAGCAGTTCCACTCCTAGGTGTATATCTAAGAGAACTGAAAACGTATGTCCACACAGGAACGTGTGTACATATGTTTATAACAGCTGTAATGCTGAAACAACCACATGTCCATCAACTGATGAATGAATGTTTAAAAATGTAGTACATCCATATAACGGTACATTATTTGACAATAAAAAGAAGTAATGATGCATGCTACAATGGGATGAATCTTGAAAATATCATGCTATGTGAAGAAGGCAGTCATAAACGGCCACGTGCCGTATAATTCCATTCAAATGAAGTGTCTAGAATAGGGAAACCTATGGAGACAGAAATTAGACTAGTGGTTGCCTTGGGCCGGGGGCCGGAGATATGGAGGTGTGGCCAAAGGGCATGATGAAAATATGCTAATATTGATGTACATCTCTGAATATAATAAAAACTATTGAATCACGTACTGTAAACGGGTGAGTTGTATGCTATGTGAATTGTATCTCAATAAAGCTGTCACACAGACATACAGACACAGACACACAGACATGGTGCCCCGTGTTCCACACAGCCTCCTGGCAGCAGCGTGGCTTTTGCTCCCTCCGGACTCTCCTCACGGCACTGGCTCTGTACAGAAGGGAGTGGAGACGGGCAAGCCTGGGCTTGTGCAGGGCGGGCCCCACTGCCTTCCCCAGGGTCCCCAGAACTCCATCCCCTCCCCCCTCTGTGGAGAGAACACTGAGGAAGGAACTGTGGAGGCGGTGGGGAGGGGGCAAAGCAACTCCTTGGCTCTGGAAGCTTCCAGCCTGAGAAGGCACAGAGTGGTTAAGTAATTTGCCCAGAGTCACAGAGCCACATCTGACTCCAAGGCCCAAACACTTGACCTTACATTATGCTGCCACTACAGAGAAGCCCCCAAACCCCAGAGGGTCCCAGCCCCACGGCTAGCTGAGGGCAGTGATAGGGGGCAGGCAATGGCGGTGCCACCCCATCTTGTCCCGGACAGTGAACCTGCACACTCAGCCTCTGATATGAAAAAGTATGGCATAAGGACCGAGGACCCTGGGCTCTGGCTCAGTGCCTGACATAAGCTGCATCTTCACCCCCTACCTCCACCCAGCACCGCCCTGTAGAACAGGGTAGAGGCAGGTGAGCTGGGGCAGTGTCATCACGTGCAAGGAGCCCTGGGGAGACCCCTGCAGTGGGGACCGCAGGTCTTGGGGGGCCCTTTAAATTCCAGCTTTGCGCTTCCTGGCTGCTGCAGCTGGACTTGTCCCCTTCATGGCCAGCTTGGCTGGGCAGCAGCTCAGGTCACCGTGGCCGGAATTCCAGGCCTGACTCTGGGCTGGACCCTGCCAGGCTGCGGACCGAGAAAACACGAAAGCTGAATCTCGTGAAATGATGCCAGGTGAAGATCATTTAACAACGAAGACAAGGTGCCTCTGGAACCATGGCGTGAACCAAAAAGCTTCTGGCCGTCTGCCCAGCTTTTCAGAAGCACCAGTGTCCACAACCCACCCAGGAAACTCACGTGGAGGACCTGCGAGCACCTGGGGACGCCCCACAGGCCTGAGGTGGGAAAGTGGGCGTGTGTGCTCATCGAGCCTGAACATCCCCAAGTATCCCCAACAGATGGGGGGTCCCCTGAAGGGGCGAACAGGTATTGTAACTCTTTAGGGAAACAAGGCACTTAGCCTGACAGACTCCCCAAGAAATAATTTAAACTACAGACACACAGCTATGAAAATTACACAGTGGAATGCGTCCTTCCTTTGTCATAAGCATGCTTTTATTTCTCCTTCAAAACCCTGTTTGACGATCTCCAAACATCCTTAATGCAAGATGAGGTGATGGTCCACGAGCGTGACGGTCTCTCTCTGTGACCAGCCTCCTCCTGCCTCGGCCCCAAGCTCCCCAGCGCTCTGTTCTCCTTCCCGGCCACCCAGCTCCACCCAGGTGTGGAGCTAGGCCACTGGAACCACTGCCACGGTGACAGGTGATGTCATGCCCAGTAGACCCTGCAGGAGACCAGCCTGGCTCCTGGGAATGTGGGGACTCTGGGGGTGAGAGGGAGGGTGTGCAAGGAGGGACTGATTTTTCTAACTCAAGGAGGCTGGATGTTTGCATGAGCTGGAGGGTGGAACCAGGGCCCCAACCATGACCCCAAGACGACGGCGCTTCTCTGGGGCCATCACTCTTCCCAAGCTTCTGAGGTCTGCCTTTCCACAGCAGACGCCCTCCTCTTTCCCTGGCTTGGGATGCCATAGCCCCTAACCCAGATGCGAGGCAGGGTGGAGCAGTGTCAGCCCCGGTTTAACTTCTGCAAATGCGACTCTTGGCAGGTGGGACCAGAGAGAGAAGAAAGGTCCCTTGACTCCAGCCTTGGGCAAAGCAGACCCCCTCCTCCAGTGCCCAGGTGACGGGAGGCCACAGCTGACAGGCAAAGAGAACAGTGCAGGGTAATTCTTGGCTTTTGAGCTTCTGGGGGTCGTGGGCCTGGAGAGTAAGGGATTTTACAGGAACGCTGAGCACGAGGGGGTCTCTCCTTATGCACCGGGGCAGCGCCTGCAGTGAGAACCTTGCCAGGCAGTGAGGGACCAGGCTGTCAGCTTTCCCCTCTCCCAGTCTCGGTTTTCCCCCAGGATGGGCGTGCTGGACTCTGTGAGCTTCCTTTAACTTCTGAGGTCCTAGACGACTTCTCCTTGACCACTGTCCCCCACAAACATGTCCATGGCCTTGGCCAACACCACACAGCAGGGCGGACCGGCACTGGTCTGGGGTCAGAGGATCTGGGTTCTGTCCCTGGCTCAGAGTCCTAACCACCGGATGAGGGAATTCCCTGGCTCTGAGACCTCGAGCGAATCACGTAACCTCCCCGCACCTCAATTCCTTAGATATTAAAACAATTCCCATGGGCCAGGCACGGCTCTCAGCCCCCGATGGGTTTTTGTCACTTAATTCTCACAACTACCTTTTGAAGTCAGTCCACGTTATAGATGAGGAAGTGGGCATCCAGGGAGATTAAGGAACATGGCCAAGCAGTGAGTGGCAGTGCCCACCTGGCCCCAGCACCCTCCTGTCCCACAGCTTTGCTGGTTCCCAAACTGCCAGCCCCCAACAAATCTGCACAGCCCGGTTGGCCTCATCTTCTCCTCGGGACTTTGTGCTGGGGGTAGGGCTGCACCTGCCTTATGGAGGACGGAACTGAGGCTCAAAGGGTTAACTGACACACCAAGACCCGCGCAGACCCTGGACTTGCATCCTTGGCATCTGACCTTGAACCACTCACGCTCCTCCATCACCCCTACTGTGAAAGCACATCGCTGTGAACACAGAACCTTCATCGATCCATAAAACCAGTGGACGATCCAAATATTCACACCAGTTACTCGTGCTACAAGATACTGTTTCTGCAGCTGTCTTACGGTCCCAAGTGGGGAGGTTTCCATTAAAGGCGGTTTGACATTCTTATACGCACCCCATGACTGCTCCGTGACTGCTGGAAGGAGGGTGTGTATGCGTGCATGTGTGCGTCAGCAGCTCTTAAGGAATCCTCTACCAGCCACCCCCTCCGCTTACAGGATCCTCAGCCAGCCCAAGGCATGGTCTCATTCCATGAGGTCAGATTTCCCATTAGTCTGAGCTCAGAAGACTGCTGGCCTGCTTCTGGATGGTCCACGGCCAAGAGCCCTTGTGAAAATTCCAGCCTGGTGGACCCCTGACAAACACTGGGTCAGTTTTGGGGAGGGGTGGCCAACAGGGTCAGGCAGACCTCAGGCTGTGTATGACAATCCCAGATGCCATCAGCAGGGGGCCCCCTTTCTTTTCCACTCAACATTCCTGGTCAGCATCTACAGATTCTGGGAAAGGAGGGCTGGGTAGGTGGGAGCCAGAAGGGCTTGGTGAACCACTCTGAATACACACCCACCAAAATGTTCTTCCAGCTCAACTTCCCTTTGACGGGGAAACTGAGGCCCAGAGAGGGAAAGAGTATCAAATATCACATGGTGAATAAGCCCAGGTCTCCTGATTCTTAAGCCAACACAGTTGGGTTAAAAGCATCGGCTTTGGAGTCTGCCTATCAAAATTTAATTATCTCTAGAAGGGAGGATGAAAGTATAATCATTTCTTCCCTATACAGAACAGACTGCCATATCTTGAGTGAACGGTCAGGTAGGGACCTTGAGCATTGGGGAGAAGAGAACCCAGAAAGACACAGCTCCAGATTCACAGAGCCCTGGCTTCCAGTCTGGCCTTTACCCCGTCCAACCTGGAGGGTCTTATGTGCAGGTCACTTCTCTGAGCAAAAGCTTCCTGAGCTGTTAAGCTGAGGATGATATTCTCTACCTTTAAGGCTCTATGTGACATTACCCAACAGCAGGTGCTCACTGAACGTTAGCAGGTGCTCACTGAATGTTAGCATCGTCTCCTGTCATTCAGCTCCTATGCCTGCACTCAGGCCCCCAAAAGTCTCAGAAGATACAGGCTGACTTGGCTGACAGGCTGCATTCTGAGAAAAGGACCAAAGGAAGAAGCCAGGGCAGGGAGAAGGAGGCCGCAGCCCAGGGAAGCGAGTAAAAGATCCCAGACTTATGGCCCTGGGATGGGTATAGCCTAGTTTATCTTGCTTTTTCCTGTTTGAGGGCTGAGTAAGGTGAGTTCACAACAGGTCAAGGTTCAACCTACTTTACAAAGGTTAAGCAGACTTGCCCCATCAGGCAGTGCTTACGTAGCAAAGGAAAGCCAACCACTCGCTTGGGTAAATGGCAGCCACTGGTGCTGACTGAGAAAACTGTACCCGCTGAGCCAGGTCAGATGTGGGCTTGGCCGGGTGGTCTGACCTAGGGCAGCTCTGTTCCTCACAAATGGAAACC
Organism: Globicephala melas; assembly: GCF_963455315.2. NCBI lineage: Eukaryota > Metazoa > Chordata > Mammalia > Artiodactyla > Delphinidae > Globicephala > Globicephala melas. The sequence continues at coordinate 176,519,072 of NC_083314.1, forward strand.
CCCCTTTTCTTCTCATTGCCAGGTGAGGCGGGTTGACCAGCTCACATGGCCAATGAGAGGCAGATCCGGCACCTGACCCCAGTACTTCAACGTTCAGGCCCACGATCTTTCCATAATCCCCCACAGCTCCTCTCTCCAAGTGCAGGCTAAAAAGTTAGGCAGTGTGACCTTTCCCACCTCCTGCCTAGGGCAGGAAAGGAAACTATCTGGAATACAGGTTCTCATTTTCCAATCCTGTGTCCATGCAGACATGACTAATCAACCAGGCTCTATAGGAACCTGGGTTGATTGGGGATGTCTGCCATGGGACGACGGGAGGGAAACGCAGATTTGCCAGGTCTGCCTCAGACGGGGAGGCAGATGCCATCACTGACTGATCAGAGTTGGCATGTTTGAGAATGATTTGGTGAGCCTCTTCTGGGTCAATGCTGTGCCAATTACCACTGCATTCCAAGGAACCAAGGTCAACTCCGTTTAACCAAAAGAGAAAGAAGCAATTCTCTCAACTGGTAGAAAACAGTCCATTCACATCAATGAGATGGTGGTAGACAAACTCCAATCTGCAAGCTTAAAGGTGAGAGAGCAGACTATTTCCCTCAATTGGGTTAAAGGTAGATGAAGGATTACTGAGTTTACTTACATATTTTTATGTCCACCCCAAAGAGCAATATAAGCTCCTTGGGAGCAGGGACCTGGCCTGCCTTGTTCACCACTGTATCCCCAGCATCTAGAACAGTGTCTGGCACATAGTAATTGCTCAGTAAATACCGGTGGATTGACTCTCAAATGAACGACTGAACAAAGTAGACAGCCTGGGAAGGAGTGGGGACCTGGTCCACAGCCATCACTGAGAAGCATCCAATATTTCCGGGGTCCTGGGGGCAGAGAAGGTTCTACTTCCCTTTATTCTGTCTCTCCTTGCCTTCCGGGGTGGGACATGGCAGGCTAATTTCCCTGTGGCCCCTGATAGGACCCCGAGCCTCGATGCTCTCAGGGCTGACTGCAACATGGCTGCAGTTCTTGCCAAACTACCCAGGGCTCTGTGAACCATGTCCACGGCCACTTCACGTTGTTCCTGCCATGTCCCAGCAGGACACAAGGAGACTCAAGTGGACCAAAGCTTCCCTGCTGACCCAGGGCACCTGCAGAATTTTAAGGAGCTCAGGGCTGGGGACAGACCCCAGACACTGTGCTTTGCACGGGAACGAGGTGTCTGCTTCTCCCATGGGGCTACCCTGCCATCAGCCTGGTCACGGCTGTGCCTTCCCTTGCCTTGGAGAGGCCACCCTCCTGCTCGGCTCCCTCTGCCCAACTTGGGGGCCCCCTGAGCCGGCGAGGCTGCCATGTTTGGCTAGGCAGGAGGCTTTGAGACCAGGTCTCCCTTCAGGACAAGGGCCCACTCAGATGTGAGGGTTCTCGGACCGTGCCTTGCACTGGATTTCTCCCAACATCACATGAACATGCAATTCTCTCTCACATCTTTAACAGAAAAACTGCATGTGACCCCTCTTCCCTTCCAGCTCTCATTCCACTTCTCTTCTTCCTCTTGGAGCAAAGAAGTTTGGAAAGACTGTGGCCTCCGTGTGTCCATTCCCCTCCTGCCGTCCTCTCTGACACGTGCTCATCTCCAGGTCACTGATAACCTCCAAGCCACGAGCCCCACAGTCCTCGCCTATGCGCTCCTTGGCGTGGGGGTGCTTCTCTGCACCCTCCCAGCCCCTCTTTCCTGGCTTCTTCTCCCGTCTCTGGCTGCTGTGTCGCTGTCTCTTGGCTCCCCTCCCCTCCCTCTGACCTCCAGGCATCAGCGGGCTCGGCCCTCCTGTACCACGGTTTCCTGGCTGGGCTCATCCAGCTTCCCAGCTTTAAATCCACCCATATGCTGATGCTTCCCGGCCTGGACCTCGCCCCAAACTCCACCCTCAGAGCCAAGAGCCTCCCACGCCAGGTGTCTAACAGCATCTCCAACCTTACACGTCCAAGAGTGAGTCCCTGAGCAGCCCCCTGACAACCCGCTCCCCTCTGTCTCCCCAAACTCAGCTCATGGGGACCTCAGCCTTCCCGCTCCTCTGGACCCAAGCCCCAGAATCTTCCTTGATTCTGTTTCTCTCACGCCCCACACCCAAGTCATCAGCGAGCCACGTCAGCTCTGCCTGTAACATCTTACCAGAATCTGGCCACTTCTCGCCACTCCTCCGTCCCCACCCTGGTCCGTGTCACCACCATCGCGTGTCTGCGTCGTGCAGTGGCCTCCTAACTGGTCTCCCAGCCCTTTAGTCTACGTCAACTCAGCAGGGAGTGTCCCCTTAACATGCAAGTCAGATCATGTCACTTCTCTGCTCCTCCCCTATGGCCCGTCTCACTCAAGGGTGAGCACAGTCCTTAGAATGGCCCATCAGGGCCACGTGACCTGTCATCCCCCCCACCCCCACCTGTATCTCTGTGATCTCCCCAGCCACCCCTGCCCCACTGCTCCTCGCTGTTTCTGGTTCACGTACGTTGCCCGTCCCTCGGCATCTCTGCGCTGGCTGTTCCCCACCTGGAGCATCCTCGTCGCTCCGCCCCCTATGCCTGTGGCCCATTCCTGCCTCCTCCAGGTCTTGACTCAAATGTCAGTTTCTCAGCAAAGCCTTCCCTGGATACCTTCCTCACTCCGTTCTCTGTTTTTTTCTGCTTTGAACTCACCACCATCTAACACTACAGATTCTGGGTTTATTGAGGGGGAGTGACGTTTAAGCATCCCTGCCTTTCTGTTGAGGGATGCCCGCCCTCCTCCCCTTTTCAGGATTCAGGGCAGCTTCTTTCTGGGTTTCCAAAGCCCACAGCTCACGCCTCGACTTGCTGCAGGGAGCCCTGCCCGCCCCATAGGAAGGTACACCAGCAGCCTGGAAACCAGACCAACAGCTCAGGGCCTTCCCACCTCCCAGACTAGCCTAGAAGCTGCTCGAAGGCAGGTCCTGGGTCTCATCCGACAGTATTTCCAGGAGCCAGCACTAGGTACGGGTCTGTTCAGGTGAAGAAAGTGGGGGAGAGATGACTCGGGGGCTTGAGCAGGGTGGGGAAGGGGGTGTGCTCATAATTGCCAAATTCTCAAGCTGCCCCTCCCTTCCCTGATTCTCCAGCTTAAAGGCTCAAGAGAGGACCGCTATAACCAAGGGTGGAACACGCAACTGCCACAGGCCCTGACAGCGACCATCGCTAAGAAAGGAAGAGCAGATGGGGACCTAGAATGCACACCCAGCCTGGAGCGGCAGCTGTTCCATGACTGAATGGGGCCAGCATTGCCCTACCTGCTGTCTCTTCTAGAAAATTCCATACTCTAGATTATCACAATTTTTACGTTTTAAATATCTCCTTACTTTTCAATACTGGCAATTAATCATACTACCCAACCACACCTCTCGGCCTTGCATGGGGGCTGGACTGCTAATCTGAGCAGGTGTCCATAGAAGAAGTAACACGGGAGAGATCAGGGTCCAGGCACAGCTGAGGAACCAGGCTCTGTACAGAGACCTGGGGTCGAAGCCCAGCTCCACCATTCACCAGCTACGTGACCTTGGATAAGGTCCCTAACCCATATGTGCCTTTTTCCTCATGTTTAAAGTAGGATACCAGTTTCTACCTCGTTCTACTGTGGTAAGCACTAAAGGAAAGCAAAAGCTCTAACTGCATCTGAGGGTGATTGCTTGCCTGTACTTTAGCACCATTCTAGGTGACAGTCTAACAGTCAGAGCCATCTCAGACGGGACCGGGCGGTCCTGGGAGGGAAGAGGCACCCTGTTGTGGGAGTTTGAGCAGAGGATGCAAGAGCACTGGGGGGAACGCTGTCTCGGAGCCCGGGCAGGGGGGTGATGGGAGGAGGGATGCGTGCCCACTATTAGCCACCTGGAGAGTGTCCACCTCAAGTACAGAGGCCCAGGGGCTCCCAATGGGAAAAACTTTATTTTTTCGTCATGCCACACGGCTTGCGGGATCTTAGTTCCCTGACCAGGGATCGAACCCAAGGCTCCTTGCAATGGAAGCACAGACTCCTAACCACTGGACTGCCAGGGAATTCCCCCTGGGAAAAACTTTAGATGGGAGGGTAAGGCCAACCCCCAGGAGGGGATCAGACACCTGCAGAAAGAGTATAATAAGAGGTGCTGGTGGCTTCCCTGGTGGCACAGTGGATAAGACACCACGCTCCCAACGCAGGGGGCTCGGGTTCGATACCTGGTCAGGGAACTAGATCCCACATACATGCCACAACTAAGAATTCATATGCCACAACTAAGGAACCCATCTGCCACAACTAAGGAGCCCACATGCTGCAATTAAGGAGCCCGCCTGCTGCAGCTAAGACCTGGCACAACCAAATAAATAAATAAATATTAAAAAAAAAAAAGGACTTCCCTGGTGGTGCAGTGGTTAAGAATCCGCCTGCCAATGCAAGGGACACGTGTTTGAGCCCTGGTCCGGGTAGATCCCACATGCCGCGGAGCAACTAAGCCCGTGCGCCACAACTACTGAGCCTGCGCTCTAGAGCCCACGAGCCACAACTACTGAACCCACATGCTGCAACTACTGAAGCCTGTGCGCCTAGAGCCCGTGCTCCACAAGAGAAGCCACTGCAACGAGAAGCCCGTGCACCGCATGAAGAGCAGCCCCCGCTCGCCGCAACTAGAGAAAGCCCGCACACAGCAACGAAGACCCAACACAGCAAAAAAAAAGGTGCTATTGGGGGGCATGGGAGCCCTTTTCAGGCTGTTCATGGTCCTAGGTGCGGGCAGGAGCACACTGTTGCTGCCACCCACCCGTCAGCTCTGAAGACCTCAGAGCTCATCCAGAAGCCTGCAGGGTAAGTGGCAGGTCCAGGAATCCAGGCCCCCACTTCCTGCCACGGGAACTGGGAGGCCGGGGGTGGGGAGGGGGAGGTGTTTGTTTTCCAGCCTCTGAAGGCAAATCCAGGAAAGTCCTCCTTCCTCCAAATCACCACTAAAAATAGTGGCAGGGGATGGGCCCGGAACTGTGACATTCCCTAGACTCAGGGGGCGGAGATTTCTGGAAATGCAGCATTGGCCCACAGGCCTCATGCCCCACACAATGAGGACTATTTTTCAAGGCTCATGTCGGTGCGTGAGGTCATTCTCAGGCAAGACGATTGCGCTGGTTAGGCCCTGAGAGGAGGCAGGGAATGCCCAGGGGACAGGGAGACAGGACACCAGGGTGCAAGCCAGTGTGCTGTGTGGCCTTGGGAGCTCACACACCCTCTCTGGGCTTTGGTGTCATACTCTCAAGATGGTCTAGCAGGCCCTCTAGAACCTTCAGGAAGCTGCCCTGGGCACCCAGTGGTTTGAGGACTGGTCTCATCGTGCCTTCTCTCCAGCAGAGACCCAGCAGGGCTGTTCAAGGTTAGATGCAGGCGGCGAACTGGTAGCAACGATCAGCCTCTTCCCAGGCAAGTTCAGAAGGAGAACGACCACAGAGAGCAGGCGCCGGAGCTAGACTGTCTGGGTTCAAAGCCAGCTTGGCCACTCACTAGAGGTGTGACCTGGTGCAAGTCATAGATCCCAGATTTTCACACTGTAAAGGAGGGATAAATAGTTCCTACCGCAGCCCATGCCCAACAAACACGCATCCATGTTCACCAAGGTTCCTGCATGGAAGAGTTACACTGTCTGTAAAAGCTCGAGGCCGGAAACTGCCTGGGCAACGCTGAGCAGAAGGGCTCTACCCATCGTGGTCCCATCACTGGAGCACGACTCCATCGAAGGAGAACGAGCGAATCACAACACACACAGCATGAATGAACCTCAGAGAAGAAATGCTGAGCCAATGAGGCCAGACACAAAAGCGTATATTCCGTATCACTCCCTTTACGGCACGTGAAAAGGGCAGGATTAATCCACGTGCTGGGAAGGCAGGAAGGGGCTCTCCATGGAGGGGACGGCAACAGGAAGGGTACCCCGGAGAGCTTTCAGGAAGCTAATGATGTTCTACTTCTTGATCCGGGGGCTGGTGAGGCAGAGGTGTTCAGTCTGTTTCGATTCACCAAGCTGTGAATTCACTTGCACTCTTCTGCAGATATGTCATAGTTTAATAAAAAGCTTTAAAAACAGCCTCCACCTCACAGGACTGGCTTTGTACATGCAACGTGCCCAGAGCGGTGTCGAGTGTAGGGGGCAGTGCAGTAAATACCAGTTCTTATCATCCGGGGGGAGGCGGCCCTCATGCCATCAGGGGCATCCCGTGAGTTGGTAGTGAAGAAGGGCAGCTCCAGGTATGGACAAGGTGTGCCCTACGTGAATCCTGCAGGACTCCCGGGGCTCGGGAAGGAACATGAACTTGGGGTTGGTCCTGGATTCAAAGTCCAGCTCCTTCCCGCACGGGCAAAGATGATACCTTCTGTGTGCGACTGTGGTGAGAGTTAAGGGGCAAGACTTCCATGAAGGGGCACAGACAGAGCTTGAGGGATGAAGGTCAGCGTGGGGTTCCCCAGCCCTGAGGAGGAGGGAGAGGGGGAGGGGAGGGAGAGGGGGAAGGGAGGGGAGGGGGGAGGGGAGGGGAGGGGAGGGGGAGGGGGAGGGGGAGGGGAGGGGGAGGGGGAGGGGAGGGGGAGGGGGAGGGGAGGGGGAGGGGAGGGGGAGGGGAGGGGAGGGGAGGGGAGGGGGAGGGGGAGGGGGAGCAGGGGAGGCAGATGACCGTGTAGCAGCAGTTACCATTTACTGAGTGTTCTTTATGGGTTGGGTTAAAACATCTTGTAAGTCTCACTAAATTTTCTTTGCAACAATCCTGTGAGGTAGTTACTATCATGATCCACAGCATACAAACCAGGAAAGTGAGGCAAGGATCGGTTAGGCTGACCCAGCTGGCAGGTAAGTGGTGGATGCAGGATCCAGCCCAGGTGCTCTGGCTCTGAGCTCCTGCTTTGTCCAGGTGGGCAGTGGCAGGTGTAGCATGGCTGGGGTGGATGCCGGCCTTGGGGGTGGGGAGGAGGGGTGTCTGGTGGCCCCATCTCACAAGATCCCAATTCCCTCCAGGGCCCAGGCCTTGCTGGGGGACCTGCTGGGTCACCTCAGAGAACTGGGAGGGTGGGGGCAGGGAGCTGGGACAGCTCCTGGGAAAACAGGGGTCCAGGTGGGGGTCACAGCAGGACATCAAGGATTCAGGTGTTGCTCTGCCTCCCACTGGCCGTTGCCTTTGGGAAGCCACGGGACCTCTCAGAGACTCAGTGTTCTCCTCTGTGGGATGGGTACAATGAAACCTGCCAACCTCAGACTGAGCCGTGCCTGAATGAGCTTTATAAACCACTGAGGGCTTCAAAAGTGTGAAGACGGCTGTTCCTATGAGGGAACAACTTGCCTGGGGGCTGCAGGTGCCCACCTGTGCCGTCTGGGCAGGTACGTCTGTCTACTTCTGGCACAGAGGGTTAACCAGCTGCCATGGCCTCGGATCTGAGCCCCACTCCCGGGTCAGCTTTCACAGCCACAAAACTCACCTTCTGATCTTCACCGACTCCTAGGAAACTCTCTGAGACTGCTTCATAATTTGGCAGAGGAAGAAAGGGTTGTTTTTTATCGACCTCCTAAAGTCTCAGTGGAAATAATAATAATTATTATTATTTTATAAATTTATTTATTTTATTTATTTTTGGCTGTATTGGGTCTTCGTCGCTGTGCGTGCGGGCTTTCTCTAGTTGCGGTGAGCGGGGGCTGCTCTTTGTTGCAGTGCTCGGGCTTCTCATTGCGGTGGCTTCTCTTGTTGCGGAGCATGGGCTCTAGGCGCGTGGGCTTCAGTAGTTGTGGCACGTGGGCTCAGTAGTTGTGGCTCACAGGCCCTAGAGCGCAGGCTCAGTAGTTGTGGCGCATGGGCTCAGTTGCTCTGCGGCATGTGGGACCTTCCTGGACCTGGGATCGAACCTGTGTCCCCTGCATTGGCAGGCAGATTCTCAACCACTGCACCACCAGGGAAGCCCACAATAATTATTATTTTTAATTTGTTATTGTATCTTTGATTTCCCCCTTTTCTAGGAGGATGGTGACTTCAGTTAACAGAGGTATGGCAGCGAGAAATCACAAGAACCAATTCCCTTGTTTTCTGCAACTGTTGGCCTTGCTTCTGCGGTGCAGCCAGAAAGTGGAGAGCCCCAGCCACTGCTGTTCCCCAGCAAAAGGCAGGTCCTTGCTGCCCCCTGGCCAGGGCCCCTGAGCTACCTGATACCACCCCTTTGATTGGCAGGGCGCACGAGTTTTATGGCAAGACTGGAAGTCGACTGTAATTAAGACCTCTATAAAATATTTAGACCACTGTGCCCAGATATATTAATGATTATACATTTAAATGTTAATGAATGTAATTAGATGAAAGATTAGCCAAGCCTGTCACTAAATATACATTCAGGACTGATAAACCCTTGTACTGTAAAATTATATGTGTAAGCAGATGTACACTTAGACTTCTCAGATAGACTTTGATTCATCTTATTGAAATAAAAGCTCAAAGTGTTGTCCAGAATAGGGAGGGGGAAAGGGAGTTAGCAGGCTGGGGGAAAAGGCAGGGGGGTCTGATGGGGAGGACCCTAAAGATCCCACAGGGTCTTCGGGAATGGTGAAGATCAAATGAGTTAGTACATGTAAAAATTTGCATGCCTCCATGGATGGAGAACTCACTACTCCTAGGAGTATCTAGTTTCAACTCTAATGGCCACATCCCAGAGGCAGGCATAGGCGAATGGTTTAGCAGGGTGACACTGGGGTCTCCCCTGAAACACTAGGTTTATCTGTAAAAGCTGCTTTAAAATAGAAAATCACCCTGTAGGTCAAGAAGAAGAGGAGCAGGATTTTACTGTAGCCTTATTCATAGAAAGCCCTATATTTATTAGTTCAGGAAAAACTTACTGTGGGCTGACTACGTGCTGGGCACTGAGCCAGCTGCTGGAAAGCCTGGGTCAGCAAGACACGTGAGGTCTTTATTCTGATGGAGATTGTGTCAGAGCAAGGGAGATACACGACAAATCTATTATTTAGACACACACCAAGGCCAGGCTGTGAAGGAAATAAATGAGGAATCCCCGGGCAGCTGTGCTTTGGGTGGCATGGTCTGGAAAGGCCTCTCGTGAGGCCTTGAGACCCGCAGGATAGAGAAGAAGCCAAACATGCCAGGAATGGGGAAGAGCATGTCGGCAAGGGGAACAGCAAATGCAATGGCCCCGAGGCAGCAAGAGCTGGGCATTTTCCAGGAGGGAAGGCCATCGTGAAGAAAGGGCTGCGAGGTGAAGTCGGGGCGGGGCCGGCTCCTGCGGGCCTGTGCAGTTGGCTTGAGTTTTCTCTGAAGGGTAGTGGGAGCCCCTGTATTCGTTTCCTGTGGCTGCCGTAATAAACTGCACAGACTGCGCGGCCTCAAGCAACAGATGTGTATTCCCTCGTAGTTCTGGAGTCCAGAAGCTTGAAATCGAGGTGTCGGCAGGGCTGTGCTCCCTCGACAATCCTTCCTTGCCGCTTCCAGCTCCTGTGTCGCCAGCAAGCCTGGGTGTTTCTCGGCTGGTAGACGCATCCCTCCCACCTCTGCCTCTGTCCTCATCCCTCTGTGTTCTTCCCTTCTCTTCTCTTACAAGGACACTTCACTAACCTGCATCTTACCTTAACTACATCTGCAAAGATCTTTTTTCCAGCTAAGGTCACATTCACAGGTTCTGGGTGGACATATCTTTGGGGGGAGGCAGAGGGCGCTGCATCCCTACGGCAGTCGAGGGTGCGTGCAAGGGTGACATGCCTTCTGACCACTCTGGCTGCCTCTTGGAGACTAGACTGGGGACAAGCGGAAGCAGGGAGGCCCAGCCAGGGTTTTGCTGCTGTCCAGGCAGGAGAGGACCGACACCTGGAGGAGGGGGCCAGCGGTGGAGACAAAGAAGTGAATGAATGTGAGATATGCTGGAAAAGGCTGTGCCAACCAGAGGGAAGAGGTCACCAGAAACCCGCCCTCCAAATACTGAGGGGTCAGAGAGGCAGCCCCAGCAAGGCGTGCCCCGACCTGCCCACAGCCAGTGGTTTGTCTGCTGAGTAGGTGCCCTGGAGGGCAGAGGTGGAGGACCCAAGTCACGGCAGCTCAGTCACGCCAGCTCCCCGAGGGCCACCTCAGACCCCACACTCCAAGCACGAGTGAGCTCTAGGCACACAATTACCTGGCATTGTGGACTATACATCAGTCTCTCGTGAGTTTGGCTGACATGAGTCTATCATGAGAAATCTGCCTTTCGGAGCTAAAGAGCAGAGTGCAGGATTATAGCAAGGAAATGCCATTCCTTCCCCAGCAATCACAGCCCCCGCAACTCATATAAACTTAAAAAAAAAAAAGGAATATTTATTTAATCCTTACTGTGTGTCAGCAGTATTCTAAACACTTTATATATTATTAATCCTTAAAGTAACCCTATGAGGAAGCTGCTATTACTACAATTAACTATTATTAGTCCTATTTTACAGATGAGAAAACTGATGGACAGCAGTTAACTCATGCAGACAAGGTCCCTTCAGACTAAAGCACCAGTCTTCAGAGGCTTAGGCCTCATGTCCCGAGAAAACAATTTAGCCAGAGCCAGGAAGGGTAACAGACAGGAAATCTGGCAGGGGGCTGGTCTCAGCCCCACAAATTGCCCAAGTGTCCCTTTAGAATCACCAGCCGTGGGACTTCCCTGGTGGCGCAGTGGTTAAGAATCCGCCTGCCAATGCAGGGGACATGGATTCTAGCCCTGGTCTGGGAAGATGCCACATGCCGCGGAGCAACTAAGCCCGTGCGCCACAACTACTGAGCCCGTGCACCACCACTACCGAAGCCCGTGCGCCTAGAACCCGTGCTCTGCAACAAGAGAAGCCACCGCAATGAGAAGCCTGCACACTGCAACGAAGAGTAGCCCCTACTCGCCGCAACTAGAGAAAGCCCGCACGCAGCAACAAAGACCCAACGCAGCACCCCACCCCCACCCCCCCCCAAAAATGACCAGCCCCTTTCAGACAATGGCCCTCACTTCCCCGTAAGCAAGGGGCATGTTTCAAGACTTTTCCCAGGAGAACAGCTTTCCTGACAGTGACAAATGCTCAGAGTTCCATGCAAGCCAGCAGGTGCCCTCCCGCTCGAGAAGCACAGAGCTGAGTTTCTGGGGCTCTTCCCCTAGGTGCTGGAAATGCCCTGCCATGAAAAGTTACTCCAGCAGGGCTGAACTGGTTAACTGGAGACTTGGTCTAGAGATGGCTTGACATTGAGACAGGTGATAGAATTATTAAAGACAAACAAACAACCCACAGCAGCAGCAATAACCATACCTAATCTCTGCTGTGGGGGGTGCTGTGCCTGACAACCACCACCCTAGTCCTTCCTAGAAGCACCGTGTGAGGTGGGCGGGCGAGACCTGCAGTCCCATTTCACAGACAGGGAAACCGAGCAAGGTTAGCGTTATCTGCTCACAAATGAATCAGAGACCGGGCTGGATTCAAACCACAGACTTCTGACTCTTGACAAATCCTCTCCCTGCAGAATCCCCTGGGTGTGGCTGACTCTACGGCCATCAGGGTGAAGGTAGCCTGAAGGATTTGGGACTAAACCGGAAGGACCAAGGGCGTAATTGTAACCCTTCTCCTGGATTCAAGAGTGGATCTTAGTTCCTGCTCAGCCTGTGAGTCTCGGCCGGTGGTTTCCCTGGACAGAAGGCTCCCCAGGAACGAGCTCCAGTTTCCTGAGGCTCTCAGCAATTGGTTCCCTTGAGCATCCTTCCCATGTTCCCCAAGATGCACCATTGTGTTGAGTGTGTGAGACACAGAAGCAAAGGAAAGAGACCGATGGGCAAGAAAAGAATTTCTGAATAGCAAAAGAACTGTTTCTCTAATGTGCCACAGGGCCTCTGCACTTACCATTTGCGCTGCCTGAAACATGTCATCCCAAGCCCAAGCACGTGGTGGCTCATTCCCCTGCTTCCTTCAGGTCTTGAGTCGCTGTCACCTTTTTGGAGAGGCCTTTACTGTTGCCTCATCTCTAAAACTGCAATGTTACCAGACCTCCTCGCACTGACTATTTTCCTTACATACTTTTTATCTAAAGCTCTTTTCTCATCTGACATCATATATGTTTTGCATTTGCTTGTTTATTGTCTAGCTCCTCCTCCAACTAGCATGGGCAGGGATTTTGCTCATTTTTTCCCTGCTATGCCCACAGCATTAGGACGAGGAGCTGGCACATAGAATGTGCACAATAAATATTTGTGGAAGCATTTAGAAGGGGCCATAGTGGAGGTGAGTACAGGGTGTAGAAGGGACAGGAAGGCAGAAGAGCTACCGGAGGGAGGCTGGGGTCACTGCAGGAGAGAAGAGGGTGTTCGCAAAGCTCTGGACGTGTGTGGGGACCCAGTGTGTCTGGGGAACCGCGCTCAAGTCAGCACTGCCTGAGCTTTGCTGGGAGTTGGGAAGAGGTGCTCCCAGGTGAGAAGCTGGCTGAGAGCTCTGGCCGTAGCTTGCTCAGACACCGTGCTGAAGGCACCAGGGCAGAGCAAACTTGCCTGTTTGCTTTTTTGTGTGTGTGCAGGAGGGACCTCTGCAGGAAGGTTCAGAGGTTTTAAAGAGGGTCTACGCCTCTGTGTGGTTTCTTATGTCCTGATGCCTGTGCTGTGCCCTGCACTGGGAGCCTGAAAGAAAGTAGGGTTGTTTAGCTTAGAGAAAAAAGCTGGAGAGGTTACAACCTATGTCTCCAAGTGTGGAGGGTTCCATCTCCCCAGAGTCGAGGCACCAACTGTCCTCCATCCGCCATCGCTGCCAGCAATAGAAGAGACTTGGGCATAGCTGGGTCTATTTGGGACAAACTTTCTAGCACTTCGGCTGGGGATCCCTGGGGAGGGCTTTTTAAACAGGATCCTCTTTCTCTACCAGCAGGCAGCTGGAGCAGTTGGCAAGAGGTCTCTGGTCACCTATGTTCAAGTCCCAGCCCCTCTACTTGTCAGCTGGGTGACTTTGGGTGAGTCTCTTAATTTCCTGTTTGCTCACCTGTAAGCGGGGATGGTGACAATACCTACTTCATAGGCTACTCAGAGAATCCAACGAGCTAACACACACAAAGCACCTGGAACAGCGCTCAGGGTGTTAGCTGCCGTTATTACCAGTGGTGGCTGAGAGTGGCAGGATCTGATGTGAGGCAGGAGGATGGACAGAAAGGCTCCCCAAAGCCCTGGGACTGTGGGGGAGGAGCAAACGTGCTCACGCAGAAGAAAGGAGCTGTAGGCGCTGGACTGACTGTGTCCACCACCCACCTTCCCGCTGCCCCTCCCCCTTCTGGACCTAAGGATGCTAAGTGGTCCCCTTCTCCCATCCTTGCCCCTGTGGGCCCAGTGTTGGCCTCGCAGAAGACAGAAGAGCTCCTGCCTTTGAAGGGTTTACAGCCAGGTCAGAAAGAAAGGTCTAAATACAAATGATGAGGGTCATTATGTTTTTTGCCTGTTCGTTCGTTCATTCATTCATTCATTCATTCAGGCAAACATTATTACTTACCTTAAGCCTGGCACCAAACTAGCACAGAAACAGAGATAACTAAAGTCTTGGATAATAATCCAAGGCAGTGAGGAGATAATAAAGGTGGTGGGGCTATGAGTAATAGGGAGAAGAAGGGGTAGCCAGAGAGAGATCATTATCCCTGGAAAGGCCTCTGGGGCCTCTCCCCAATTTCAGATGGTCTAACAGAAATGCAACCAACCACCTCCTGAGGCCGCATGTCCTGGTGGCTGGCACTCAGTGCCCACAGAGCTGGGCCCTTGCCAGACCTCCGGGCATTTTTTTGTTTTTAATAGATCTTTACCGGAGTATAATTGCTTCACAATACTGTGTTAGTTTCTGTTGTACAACAAAGTGAATCAGTTATATGCATACATACGTCCCCATATCCCCTCCGTCTTGAGCCTCCCTCCCACCCTCCCTATCCCACGTCTCTAGGTCATCGCAAAGCACCGAGCTAATCTCCCTGTGCTCTGCTGCTGTTTCCCACTAGCTAACTATTTTACATTCGGTAATGTATATATGTCGATGCTACTCTCACTTTGTCCCGGCTTTCCCCTCCCCCCTCCCCATGTCCTCAAGTCCATTCTCTATGTCTATGTCTTTATTCCTGCCCTGCCACTAGGTTCATCAGTACCATTTTTTTTTTTTTTAGACTCCATATATATGTGTTAGCATATGGTATTTTTCTCCTTCTGACTTACTTCACTCTGTATGACAGACTCTAGGTCCATCCACCTCACTACAAATAACTCAATTTCATTTCTTTTTATGACTGAGTAATATTCCATTGTATATATGTACCACATCTTCTTTATCCATTCATCTGTCGATGGACATTTAGGTTGCCTCCGGGCATTTTATAAGTAAGGAGGGAGAGAGTTTATTCAAGTCTTGCCAGGAGGCCTGGATTCTAGAGATAAAGTGAGCACATAACCACCTTTCTCTGTGTCTGCTTTATGCACTGCGTCTGGGCTCTGACACTAACTGGCCACATAAACAGGGCAGGCCCCAATCTCTGGGGCTGTCTTCTCATCAGCAAAGTGGGCATGAACTTCCTCTCCGTCTCTGAGCCAGGAGGTGTGCTCTGTCCACTAACATGCTAACATCTACTACATTTGTGCAATGCCCTTGACTACCTCGGTGGACACGTCACTTTCTAAATAGTTTTCTAGGTTCTGCCCTCTAACTATGGAACTCTTAATAAATGTATTACTTGAACCGTTTCCTGATGATCTAAGCTTTTAAAACACCACGATGGAAGTAAAGGTACTAAGTCATTATTCTGAAAACTGGTAAATAAAGGGAAAACAGTCAAGCCTTTCCTATACCAACTGTACCAGTGGGTAACCAAGCAGTAGATGGCGGGGAGCCTCTTTAAAAAGGATTCCAGCTAAGCTACTACACGAAGAAGGGGCGACAGACGAGAACACCGCCCTTTTGCCACTTCTGCTGAATGTCGGGATTCAGGCAGGGCTGCCAACATCGCAAAAGAGGGCAATCAGACAGCACATGCCTCCTGAGGGGAGGACCCAACATCTCCTTTGAAGGAGTCTTGCAAAAAATGAGTAGAGAAAATGATCAAGTCCCTAGATGAACTACCAATTTGCAGGAAATTCAAAGGACAGAGGAGCATGTTGGACAGCACCATGGGGATGCAATTAGCGAACTCCAGACCCCGGGAGACCTACCAGACAAGCAACGGGGCGGCTCCTTCAACAAATAATTAGCAAGACTACAAAAAAAAGGAAGAGGAACATTTAGATTAAAAAGCATTCCAACTAATTGCACTGTGTCCATCTTACTTGGATCCTGATTCTAACAAACAAAGTTTAAAACACGAATTTATGAGTCGACTGGAAATTTGAATCATGGCTGGATATCTAACCTTTATTTTAGGTGTGATAATAGTTTAGTGGTTATGTATTTTTTTTTAAGAGTCCTTCTCTTTTATAGTGACATACTAAAGTATTTATAGATGACATGATGTATCTGGGATTTTCTTCACAATAATACAGGGAGGGGGGAGTGGATGAGGGTGGGACAGAGTTGGCCACAGGGTGATGGGTACTGGGGTCAGGTCAGGGTCCACGGGATTCATTACACTATTCTATTGACTTCTGTATAAAACTGAGATTTTCCATAAGAAAGAGAAATGCCACCAAGGCTAGCGGAGGACAGTTTTTGCCTCTGCTGAGTGCCTTGGACTTTGGTGCTTTATAAAGTTGGCTCTGGGACTTCCCTGGTGGTCCAGTGGTTAGGACTCTGTGCTTCCACTGCAGGGGGCACGGGTTCGATCCCTGGTCGGGGAACTAAGATCCCGCATGCCTCCTGGTGCAGCCAAAAAAGAAAAATAAATAAAAACTAAAGCTGGCTCCTCTGCAGTCTTTCCTCTGCTATGTGGCTGACAGCTGTCCCAGCTGCAGGAGTGCTCCGAGCAGCCCCACCCAAATTCTCCTCTAAACTGCGATGGGCTTAACAGAGGCCTTGGCTCTCTGGAGTGTGTGAAAAGCACACATCACCCCAGCCCGAGCAAGGGCTGCCATCTGTGCAGAGGTCCCCAGGAGCCGTGGCTTTGGTTGTGTCTGTTCCCAGCCAGGCTTCATGCCCTTCCTGGTGCCCAGCATGCTCTGCAGAGCCGAGACAGGTTCTCAGGAAGTGTGACATCACGATGCTACCGTCGCTCGTTTCCATCGGGATTCTGGCCGTGGGAGGGAAAAGCCACTGGTGCTACTGTCAGCAGGCACCGTCTCTTCCCCACATCATCCCGGGCTGCAGCCCTGGGTCTGGTTTAAAATCGTCCCCGCCTTTGCAGACGTGCCCAGGGTGCTACCTGTGCAGTCAGAGGACGGGCTGCAGGCTGCTGCGGAAAACTGCCAACTCAGCTTGCAGCATTTATTTACTTCTGCACAGAGAAAAGCATCTGACCTCTTAAGGAAACATAAGTGAAGAATTTCCTGGCTGATTGTCTGGGGGGGAAATAACAGGAACTGAGCTAGTAACAGCCCAAACAAACAGCACGAAGTGATGAGATGAAGTAGAGGCCCGGAGGGGGCGGGGCCTTGGCACTGCCTCTGCGTGTCCTCAGCCACCACTGCAACTCTGCTGTCCCTGCCCCAGGGATCCTGGGTGCACAGGGACCACTGAGGACCTGGGCTGACTCTCAGCAGTGCCTTATATACACCTTGAACTTGGAAGGCAGATGGGGCAAGGTAGAGAGATCCTTAGGCTTAGAGCTGGGTATGGAGGTTAGAGGCCCCGTGATACCCTGGGCAGGTCACATTACCTCTGATCTTTAATTCTGCCTTCTCCATGGGGTGCTTTTAAGGCTCACATGAAGTGACCTCTGTGGAGTGTTCTGCAAACAGTGAGGTGCTCTGCAAACATGGTGGGGCATTACCCCTCCTCGACAGACAGCTCTCACTCCTGCACACAGCTCCGTGAGCAGCAGTGTTCCCATCTCATGGCCAAGTGGTCTTAACAGCTAGTGAGAGTCAAGGCCTCCTACTCGCAGGCTCGTCTGAGGCCTGCACTGTCCAGGGACCTGAGTAGTTCCAGCAGCCTCAGGCCATGCATCAGCTTGGGAAAGCCCCTTCCTTCACGACATTGGCAGCCCAGCGTCCAGAATCACAAACGGGTCCCAGACTCAGACGGTGAGGGCTGGACGGGTGAGGTTTGGCTCGGGTGCTGGGCTTATGGTAACGAGCTTAGGGCTGAGCCCCCAGGGAAAGCAGCTCTCTGCTTCCACAGGCCACAGCTTAAGACAAACAAAGCTTCCAGATCCTCATTACATCTCATGGGCAAAACAGTCATTTTATTAAAAAGGGTAAGAGGAAGGAGGTGATTCCTCTGCTCCAGACCCCAGCAGGAGGGACTCCCCAGCTGGCCGGTCCTGTTCTCATGGGCCACCTCTGCACAGGGATCACCTCTGCACCAAGGTTGGATGCCGGCTCCGTCATGTGCTGCCGTGGGGGGACCCAAGCCTGGAGATGCACATGGAGATGCTATGAACTGATAACTCCATGGCAGGGGGGGGACTTTTTATGCAAATTGAAGCCGAGGAGTTTACCGGGCGCAGCAATCAGATTTGTCAGCAAGCAGTAACACGTGGGGAAGCAGTAGCTCTGTTCCCAAACAATCTCCTCTGCTTTGGAATTACCCACTTTCGGGGCCGCTTAAACATCTGCTGTGAAGGCAGGCGGGCAGGCGAGGTAGCTGCCCCTCAGAGCAGAAGCCCGGGGGAACAGGGGAAGGAGGGAGGTCTCCCACCACCCACCCGGCGCCTGTGTCTCTCCAGCGCCCTGCCCCAGGACCTCCCTCCTTCTCCTTCTGAGTCCAGACGCAGGCGGCCTGCGCAGCAGTGATGCCCCAGAGAGAGCCCTGGGCTCGAAGCACAGCTAACCCACTTCCCGGCAGAAGGCTCGGTGCCTCGATGTTCTCATCCATAAATTGGGGCCACAACGTCTAGGCCTCATAGTGTTGCTGGGACAGTAAATTCCGAGCTACTTAAAAACACTGCTGGATTTGGAGCGCCAGCTCCGGGTTCAAATCCTAACTCTGCTGCTCACTAGGGAGAGTTTTCTCCACAATAAATGAGGATAATTATACTAATAAAAGTAGTTACCATGTATGGGCTTGTACCATGGGTTGCGAGCATTTTGCACTTATTAACTCATTTAATCCTCATGGCAACACCTGGGGGTAGATGCAACTGCCCTTCCCCCTTCACCGTTGGGGGACCCGGTGCTGCCGGCAGAGTGATGGCGGGTAGCATGCCTGGGTTCATGCCAGGACAGGGACGGGCCGGGCTCCAAGACCACGCCCTGCCCAGCCTCCTCAGGTAACTCTCAGGGTTGTTACCAAAGGCTGCATGAGTGCCTGCAAGTTCCTCGCAGGGGCTTGGCCTCTAGAAGGCACTGAGCAAAAATATAGCTACTGTTGTTATCATGAGTGATATCATTTCTTCCCTGGAAGTTTCTAGAACTGCAACCCCTGGTACTTCCTACCCTCCTTCCCTGCGTTTTCTCCTTAGCACTGAATACCAGCCAGCATACCATTTACTTTACTTATTTATCTTGTTTGTTGCCTACTCCACACCCCGAGTAGAGCGTCAGAATGTCATCGCTGTGAGGGCAGGAATCTTTGTCTCTTTTATTAACTGTGGTATCCTTGTCCCCTAGAACAGTGCCTGGTACTTCGTAGGCGTTCGATTAATATTTGTGGAATGAAGGAATGAATGATCATCACTGCCTCACTCTTTCGCCGACCCACCAGATTCTGCAATGACACCTGGGCAGTCAGCCCTGGGGACTGGAAGAGATATGACAGGGAAAAGGAAAGGGCAAGACCCTGCCCTACTGTGAGGGGTCACAGGCACGCAGCCTGCCCTGCCCTGCCTAGATTTTTCTTGCTGACATCCAGTCCAATCCAATCAGTACTGAGGAAGCAGCTACCACGAGCGAGGCACCTGCTAGGTCACCTGCAGACCTCAGTGGGGGGCAGAGGGCTCGTTCCTTCCCTCAGCCCAGCGAAGACCCAGCTCAAACGTCCCGTGGCCCGGAAGCCTGGGCCAACCACCTCCAGTCCTATTCCCAGCTTTTGGAATCCTATTTGTTTAAACAAGATGCTGGATGCAAGTGTTTCGTAGACTCTGCTGTGTTTTGCTTTTTTTTTTTTTAGCATTTAAATATAATTTATTCTAATCATTTTCTATATTTGTATACATTTTTGCATATACTTGTAATCATATCCGTTTGTCTTACAATTTTTTGTTTTACATCTTTATTGGAGGATAATTGCTTTACAATGGTGAGTTAGTTTCTGCTTTATAACAAAGTGAGTCAGTTATACATATACATATGTTCCCATATCTCTTCCCTCTTGCGTCTCCCTCCCTCCCACCCTCCCTATCCCACCCCTCTAGGTGGTCACAAAGCACCGAGCTCATCTCCCTGTGCTGTGCGGCTGCTTCCCACTAGCTATCTATTTTACGTTTGGTAGTGTATATATGTCCATGCCATTCTCTCACTTTTGGTTTTTATCCGCGAAGAGTTCGCTGGGACCCTGGGCTGGCCAGCGGGTAGGGATGGCAGAGCCCTGCAGCACCCCAAGTCCCACGGCAGTGACATCTGTCCCTGAGCACAGCTCACGGGCCCAGGGCTCCAGGTTCAGACCTCCAATCCTCCAGCCACCCTAAGACCTACCTGCCTGAATGTCCACCAGAGCCCAGCCACGTGGTAAAGCACAGGGAAAGTAAAAAATGCAAGTACCACCAGGGGCTGCTGGGATGTCTGTCCCAGCGCAGAAGGGACAAGACAGCGGGTCACTGGCTTCCTGGCTGCCGTGGTGCAAACACCAATCCTCTTCAGGTTAAAATGTAAACCCAGAAGGAAACGGGAAGGGGTGGGCAGGGCTCTGGCTAACTGAGCGCGCGGGGAAAGTGGGACGGAGTCAGGTCAGAAGGAGGGACCACAGCACCGACAGATGGCACCTGCCCCCCTGACTGTACTGCAAACCCTGGCAGTTGCTCAGAATCAGGTGGATTGGACCCCTAGGGGCCGGGTCCACACCCAGCAACTGACAAAGGCAAAATCTGTAGAACGGATTAAAAACATGCTTTTCCCCAAATAACACCAATGATGATTTTAAATGAAGTGCACCTGTAAAACTCCTAGGGCGTTTTTGTGCCTGAGAACCTCCTACGCTCTGGGACAAGGGTCGGCCGTGGTCCTTGCATCTTCAGGCTGGCCCTGGCTTGCATGTTCTCCTCGACATATAAGAGGCTGCAAGGTCTCAAGGGAGTGATCTGGACATATCTACCTCTGTATCCCCAGTTCAGAAGAATAAACACCATTAATAACAGCAATCATGAAAACTGGACCCGTACGCCCGGTTCCTGCCCCCAGTGAGTGCGTTTTAAGCGCCAGGCTCTCTGTGTTAGTTTAGTCACCTCTCAGCGCCACTCTGGCTGGTAGGTACTATTGAGTCACATTTTATAGATGCAGAAACCAAGGCACAGGAGCTACGTGACTTGGATGCCAAAAAGGGCAATGCTGGAAGTATCTCTGACCTCAGACTTAGTTTCCCCTGAAATCGACTTCGAAGAGAAGCAGTCTCATTTTCTTGAAGATGGCGAACAAGGTTACCAGAAGCCTACTACACGCCTGGCCAGGGGATCCACGCAGGTTAGCTTATCAAATTCTCAAAACGACCGGAGCTAAACTTGATTGTTCCCATTTTACAGGTGAGGAAACTGAAGTTCTGAAAGATCAAGCCACTTATCTGAGACCATGAACAGCCAGAAAGCAGCAAAGCTGAGATGAAGACCACGTCCGTGGGCTCTGGAGCCCGTGTTCTTTCCATTACATGTTAGTATCTGCACACTGCCCAGGCCCTTCCCATAGAGTTTGTCCTCAGATCTAGGAAGCCAGCAGGTACAAGATGCACCAATAGTCCAGGGGCCACCGAGGAAGGAAAAACACCGCCAATTAGTCTGACACATCACTTGGGGGGATGCACCCTGATTTCAGACCAGCTAAGATTCAAAAAGCGTGCACGTCAGAATCAATGAGATACGGGAACTTCTCATATGACCCGTACAACAACCTTGTGAAATCACTGTGATTGTGCAAATGAGGAAACTGAGCCTTAGCCTGGCTAAAGGATTAGCTCAGGGGAATTGCCTGGTGGTCCAGTGGTTAGGACTCTGTGCTTCCACTGCTGGGGGCACAGGTTCGATCCCTGGTTGGGGAACTAAGATCCTGCATGCTGCACGGCATGGCCAAAAAAAAAAAAAAAAAGGATTAGCTCAAGATCACACAGCTCAAAGGAGGTCGAGTCTGGACACGATCCAGGGACTGGGAAGCTTGGCCCCAGGCCTGTCTACTCGCTGAGCTGTGTCTTTGACTCAGGTCCTCCTGGTACCTTCCACAGCACGCAGAACACAAGAGCCTCAGAGGAAATGTCCTTTAAAGGGGAGAAGGAAGGAACGAAGGTGGGCTTCCTTCATTCCTCCCCCAGCAGGGCTGGGAGCCTAGGCTTGCGGCCCGTAAGCTGATGCCACCAGCCAACGTGTAAGCCAGGGACATTTAGGGACAGCTCCTGGAGCAGACCAGGTGAGGGGACACCGCGGGTGACATCTGGGTGCAGTGGGTGAACACCTACTTCCATGCGACGGAGCCAGTGCAGCAGGCAGGTGTGTTTTATGTAAAACACACCTGCAGGAACATCGTCTGACTGCTGAGGGGAGTGAGTGTGTGTGTGTGTGTGTGTGTGTGTGTGTGCATGTGTGCTGATCCTGAGCTGAGTGGCCAGGAGAGGCCAACGCTGTGACACTCAGGCAACGCCCATGACAAAGGACACCTCCCACTTCCACAGCTCCCTTTATGCTAGAACTTGAGGGTGGACGGCACTGCCCAAAAACAACCCAAAAAGGGTGCGATCATTTGGGTGGTCCTCACATGGCCAAACCCATTGGACAGAATGGATTTCGTTCTGTCGATTAACTTCTGCTGTGTGTGTGGGTTTTTTTTTAAGCATTTCTTAATTAAAAAAATTTTTATTTATTTTTGGCTGCATTGGGTCTTTGCTGCTGTGCATGGGTTTTCTCTAGCTGCAACGAGCGGGGGCTACTCTTCGTTGTGGTGCACGGGCTTCTCATTGCAGTGGCTTCTCTTGTTGCAGAGCATGGGCTCTAGGTGCCCGGGCTTCAGTAGTTGTGGCATGCGGGCTCAGTAGTTGTGGCTCACGAACTCTAGAGCCCAGGCTCAGTAGTTGTGGCTCACGGGCTTAGTTGCTCCGTGGCACGTGGGATCTTCTGGGACCAGGGCTCGAACCCTTGTCCCCTGCATTAGCAGGTGGATTCTTAACCACTGTGCCACCAGGGAAGCCCCTGCTGTGTTTTTTAAAAACAGCTTTATTGAGGTGTAACTGACATAGAATGAACAACCTATACATTATTTAAAGCACAGAATTAAATGAGTCTCGATGTATGTATAGACCCATGACACCACCAACACCGGATCAAAACAGTAAATATACTCATGACCCTCAAAAGTTAGAATGGATATTGCCTCAGGCCCCCAAACTAAGTCACCAAGCACCTCTGCTAATCTGGATAATAGAAACGGAAGCCGCTAACAGGTACCGTGTGCTCCATTCACACAGCACTGGCGCTTCTCATTCGACACGCAGAATCCAGAAAAGCCCTGGAGGGTGCACACACCACCCCCGTTATCCCCGAGGGAGAAGGCTGCAGGCTGACCAAGCGCCAGGCGGCCTGAGTCCAAATCCCAGCTCTGCCCCTTCCTGGTGTGGCCCTGGGTACCTTCCTTTACTCCTCGGGACCCACCCCCGCTTACTTGAGGAAAACTAGACCACCCACCTCACAGGTTCTATGGTGAGGATTCAAGGAGTAACACCCACCTAAAGAGCTCAGGACAGTGCCTGGCACGTGGCAAGTGCTGCATGTGTTAGACGAAGAAGATGATGACGGTGGTGATGGTGATTTTTATTTTTGAATGGGGAGAACAGGTTCCAGGAAGTTAAGTGACTCGCCCAAGGTCATTCAGAGAGCAACTGGCCAAGAGGCTTTAAATCAGGTGCTCCTGACCCTGCGCTGTCCTCCCTAGGACATGAGAAGCTTGCAGCCTGATGCAACCGGATGCCCTGGCCTCTATGGCTGCAGAGCTGCCGGCCCCGGCACAAACAGACCGGGTTACAGTGTCAGGAGGTCATGCGCACAGGTCTCTCTCTGCAAACTCGACTGAACCCATTCTGACTCCTTTTCAACGTGCTGGGTCCTCTCAAACACACCAGGTACGTCTTGACCGGAACAGGGGACATCTGAGACCCATCTCTGGGCCCCTCTCCTCCCACACCTTGGCAGAGAATTCCTGCCCCAGATGTGTCATCTGTGACCTCCAGAGGCCGCGGTCGGGAGAGGGAACAGCTCCCACCGCAGCAGTTGGTTAGGATTTCAGCTTTGTTGGACCAAGCGGGAAACCGCAGGAAGAAACCACTTCCCATCCTAAATTGGCCTTCAGTGGGACAGACAGGGATCCTCACGGTCCTCCCGAATGATGACTAACATCGTGGGAAAATGCTGCATCCGACAGAGGTCGACCCCGGAGGCTGGGCGCCCGCCAGCTGCCGATGGAGGTGCGAGGCTGAGCTTGGGGTGGAGAGAAATCGGGGCAGCTAACCAAACCAGAGCGGAGGCTCAATTCATCCAGCCATGCTGGGGGCCAGGCTCCGCCCTCTGCTGTCTGTGTGTTCCATCACAGTCCTGGGTCACTATTCTCCCCTCTTACAGATGAGGAAACTGAGGCCCAGAGTCACCAGCAACTCTGCCAAACGTCACTGAGAAACTTCCCTGTGTTTGGGGAAGCTGGAATTTGAATCCAAGTGTATGTACCATCAACCCAAACACACAACACAATGCTTACCCCTCACCACCACCCAGCTTCTCTGTAGAGAGGCAAACAATACGCAGGGCTAAATATCTTCACGTTTACTACATGGCAGGGGCTGGGTCAGGTCCTTATATTCTCAAAGACTCCTCCCGACCATTCCAGGGAGAACGAACCCTGTGTTCCAGATGTATCACCAGAGGCTCAGTGCCCCTGCGGCCCAGCTGGAAGTGAGGCACTCCCAGGTGGGGGGGACACTGGGCTGTGTATTATTCGGTTCCTCTTGCTGCTGTAACAAATGAACGCATACTTAGTGGCTTAAACCAACACAAATCTATTCTCCTATGGTTCTGGAGGTCAGCGTCTGAAATCGGTTTCCAGGACCAGAATCAAGGAGCTGGCTCGTGGCCCCTCCGCCATCCTCACAGCCATCAATGGAGCACCTGAAAATCCCTCTCTGATTCTGAACGTCTGTTTCCGTGATCACATCTTCTCTCCTTCCTCTGACCCTCCTGCCTCTCTCTTACAAGGACCCTTGTGGTCACACTGGACCACTGGATAATCCGGGATAATCTTCCCATCTGTAAAGTCCCTTCTGCCGTACAAGGTAACATTTTCACAGGTTCCAGAGATTAGAATGTGGACGTCTTTGGGGGGCCATTACGCAGCCTACCACATGCTGGTATTGCTGTGCCCCCATCAGCACCCCCAGGGCCTAGACAGACAGGCAGGAAGGAGTCAGGCTGGACAGGGCAGACTGAGGGTGTCCTGCATCCAAAGGAAAGGCCCAAGCGGAGCAGGGTGTGGGGTGGGGAAAGCCAGGACAGGGTGCCCACAAGGCTCTAGTCCAGGCCTGGCTCCGGCTAGGGCTACATCCACAGGCTTGGGGCTCATTCCTCGAAGAGCAGAATTACTTTTAAGTTCTAAAAATACCACCTCATTGTTAAACAAACACCGGGGCTCTTGTGAAATAAAGCAACAACATGAAAGGCCTGGCAAGGGGGCCCCGAGATCCTAATCTGCAAGCAGATCAGGGCAGCTCCCTCCACTGGAGCAGCCAAAGCCATTTCCGAAGTCCTCATCCTCTTGGATCTCAAGGCCAAGGTCAGGCTCTGGATGGCAGCCAGAGCCTGGGGCTGAAGGCACGGGATGGGAGGAAATTCTGAAGAAAGGGAGTAAACAAACACTTGTGGAGTGCCTTGGGGGGAGGGGCCTTCATATGCTACCCTGTTCTACCCTCTGACAACCCTGCAAAGGAGGCATTTTTATGTCCATTGTCCTAACAGTAAAATGAAAGCTCAGAGAGGCAAAGTCACTTGCCTAAAGTCACACAGCAGTAAGACCTGGAATTCCAACCAGCTCCAGCTGACTCTAGGACCAGTGCCCTTTCGACTTTACCACCCAGATTGCTGCGGGGTTCAACACACTAACTTGACAAATACTTGTTTTTGTTTTTTTTTTACATCTTTATTGGAGTATAATTGCTTTACAATGTTGTGTTAGTTTCTGCTGTACAACAAAGTCAATTAGCTATGCGTATACATATATCCCCATATCTCCTCCCTCTTGCATCTCCCTCTCACCCTCCCTATCCCACCCCTCTAGGTGGCCACAAAGCACCCAGCTGATCTCCCTGTGCTATGCGGCTGCTTCCCACTCGCTATCTATTTTACGTTTGGTAGTGTATATATGTCCACGCCACTCTCTCACTTCGTCCCAGCTTACCCTTCCCCCTCCCCATGTCCTCAAGTCCATTCTCTACGTCTGCATCTTTATTCCTGTCCTGCCACTAGGTTCTTCAGAACCATTTTTGTTTTTTAATTCCATATATATGGGTTAGCATACGGTATTTGTTTTTCTCTTTCTGACTTACTTCACTCTGTATGACAGACTCTAGGTCCATCCACCTAACTACAAATAACTCAATTTCGTTTCTTTTTATGGCTGAGTAATATTCCATTGTATATATGTGCCACATCTTCTTTATCCATTCATCTGTCGATGGGCACTTAGGTTGCTTCCATGTCCTGGCCATTGTAAATAGTGCTGCAATGAACGTTGTGGCACATGCCTCTTTTTGATTATGGTTTTCTCAGGGTAATAACTACTTGTTGACAGTTGCTCCCAGCAGGATTCAAGGTGGTTGAAAGTGCAGGTTCCTTGAGCCCAGTAGCCTGG
Organism: Globicephala melas; assembly: GCF_963455315.2. Taxonomy (NCBI): domain Eukaryota; kingdom Metazoa; phylum Chordata; class Mammalia; order Artiodactyla; family Delphinidae; genus Globicephala; species Globicephala melas. Next base: position 176,545,161 of record NC_083314.1, read on the forward strand.
GTCTGAATCCAGGCTCACCCAAGCTGGGGATCTTTGCCTCTCTGTGCCTCAGTTTCCTCATCTGTAAAGTGGAGCCAATGAAAGCACCTGACTCCTGGGGTGTTGTGAGGATTTACCGCATGAAATCAGGTACGGTGTTTGGGCAGGAACAGTGCCACACCCCGAGGAAGTCGAGCGTCCCACCTACTCCAGCTCTCCAGCATCTCCTCCATCCTCTGGCTGTTTTCCCACTAGAAGTTAGCAACATCCTAATTATCTTGGGGCTGATACAGAGAGACGGAGCCGAGAGGGCCCAGGCCCCCAAACTGCAGCTAATCCCCAAGCCCACGCCAGCCAATCTCTGGAGCACCTTTTAGCCACAAAACCTCAAAACCCATCAGTGGACCAGTCAACTAACGGCTGGGGAATGCCCGCCTCTGGCTCTGCCCCCTGCTGGCTGGGGGAGCCTCTGGGGCAGTTCTGGTCCTTGGGGAAGCGAGGACAGGGTAAAAGAGTTGGACGGGATCCAAGCCCCACCTCGTTCCTGAGTGCAGACCCACATTTCCACTTCCTGTCTACCTCATTCCAAACTAAACACGCTTAACATCTGGCTCACTATTGGACAACAATTTACTGTGTGCTTAGCCTAAGGTGCCATGTCCCAAATGCCTTACACACATTACTGCATTAATAATCCCTCTCAGTTGGAAAGTACTACACCCAATTCACAGATGAGGAAGCTGGAGCCGAGAGAGGTTAAGTAACTTGCCCAAAGCCACACAGCAGTGAAGTGGCCGAGCTGGGATCTGATGAGGCCTGCCTGATGCCTTTGCTCTGCGAGGCCCCCCTGGACCCCAGGTGCCCGGGGTCCTGGTCAAGCCCTGAGGCTCTGCGTTCTGCTGCTAACCCCCAGCTCAGGCCCTGGCCACACATCCTCCGGGGGCGGACCCCAGTGAGCATCCGTTTACTCACCATCCATTCTCCCAGCACAGCTTCACCAAGGACCCACCACCTTCTAACTGTGTGCTGCCGGGGACAGAACAGCACTTAGCCAGACACCACACCCCTGTCCTCCCACAGGTGACAGCAAATAGCTAAGAGCCCAAATACAGAACACTGTCAGAAACCGTGGAATATGCCACAGGAAGGGAAGCATTTGAGGCTGACACTGAGAATAACTGGAGGTTTTGGCCAGGGGGGTGGGGGTGGGGTCGGGGGACAGGACCAGCAGCCTTGGGAGAGGAAGCTCGGAGGACCTCTCTGAGGAGGTGACATTTCAGCTGAGAGCATGAAGGCTGAGGAACCAAGCACTCCAGGAGACAGGAAAGAACATTCTAGGCTGAGGCAACAGCCAAGCGAAAAGGGCCCCAGGAACGAATGGCCCGAGGGCATCTGAGGAACAGATGGGGCAAAGTGACCAGGAGGTCACACAGAACAAATGCACCTCCTTCCCAGTGCCTCACACGCAAGGCCCTGGGGCACCAGGAGGCGGGGTTCCCTGGTGCCCAAATCTTCCCAGGATGCCTCCTCCTCTGGGGAGATCAGCCCTTCCTCCGGGGACCGGGAGAGGCTGGCAGGAGGGAAGGCTGACTCGGGGGAAGCACACAGGCCCGGCATCTCCCTGCCTGATCTGCACGCCCCTCGGAGGGCGCTGGGTACCAAGCGTGTTGCTACAAGACTTCTCCCCACCCCAAGGCGGCAGAGTCAGGGCGGCTCTGTCTCCCTCTGAAACCCAGAGGGGAGGACGGGAGGGGACCGGGTAGCTTTCTCAACATCTCATTAAGGCATTCTCTATTCCCGAAGCACCTGCTGTAGGCCAGGCCCTGAGCTGGGTCCCGGCGAGACGGTGATGAATCAGACACACGCACCCAGGGTGTTAGGATGCAGCCACCAGAGCAGGACCCGGGGAGCAAAAGGAAAGCTGTGAGTCACTGCACTTGCCGGTCTGGGTGGAAGGGGGTGCAAGGGAGTAAGAGAGGGATGGAGGTCAGCAAGGGGACAGAGAGGATGAGGTTTCAAAGGAAAGAGGGAGGAAAGCCAGCCCAGTGCCCACAGGTCCAAGGCCCTGGACACTGGGGGGAAGCAAGGAGCAAAGCCCCAGGGTGCTGAGCCAGTTCTGCTGTCAGCAAGAGACTGGAAACTGACGTGCATCCTTGGGTCTGCTGCTCAAGGTACAAAGCAGGGGGCCCAGCCAAAGGCGCTGGGCGGGCTGTGGAGGGCTGCAGACTAACCGCACCTCACATCCAGCTGACTGCCAGCCAGGGCAGCACGGGCCCGGGGTGGCCAGACCTGCTCGTTTTCCCAGAGAAGGTGGAAATCCACACTGTGGATAATTTCCAACTTTTAAATGGTGGCAACACATTCAGAAAATTTAAAAGCAGCACACAGGCTCAAGAGAACGTAGGTGTGGGTCACCAGTTTCACAGCCTGGAATAAATGAAGGTAAATAAAAACAGGTGACTGCGCTTGAGATGCTCACAGGTGCTCGGGCTGGGCAGGAGAGGGCTTTTGGCAAGAGGGGCACACGACGCTGAAGGCAGGAGAAGAGGGGCAGGGAGCAGAACTGGTGAAGAGAGAAGAGCCTGCACCCAGCCCCTTCCGCCGGGCCCCCGCTCTATTCTCTGTGCAGCTGGTGGGAGTACGTGTGCTGGATCCAGCCTCCTTCTGACAGCCACGGCTGGGGACAGGGGCCCGGCTGAGGGAGGTCATCCCCTGGGCTCTGGGCTAATGGAGCTGGGACGAGGAGCAGTGGATGCCAGCCAGGCTCTGCAAGGAACCCCGTGGAAAAGTCACGTGAGCTGCCGGGCTGAGGTTTCCTTGCTGCCTAACAGGACAGATGGGCCCAGCCCAGCACTGGCATCTCCAAAGCTCCTGGGAGGGTCAGACCTCAGTACAGGAAGGCACCTGAAGGTGGCCGCACGGGGCTCAGGGCTCACTTTAAAGACACATGGGGGCTTCCCAGGTGGCGCAGTGGTTGAGAGTCCACCTGCCGATGCAGGGGACGCGGGTTCGTGCCCCGGTCCAGGAGGATCTCACGTGCCGCGGAGCGGCTGGGCCCGTGAGCCGTGGCCGCTGAGCCTGCGCGTCCGGAGCCTGTGCTCCGCAACGGGAGAGGCCACAACGGTGAGAGGTCCACGTACCGGAAAAAAAAAAAAAAGATACATGGCCATCTCTCCCAGTTCCTCCCTTCCTGCCCAAGCAGCCACTCTTCCTGGACCTGCGGGCCACCTTCTGTGGTCAAGGGCACAGGCCCAAGCTCCCGCCTTCCCTGATGACCTGGCCTCCTCCTGCTGCCCAAGGAGAATTCTTCGTGCTGCTAAGCACTGCTGTGGCTCTGCTGGCCTTGGTGGCCCGTGGCCTGCTCCGTGCTGGGTCTGAAGCTTGGCAGGGTGGGCAAGAAGGTGCTGAGAGGGAGGGGTCACTTCACTCACGGGGGCTGCTCGTGCCTAGGGCAGCCGGCTGAAGTGACAGTCCATCCCCACGCCCCCCCGTGGGCAGGTCCTATTACCATCCCCACTTTGCAGATGAATAAACTGATTCTCAGAGGGGCTGAGGGAATGGCCCAAGGTCCTGCAGGTACTATGCAGCAGAGCCAGGATTTGAACCCAGTGCCCCTGACCCCAACTCCCACAAGGCACTGCCTCCATCGATGCCAGGAGAAGGCCCAGTGACAGCAGACACGTGACAATCCATGGCCCGAGAGGAGGGGACAGAGAAATGAGCAAAACCAAAAGGACTGTACAACCTTATTCTCCCAAGTACAACAATGAATATTCCCAGGGCGACCCTGAGTCATTAGGAGATGCTAGCCTGCGCTCCTCCGAGCCTGGCTGGGAAGGTGGGGCGCACGAAGCTCTGGGGAAGCCTGCTGTCCCAGATGACGGTCACACGCGGGGACCCCAAGAGCCAGGGTGAGGGGAGGCGGCAGTCTTGCACACAGTAATGCCCCCGGGGCCGGGAAGCCCCGCGGACAGTGGCCTGAACCCGTCCCTCCCTCACTTCAGCAGCCTCTGGTGTGAGCTGTGCATCTGACGCCACCCAGGTCCAGGCCGGCTGTTGGGAACCACATGTCTGTGGGCTGAATGAGAGCTTCAGGTAACGATCAGACCACGACACACTGGATGGAGTTTACAAATCCAATCAGCACCACAACCGGACTGAATGTTACCCGGGTTTATTGGATTTTCTGGCATCAGGAAAACCAGAGCCTAGGACAGCAATTCCGAGTGTAGCATGTCATCACTCTAAGTGCAGCTGTCCCGTTTTTAATGACAATTCCCTCCAGCAGGACCGGGCAGGGCTGAGCTACTGGGCCGAGCTCTTTCCTCTGAGGCCCAGCTCGGGGGAGTCAGCTGGGTGGGGAAGGAAACAGATGCACACCCCTCCCCTCAAGGGGTGGGGGGGAAGCCAGGAGGAGGAGAAGATGGAGGGGATGGTGCCCTGCCGGCAGCTCCTGCTTCCTCTGAAGGGGGAACCACCCGCCCTCATTCGCACCTCCCCCCCACCGCCAGGCCAGGCCCACCTGCTCAGAGCTGGTTTCCCTGCTTCCACTCTGCACCCCCAGGCTGGCTTCCTCACCCCCAGGCTGGCTTCCTGAACCCCAGTCTGATTCCGTCACTCCCTGCCTAAAGCCTGCACTGGCTCCCTAGTGCCCTCGGGCTGGAGGGGAAACCACTCTGCACCAGGTGCCTAAGCCCCATTCCTGAGACTCGCCCTCTTCTTTTTCCCACATCTAATATGCCAGCAAGTCCTGTGGATTCTCCAACCTGTCCTGCAGGAGGCCCGGGATAGCCTTTCACAACACCACCCTTACCCCACACACACTATTCTCAATGAAGCAGCCCGAGGGACCACTTCAAAAGGCAAATCAGACTGAGTTGCTTCCTTGCTTAAAACCAGTGCATCGTGCCATGTGCCTGATAAAGTCCAAGCTCCGCATCAGGACTGCAGAGCCCCGCACATACTGCCCTTCATCTCATCTCCCCATCCCCCCCCATGCCCTCCAGCCACACTGGTGGCCTCTGTAACCTCTGTTTTGGGTTAAAGGTCTCTGCTCCAGAGAGCCATCTCTGGCAATGCAGGCAAAGGAGCCACCTACCCCCACCGTCTTCCACACCTCCTCATTTTATCCTGTATGGCAGGTGTCCCCAACCCCCAGCTCATGGACTGGTACTGGTCTGCAGCTTGTTAGGAACCGGGCCGCACAGCAGGAGGTGAGCGGCAGGTGAGCGAGTGCGAAGCTTCATCTGTATTTACAGCCCTCCCCATCGCTCGTGTTACCCCCTGAGCTCTGCCTCCTGTCAGATCAGTGGCAGCATTAGATTCTCATAGGAGCGTGAACCCTACTATGAACTGCGCAGGCGAGGGATCTAGGTTGTGCGCTTCTTATGAGAATCTAACGCCTGATGATCCGAGGTGGAGCTGAGGCAGTGATGCTAGCGCTGGGGAGCGGCTGCAAATACAGATTATCATTAGCTGAGAGGTTTGACTGCACAGAGACCATAATAAATCAATTGCTTGCAGACTCATATCAAAACCCTATCAGTGGGCTTCCCTGGTGGCACAGTGGTTGAGAGTCCGTCTGCCAATGCAGGGGACACGGGTTCGAGCCCTGGTCTGGGAAGATACCACATGCCGCGGAGCAACTGGGCCCGTGAGCCACAACTACTGAGCCTGCGCGTCTGGAGCCTGTGCTCCGCAACAAGAGAGGCCGCGACAGTGAGAGGCCCGCGCACCGCGATGAAGAGTGGCCCCCGCTTGCCACAACTAGAGAAAGCCCTCGCACAGAAACAACTAGAGAAAGCCCTCGCACAGAAACGAAGACCCAACACAGCCCAAAATAAATAAATAAATGAGTTCCTTTAAAAAACAAACAAACAAACAAAAACCCTATCTGTGAGTGGCAAGTGAAAACAAGCTCAGGGCTCCCACTGATTCTGCATTATGGTGAGTTGTATAATTATTTCATTATATATTACGATGTAATAATAATAGAAATAAAGTGCACAATAAATGTAATGCGCTTGAATCATCCTGAAACCTTCCCCCCCGCCCCTGCCCGGTCCGTGGAAAAATGGTCTTCCAAGAAACCAAACCGGTCCCTGGTGCCAAAAAGGTTGGGGACCGCTGCTGTATGGCATATACTACTATCTTATCGTTTTCTTGTCTGCTCACTAACTTACTACTTGATTTCTCTTTAAACTGCTGGGCTGGGAGGAGGCTGCAGAGTTTCTTCACTCTCCCTGCTACCCTCAGCACCTAGCCCTCGGCCTGGCATGTGGCCAGGGGTCAATCGATGTTTCTGGAATGAAGGACTAGCTGCATTTCTGATGTCTGGCAGAGTGCCTGTTAGTGTGAGTTTGATTAAACTGCATAGAGAAAAGGAGCAGCAGCTCCTGCTTATTGAGCACCTACTATGTACTTAGCTGGGAGAGTGCGGGCAGGGCGTGTGGGACCAGCCAGCGCCCGTCCGAGTCCCCGGCTCCTACCCCCAGCACACAGCAGCCTCTTTACTGAGATTCTGAGTTGAGCTCCTTTCCTGAAGTGACATCAAAATAAGACGACAACAGTTTATCCCCTTGAGGTCCCGCGAGCCCCATTCAGGGAGGGATGGGGGGGCACTGTGCTGGAGCCCCACCACACGTTTGGCCACTTGCTCCTTCGTCACTGCTTGTTCAGGCTGGCACCAAGCGGGCCCGCGGAACTGCTCGGAATGTGCCAACCAAGAAAAGCTGCAGGTCAGCACTTTCCGGGATTTGCTGCTTTAATATTAAAATCTTCATAAAGAGAACTAATATCACTGTACACGAGCTTCCTATCTGCGAACGAGGATTCACACCTGTTCCTGGCGCTTGGCCAGCGCCTGGGTCTTTCTGACCATCTGTCTTTGGCTGCATCCTTGCTTTTTTTTTTTTTTTTTTTCTGGTACACGGGCCTCTCACTGTTGTGGCCTCTCCCGTTGCGGAGCACAGGCTCCGGATGCGCAGGCTCAGCGGCCATGGCTCACGGGCCCAGCCGCTCCGTGGCATGTGGGATCTTCCCAGACCGGGGCATGAACCCGTGTCCCCTGCATCGGCAGGCGGACTCTCAACCACTGCGCCACCAGGGAAGCCCTGCATCCTTGCTTTTTAGAGCGACAAGATGTTCTAGTCATACTGTTACTTTTCACTGCCCCACACCTGGAATCCTCCAGGCGTCTAAGGGGCCCTGGCTCCTTCTCATGGGGAACAGCATTGAGAAACAGAGCTGCAGGCGCTAGGAGTATGCACTGCTACTGGGCGGGGCGTGGGTCACTGCTTTCTTGCGCTTCCATGGTTACGACTTGTAAATCATGAACATATGTTATCACAAATGTATACTGAGGCCTTCCCTGGTGGCACAGTGGTTAAGAATCCACCTGCTGATGAAGGAGACACGGGTTCAAGCCCTGGTCCGGGAAGATCCCACATGCAGTGGAGCAACAAAGCCTGTGTGCCACAACTGCTGAGCCTGTGCTCTAGAGCCCGTGTGCCACAACTGCTGAGCCCGCGTGCCACAACTACTGAAGCCCATGCGCCTAGAGCCCGTGCTCTGCAACAAGAGAAGCCACCGCAATGAGAAGCCCGCACACCGCAATGAAGAGCAGCCCCCGCTCACCGCAACTAGAGAAAGCCCACGTGCAGCAACAAAGACCCAATGCAGCCAAAAATAAATAAATTAATTAAAAAGAAGTATATTGATGCCCCAACTCTAATCTCACATTTTCTTCTATTCCATAGTCCATTCTCCCACAGACAGAACCCTGGTGCCCAACAGTATATATTTTCTCACTTGCTCTAATCCATAATAACAAAATAATTCCAGGATTATCACACCAGAAGTACTGTCAATAAATCTACTAGATAAACTTCAAGATTCGCTTCCTGTTCTCCCCTTCTTTGAAGCCTTTGAATGTATTCTATGGCGTGTACAGTAAATTGTTTCATATTTGTAATGTTTTACCTGCAGGATTAGTCCTTAGAGGTGGGATTGCTGAGTCAGAGGGTGAATGCAGATGTGATTTTGCTAGCTGTACCTGAATTTTCCTCCACGGCAGTCACGCTATCCAATGTTTCCACCAACCACGTGTGAGGGTACTATTCCCTGCAGGCGTGCCAAAAGAGCGTGGTTGCGTGATTTTTGAATTTTTGCCAGTCTGTGAGGTTGCTTTAATTTGCACTTTCTTAACCTACTGCATCCTCTTTTAGCCCTGGGGTCAAGTCCAGGGCCCATCCTGGATGTGCTAAGCTGGGCATCCCAGACAGGGTGAAGGTCAGGGGAAGGGGTATACAGCCTTGCTGTGTCCACCCAGCCCGTCATGAACAATGCAGTCAAACAGTGCTGCAGATAAAAGTCTGGCACCTGGGTGGGGAAGGAGCGCTCTGGGTGTCTAGAGAAACCTCAGAAACATGCCCCGCTCATTTCTGGAGTAAAAAAGGCTCCCTGCTGCCTTCAACAGGCAAAAGGAATGCTCTGGCCTTCTGCTCTGATGATCGTGGACAAGCTGCAAGGCTCCTGCCACGGGGCCAGGCGCTGCCTCAACAGAGCTCAGAGCAGGAGGCCAAGGGTGCCGGCCGGAGGGTGCCCTTGTGGGCTGTCGTTACTCACTGGGACTTCTCTTTCCTGAGTCAGCACCTGTGCTTCCCATGGCAGGCTCTTGGGTTACGGGAAGATGTCTTTAGGAATTGAGGTGGTGGAAAGATCCAGCATTGTGCCTCCAGCCCTCCCTGCCATTACACGGTCACTATCCCTGGATGGCCCCCGTGCCAGGCACCCCTCCAGGGTCTCAGGGTGCTGAAAACAGCAAACCTGGCTCAGAGGGGACAAGCCGAGAGGCCCGGTCCCATTCCTCCCAAGCCCAAGCCTGCCCACCTCCACCCAAACCCACATTTTAAGGGCTCAGGGAAACTTCAGGTGTCAACAGACAGGTGTGGTCTTTATGGTACAAGAGTCAGCGTGTAGGGTCTGAAGCCAGAGTGGGCTGGGGTGCGGACCCTGGCTGCACCATCAACCAGCTGAGTGTCCCGCGCAAGTTCCTTCCACCTAGAGCCTCGCTTACCTTTGCTGTAAAGTTGGGGTAATAACAGAACCCATGTCACAGGCTGGCTGTGAGGATGAAATAGGACATGTATGCAGAGAGCCTGGCACACAGTACAGGTTCAATAAACGTTAACTCCCTCCGGGTGACGGCCCCATTCTGGACCTCAGGTGGCTGTCCAGGATAAGTCCCTTCTAACAGGTGCTTCACTTCTCCCTTTCTCCAAGTGAGAAAGGTGCCCTGGAGGGGTCACCACACCTGGGGCATCACGGTTTGAACAAGCTTGGGTTGTGGTATAAAACTCAGTAAAAAGGCATTGCCGTACCTTTCCATCCTAATATATATATATATTTTTTGTAAGTTTTATTTGATTTATTTATTTCTATTTTTGGTTGCATTGGGTCCTCGTTGCTACGTGTGGGCTCTCTCTAGCTGGTGCATGGGCTTCTCACTACGGTGGCTTCTCTTTGTTGTGGAGCATGGGCTCTAGGCGCACGGGCTTCAGTAGTTGTGGCACACGGGCTCCGTAGTTGTGGCTGTAGACCACAGGCTCAGTAGTTGTGGTGCATGGGCTTAGTTGCTCTGCGGCATGTAGGATCCTCCTGGACTAGGGCTTGAACCCATGTCTCCTGCACTGGCAGGCAGACTCTTAACCACTGTGCCACCAGGGAAGTCCCTTAATATTCTTAAGATGAAATCTAGAGGGAATTGCTCTTTATGTTAACCACAACCAGCCAAGATGGCCATGACTCACACCCAGGACCGCCATGGACAGCTGCACAGCTGATGCACTGCCCAAAAGTACCTGGTAGGTAAGCTGAGTGGGAGGTAAAATCCAGCTGGTGTTCTGCTCGTCAAATTGTACAGTTTAGTGCAGGGCTGCAGCCACCTGGAGCAGAGGCACCTCTCTACCCCCTTGTCAATCCCTGCTACAGGGCTGCAACCCCCTAGGAATGTGGTCACACACAGGTGCTGCCTGCCAAGTCACCAGGCTAAACAGGTCAGTAGGCCTGTGTACAATGTCGTGGATGGGGGGTACCTTTGCCTAATCTGTCTACACGCCTTTTTCTAATTGGCACAAAGCCTGCATTAGGCTAGTGGGAGTCCCATTAATTTGAAAAATATGCATTTACAATCCACAGATTGGTGACTGGCCTATACTTCTTGAGGTAAGATCTTTATGTACAGAACTGCTCTACTGGGTTCAAGATTCTGTCAAAAAATGGAGAAATCTGTTTTAGGAACAGACAGTAAAAAGTGAAGAACTTCAGTGAGCATTCAGGGTTGGGAGTAAGGATAGGGGTCTAGGATGAAGCTCCTAGCTTAGCTGGGGCATGTCACTTCCCCACACCGAGCCTGGCCTACAGCTCCCGGCTACTTCCCCTCTCTCCCTGTGCCACAGGGGAGGCTGCTCTGACCCTTCTGGGAACCTGAACCCCCAGGAACACCTTGCTCCACTGGGAGACACCGGGTCCATGTGGGTGGGTAACAACAGTTGCCTGGAAACCCCACCTTGTCAAGGCCTCACGTGCTCCTGCTGAGGTTTACACGGAAGCCACGCGGGCTAGGAGACAGGAGCCTCCTCCAGCAACCCCATCTCCCTCCCCGGCCTCCCACATCCTTCCTTCTGGAGCCTCCACCTGAAAGCTTTATTCCTCTGGTGTCAACTGGGGATGCACTTCATGACTTAATAGCGTCCTTCTCCACCTCTGCTCCCTCCTGCCTAACAGGGCGTCGGAATGGTTTCTGAGATGTCATACTATGCCTCTCTGTCGTAAAGATCACATCTTTCTCAGGTCCATGAAGAATGGAGTGGCCTGTGGTGCCCTCGTAAATTATGACGCTGACCAGGCGGGCGGCCTTGGAACATGCAGACGAACCTGGGGAAGGGGAAGGATGCCCCGTGGGCAGTGGGGTCAGGGTGCAGGTGGAGGGATGTTACTTCTCCTGTCCGGTAGGGCAGGTGGGCCCCTTGGCCACCTCACGGTCACCTGTGTATACCGTGAGTACCCACCCTCCAACACCTTTGCTTATACCATCCTCTGACCTGGAGTACCTGCCTGACACCTGTCCACTTACTCACATCCTGTCTGCTGGGTCAAGGGCTATAGATCCCATTTGTCTGGGACAGTCCCAGTTGGCTCTTAATGTCCCAGGACAACTTTTAATAGGCCCTCTTTTTCTTGAAAAACTCTCCCAGTTTGGACAATAAATTATACAGTCACTCTGAACTTAGTAAAAGAATAATAATAGGGCTTCCCTGGTGGTGCAGTGGTTGAGAGTCCACTTGCCGATGCAGGGGACACGGGTTTGTGCCCCGGTCCGGGAAGGTCCCACATGCCGCGGAGCGGCTGGGCCCATGAGCCATGGCCGCTGAGCCTGCGCTTCCGGAGCCTGTGCTCCGTGACGGGAGAGGCCCCAATAGTGAGAGGCCCGCGTACCGCAAAAAAAAAAAAAAAAGAATAATAATAAGAGCAGCTGATATTTAATAAATAAATATTTACTGTTCCAACCTCTTTCTATGAATCATCTCATTTAATCCCCCAACCACTGGGTAGGCGCTATTATGATACTGATGGGGATATTCTACCAATGGGGAGGAGAGTTGAGCAACTTGTCCAAGTTCAAGTGGAGGGGACACCAAGCCTAGTCCTGGCTCTACTACCCATGTGACCTTGGGCACGTCATGCAACCTCTCCAAGCTTATGTTCCTCACACGGAGAAAAGGAGAAAAGAAAGGAACTTTGTAGGACAGTGGGGAGCATTACACAAGGTATTTACTTTTCTGGTTGATGGTGCATTGTAGGTGTTCAGTGAAGGACAGGACACCTGAGAACTTGGACCCAACCTAGAACCACAGAGGGCACCTTCCCTTCCCTGTATAAATATCTCCTAGTTGCTTGGTTTGAACAGGAAATCCTCTGCTTGCCCTGCTCTCAGCACTCTTGCAGAGCATAACATGGCAGAGGTGAAGCCCCTTTTCCTGGGGGCACTGACCTCTCCCTATACATCCCACCCCCAAATTATTCACCATCTTTTCCACTTGCTACTAACAAACTAGCAACAGAGGTCGAGGTCACTGTGCCTTGGCCTCATATCCCCTTTCTAGAAACAGCTCAGAAAGCCCACCTCTGCCTGGGAAAGCCCCCATACTTGCAGGGGAGCAATGCCACCTCCATACACCCAGCCCTCACAGCAAGCGGGGCCTCCAGCCCACACAAACTCCACAGAGCTCGGTGGCCGTCAATCACCAACGAGAAACTGCCCTGTAAGTCTGCTGGCAGCCTGGGGTGGAGGTGTGGGGGTGGGGGTGTCTGAATTCCAGAAGAGTAGGAAGAAGAAACCCTCTCCGATGAAGAGAAATCCAACAGAAGAAAAAGACTATTTCCAGGAGCTTCACTGGGGGGTATGGAAGATGCCAAAAAGGGGAAAGGGGGAACTATCTTACCGCCTTCTCATCTGAAAAGAGGACAAAACAGTCCCACTGACGTGATCACACACCTTCAACCTCCTCCCCATGATCACATGGATCAAGGTGCTGGGTGCTTCTGATAATTGGAACATCACCAACCAGCCACGTCTTTTGCTCTCCATCCTGACCCAGTGTCTTGAACCAGTAAGCCAGTAAGAGTGTTATTCTCAAACCCATTGACCTTGCAGTCCCCAAACTCTGGAGAAGTCGCTCACCTATGAGCTCTGGGCCATGAACATCTAGAAGCAGCATTCTGACTCCGTTCTGATTCTGGCTCTCCAGCAAAGTGCGGTGACCAAGGAAAGAAAGAGGGCTTCAGCAAGAACATGCCACAGCTGGGAAGGGCAGGAGGCGAGAGGCCCCTGGGGAGACAGACTTTGCCTGGAACAGAAACTGACCTCAAGATGCCAACACAACTTCACAGCGCGTGCGAGGCTTAACTGACACTGGTGACACTCAGCCCTGCCCAGGTGAGCGGCCGAGAGGGCTGGCGCTGGCAGGGCAATGCGGAGTCGGCCCCCGAGTGGTCCTGGGCAGCATGTGAGCTTTCAGCCTCTGTGGCGGTTCTCCAAAGCCACGCTCCTCCGGGAATTCCAGCCAGGAAATGGTCCTGCTTTGGCGGAACCTGGCCAAAGCTCCCAGTCCATCCCTCCGCTGCGTGCCACCCAGGGCCACCCAGCCCGTTCTGCCCCTGAAGGGAGTGATTCTCCCCCAGTCTGCAGTCACCTGAACCAGGAAGAAGAAAGAAAGGCTTGCGCCCTTGTTTTTTCTCCACTCACGCCTGCGCCTGGCCTGGGGAGGGAGCAGGGAGCGCGATGCACTCCACGGTCATCCTGGCAGGAGACACAGGTCGGAGCTTGAGATGGCACCAGTGGGTCATGTAACTGGAGAAGCCAGGCTGAGGGGCGCTGCCCACGCACAGGACCCTCCGGGTCTGTCACACACTGTGGGTACATTCACGTGGGCTGAGCCCTCCCCCTGCTTTTGGCCCGTTTCCTGCACACCTACTGTGTGCCAGCCCTGTGGGCCCAGCGCGCGCTTCGTCTCCGCTCTGCCTGCTTCCCCGGCCTTGTTCACTCCTCAGCAGCAGGAGTGGGACAATCATAGGGACACAGAGACAAACACACTTCAGGCCCCGACCTCAAGGCGCTCCCGGCCTTACACTGCTGAGTCAACAGCCATCTCCCCCCAAAAGGGACAGTCCCAACGGCTCCGTGCTGTTTTCCATCTTCCACCTTCATCTCAGACCTGTTTATGAGTCCCCTGCCACGTGCTGGGTCCAGGGCTGAACACTGGGTGGGAGATAGAAGGGTTAGTAGCACCGGGATGACCCACGCTTCTCTAGCTGCATCTAACCAGGCCCATCTTCAGGGCAGCCAGGAGCCAACACCGGCTGAGAGAAGCACGGCCCAGCCTCTCCCTGAGGGCTCGGCAGGGCTTAGGGGTATTGACTGGCCCTGGGCCATCCCCCTCCTTCTGCCTGAGCCCACGGGTTCTTGCTAAAGACCTTCCTTTCCTTGGGCACCACTCTGCTGGCAAGGCCTGAATCAGAAAGATTCTTCTAGATCTTCATGGTGCAGAGCTCCTGGTCGAGCAACTTCTCTGGAGTTCAGGGGCTGTGAAGGTCAGAGGCTAAGGGCTGCTGGTCAGCAGTGGGGTGTAGGTCCTGGGCTGGGGTGAGAGTGGGAGGCCTGGCGGCAGTCAGAGGCCCAGCTGGTGTGACCCAGGGACACGCTGACACCAGCACCACTTCTATGACCACTTCTGCAGTCAGTGGGCAGCGTCACAGGTTGCTGTCTTGGCTTTCTCAGAGGTTGGCTTGTTCTCCCCGCAACACAGGTATTTTCCCCTGCATTCTGAGTAGTATTCTGCTCACGGTACCTGACAACAGGGGCTCAGAAGAACGCTCAGCCCAACCCTCCCACCAGATGAGGCCCGCAGAGGCTGAGGGCAACACTGTAGGAGAGCCCTGGCCTCGTGACTCAGGACGGCCCGCTCCGACGTGCCCCGGGGCCTCGGATTCACAGGCCCAGCCTGTCCCTGCGACACACGTCACAAAGGATTCATCATTTAAAAACCTGTTAGCCACGGAAACAAACAGCAGCGGGTTCCCCATGGGGCTGTGGAGGGCACTGGCTATACCCCACAGGTCCTAGAGCCAGGCGCACTTTCCTTGGCTTAAATTCCACCTTTCAGCAGCTCGCTTCTCGGGCTCTCAACCTTCTCATCAGAAAAATGGTGAAGCCTATCCGAGATCATTCTTTAAAGTCCATGTATTCCTGGCCCAGGGAAATATTCAATGAGTATAAAAAAACTGTATTCATTACCTATACATTAAATAGAAGTATTAATTTTTAAGATATTATGGAGCCATTGGATTTTTAAATTTTATTTATTTATTTTTGGCCATTCAGCGGGGCTTGTGGGATCTTAGTTCCCTGACCAGGGATCGAACCCGGGCCCTCAGCAGTGAGAGTGTGGAGTCCTAACCACCGGACCGCCAGGGAATTCCCAAGCCATTGGATTTTAACCTCCATCTTTTCCCTACCATAGCACCTGGCCTCCAGCTGAATCAGAAAGCTCCTTTCTAGACTGTTCTGAGTGTTTAGCTCAATGCCCCAAAATGCCTCTCCTCCTTCTGTGTCCCCACGTCAGGCTCTGGGCATGAAGCTCACCCGGTTGTTAGCAGCTTCTGTCATAGCCACTGGCCAGCCCGTGTCGTTGGACCTATGTAAAGAGCTGGGCTGGGAGCCCAGGCCACAGCACACGCGGCAGCCTTGGACCTCCCTGGTCTCTGCCTGTTTCTGGAGCCCAGGAGCCCTGGGTGTTGGTGCCCTGATAGGACAGGGCACTTCCCACCTGGGGTTGGGTCCCCTCTGTGACCCGCTGAGGCCAGCATGAAGGCTAAGCTGCAGGCTGCCTGAGTGTGGCCCGTGGGGCACTGAATGCCCTTCACTCCAAAACGCCTCGTGCTCAGGATTCCTAAGCCACCACCCCCTCTTTTTAAAACATCTTTAATAAGCTGCACGTATGTAACGTGGACCATGTGATATAACCTGACATACGTAACCACCTGCAAAACCACCACCACAATCAAGATAGAGGCGTATCCGTCACCCCAAAAGCTTCCTCTTCCCCTTCGAAAGCCACACTCCTGCCCCTCCCCCACCCTCCAGGCAACCACTGATCTTTCTGTCCCTACAGATTAGGTTTCATTCTCTAGAGTTTCACATGAATGGAACCACACAGGATATACTTTTTTCTTTCTGGACTCTGGCACTCAGCATAATGATTTTGAGACCCGTCATGTGGCTGCATGTCTCGATAGTTTGTTGCTTTATTGCCAAGCGG
Organism: Globicephala melas; assembly: GCF_963455315.2. NCBI lineage: Eukaryota > Metazoa > Chordata > Mammalia > Artiodactyla > Delphinidae > Globicephala > Globicephala melas. Next base: position 176,561,018 of record NC_083314.1, read on the forward strand.
GATTCCACTGTAGGATATACTGGTCTGTTTACTCATTCCTCTGTTGATGGACTTTTGGGCTGCTTCCAGTTTTTGGCTATTACAAAGAAAGCTGCTAGGACCATTAGTGTACAAGTCTTTGTGCAGATATATATATTTCCTAGGTGAGTAAAAACCTAGGAGTGGCATGGCTGGGTCCCATTTCATCTCACTGTACAATTTCTATGTCCCCCTAGTACTGACAGTCTTCTAACACATACGACTTAGTTTATCTATGTTCCTTGTTTGTTGTTGGCCTTCTCCCTCCCCTATGTGGCAGATGGTATTTTCGCAAAGATGGACACAATAATACTTCCCATACGTGCTTTTTATAGGGTGGAGTCTGGCTGGCCTTGTGGCTGGCCTGTCACCAACTGAATGCAGCGGAAATGACACTAAGTAATGTCTGAGACCAAGAAGCCTTACAGCTTGCTCCTTGACTTCCTGGAACTCCTTCTGTGGGATCCCCGAGCCTGTGGAGGAGGTCTGACGACCATGCTGGAGGGCCACAAATGGGTGTTTTAGTTGTCAGTCCCAGTTGAGCCCAGACACCCCACCAAGGCACCAGACACGTGAGTGAAGCTGTCTTGGACTCTCCAGCGGAACAGCCCACCACAGCAGAACCCACAACCCTCACCCACCATGTGGAACTCAGGAATCACCCGGCTGCACCCTGCCATGTCCCTGACACACAAAATCATGGGACGTAAGAAAAATGCTGGTGAGATTTGGGGGCTGTTTGTTACACAGCAGATCCATGAGAAACGGATCTGTCTGTTTGGCTCACAGATACACCCCAAAGGCCCAGAACAATGCCTGGCCAATAGGAGGACCTCAACAAGTGTTTGCTGAATGAATAAGTGAGTGGGGTTCTAGGTAAGATTTTATCAACACTGAAGAGATTTCTACTGATCAGAATTGAATGCTGGTGCAGCAGGAAGGGATCTGTGTCAGGCATGAGACTTCAAGTCCAAACACTGAGACCAGCATGCAGTATGACCCTCCTGGAACCTCAGTTTCCCCAACTGTAAAGTCAGGCTAACTCCACCTATGTCATGGGCTGGATCTGAGGAGAATGTGAAGATGAGGTGGGTGGAGGCCTCAGCACAGGGCCAGCCCAGGAGATCCCCGAGAAGGCTTGCTACGTCTGAGTGAAACTGTGCCGCCCCCGCCTGCCACCCACACCTCATATTGTGCTCAAGGCCCACAGAGATCTGCTCCCCCCTCTCCTGTTCAGCCATCATCAGGGGCAGCTCTTCCAGGAAGGAAGCTCACCCCCAGATCCCTGTCTGAGGCCAGGACAGCATCCCCTGGGGAGTCAACCAGGGCTGAGGAGAATCACAGTGGAGGTCCCTCGCAGACCTGACCCTGTGTCCATGGCCACCTTGGGCCAGTACCCACCATGGCTGCCCCAGAAGGAGGGCCAGCTCTGAAGACCACCGCCCCCTCCCGCCCCGGCCTGGCTCACACCAAAGCTCTTCTCCCAGGACAGAGGCCAGTGTGGCTCTCACTTCCTGCCACGGGTTCAGGGCCATGTCCTGACCCCATCACGGCAAGATGGGCCTGCACAGTGATAGAGGCCACAGCTCCAAACAGGGTTGAACAGGGTCTTGGGCAATGTCTTATGAAAGGCATATCAAGACCTGGCTTTTCTCACACTGCGCTCTGTTCTCCTCCTCTCAGCTGATCAATCTCTGACACTTCCTGGGCGGGGAGTGGGGATTAACTAAAAGCAGCAGCTCCAGGTCTGCAGCCCTTGCTCACTTCTCAAATATGGCAGCCGAGGCCACTGGCATTTCCTGGGACTGAAGTGTGTTCACTGAGCAGTGGAAGGAGAGGAGGTCGGGAAGAGAAGCTCCTGGCTTGTGTGTCCCCGAGACCAGCCTTGACGCCTTTAGTCCCTGGGACAAGCTCCAGAGCAAAGACTAAGAACGAATCCACAAATCCCGGTGCCTCAAGGGGTCCGAGTGACAGCTAAGAACGCTGGGCTTCCAAACCCAGATCTGTCCATCTTTCTCCTCTCTTCCCGATTTCACTGCCTTCCTCTCTACTTCTACGACCACCCCTAAGACGCCTAGAATAAAAAGAGTATCTGCTAAGAACAGAGGTTTGGAAACTAGAGTCACTGGACATCAAGTGTGGGCTCTCAAGTCTACTAGCCGGGAGATTAGAAAAATCCTTAGTCTCTCTCAGCCCCATTTTGTAGATGGGGAGACTGAGGCTAATAAACACCACTCACCTAATGAGGGTTGTTGGGAGGATCAATGGGCTCGTGCAGGCAGAGCAATCAGAGTGCCTGGCATCGTCCAAGTGCTAAATAAACGTTAGCTGTGGTGATTACTGATCAAAAGCAGTTTACTATGTGCTCACACTTCAGTCATCCCAACTACAGAATGGGTGTACAAGGTTTTTTCTGAATAGGGAAGAGGTTGGGCTCTGGTATCTGCTTCCTAAACAAGCATCAGATATGTGGAGGGTGAGTCCTGGAGGGTGTCTTGAGTATTTTCAAACTAACCAGTCCTTCCTCTTTTCTCAGGATAATCAGAACATTAATACACAGCGGAGTCTACTGAGAATTGGACCCAAAGCACTGAAGGAGACCCCAGAAAGGGTAATTGTTTGGGGGGCCATGGAACAGATTCTGGCCTGGGCAGGCGGGAAGGGTGGCAAAGGGGGCCTGGGGGGACGGGACTGGACTGGCTGCCTTTCCAACTCATAGAGTCAAGGGCCCAGGAGGAAAACCCCAGACAGGGAGAAGAGAGAGGACATCAGTCACTCGGGTACAAAAACCTATAAAAAGCAAAGGAGTCAAAAGGGACAAGGTCGATGCCATGTGTTGTCAGTCACCAGACACCAGGACTCTAAGCAGATTCTGGATATGATTCTATTTAAAATGCTCTCTGTGGCGGATCCTCAGTCATGGCTGCCAACGAACCCCACCTCCCCGCAACCACAGCCTCCAGAGTCTCCGCCCACATGATGCTGGGCTTGGTCATGTGACTTGCTCTGGCCAATGAGACAATAGCAAACATAAAGCAGGAAGTCGCTTGAAAAGCATCCCTGTAATGCACTGCACTATCTAAGATGCTGAGGATGGGGGAACCGGTCATAGAGGGACTCTGCAACTTTTCTGGAAACCTCAAACTACTCCAAAGAAACACCTGTTAAAAAACATGTGCATTAGGGCATGTGCTCGTTTTTGGGAATCCAGCTGCCAGGTGAAGCAGCTAACCTGCTAGAGACACACAGCCCAGCCAGAGCTGCAACAGAACAGCAGAGACTCTGGACACTTCTTCCACCTGACCATAGATTATTTTCAGCTGGATCAAATCTGGAGTCTGAGAAGCTTTCAAGGGGGATCTGTCAACTGTGAAAAACAGTCGGTAGTATATTAGGAAGATGCTCTGTCTGTAAAGTTAAAACTCTCTGGAAGCTTCCACCAAATTCTAAGATGTACCAGCTAAGCGTCTTCAACATCAGTGCTGTGGGACAGAGGGGCAGCAGCCCCTAGGGCATCAGGCTAGATGGCCTAAGAAACAGTGGAAGCTTCTAGGTATGATTTATTTATTGAAGAGGAGAACATAAATTCAACCCAGGGCGATAGACGGCCCAGAAGATGAACAAGTCTTTGATGCAAGGAATGAGACAAAGAGTGGAGTGCGGATGTGGGAAGGGAAACAGGAAACATTAAGTTGCTTTTCAAACCCACACAGCTCTGGAGACAAGGATGTGTGTGTATAAAAGCAGGTGGGCAGAGCCATCCCAGCATCAGTAACACATCTTTCTATTCAATAGCCACTCAGGCCACCTACCACCCCACTGCCTGCAGGACTGGTTACAATGGCAGCCAAAGCATGGCCACACCTGCTAGGAACCTGAAGGACACTGGTGTCCCCTGCTGCTCAAGGCCTAAGACATTCTCTGCACCCCAGAACTCTTCAAGCAGAATATCTGTGGCGTAGATTCTTATCTTCAAGCCTCGTTGGTCATGAAAAAAAATATTATTCAACCAACTTGCATTGAGTATGTTGTGGGTTTCTGGGCAGGGCCTGGGTCCCACTTTCCTCTGAATTATCTGAGCCACAGGCACAGGTTCCATTGTGGGGAAGTTTTCATGAAACATTTGTTGAATGAGCAAATTAAATAATAAGGCTCAGTTCCTGCCAGGAGCTCAGTCTAGGACAGGTGACTCATTGTGAGGCAGGGAAAAGGCCCCAACAGGGCTTATTCCTTGTGCTAAAGAGAGGAAACTTGGGCATCATTTCTTCTCCGCCATGCTCACCAATCATCGACTTTGTTCCGATGGTGAGGCTGAGTCTGTGCTGGGTACTGTGCCTGTAGGAGCCTGGCAAGTGGCAAACCAGGTAGGAAACAGATGCCCCTCCATGTGTGCTGAGTCCTGAGGAAGCTCAGCATCTAGGGCTGTGAAGTCCAGGGAGGAGGGGCCCTTATTAGTTTCCTCCTGCTGCTGTATCAAATAACTACAAATTTAGTATCTTAAAAAGATACAAATTTAGTAGCTTATAGTTCTGGAGGTCAGAAGTCTGAAATGGGTCTCAGAGGGCTAAAATCAAGGTGTGGACAGGGCTACATTCCTTCTGGAGGCTTTAGGAGAGAATCTGTCTTTCCCGGCTTCTAGAGGCCACGCACATTCCTTGGCTTGTGGACTCTTCCTCCACCTTGAACACCAGCAATGGTGGATTGGGTCCTCACGTTGAATGTCCAGCCTCTGTTCTCTGACTTTCTCTCTCTCTCTGACTCTTCTGCCTCCTCTTTCACTCTGAAGGAACCTTGGAATTACGCTGGGCCTACAGGATAATCCCTCCATTTTAAGGATGTCTGATTAACAACCTTAATTCTCCTTTGCCACGTAAACTACCATATTCACGCGCTCTAGAAATTAGGATGCAGACGTCTTGGGGGTGAAGGGGTATGATCCTGCCAACCACAGGCCCCGGACCCATCGAGTGGAGGTGGTTCAGAAAGATTCCTGGAGGAAGCAGAGCCTGAATCAGGACTTGGAGGAAGAGTGACCATCAGGAGGCTGGGGGAGAAGAAGAGCAAATGCAAAGACTCAGAGGAGAAAGAAGGGAGAGGATCCACAGGCACATCTAGGAAGCACGTGTACATAACATGTGCATCCACGTGCTAGAAGGAGACGAGGCTGCAAAGGCAAGGAGAGGGTGGGAAAGGGACACAGGAACACCTTCAACACCTCACTCCTCATACTGCTTTCTCCTGCTCAAAACCTCCATGTCCCTGAACTTCAGGGTACAGCCCTGAATGCAAAGCCTCCACCTTCCCACCCCCATCCACAGGCTGGCCTCCTTGCCTTTGCTCAAGCTATTTCCCCTGCAGTAATGCCCTCTCTGCCCCTGCCAGTGTCACCTAAGGGCTCCAGAGCCACCCTGCTGAGCTCTGAACCTGGCCCTAACCAGGTACTGCTGTGTAATCTTGGCACATTGACAGCCCACCTCATACTCTTGTTGTGAGAATTAAAGGAGCTAAAGTGTGTGGCATATAAAAAGTGCTCAAAAATGCTAGCTGTCACCACCACTACCACCAACAATAACATTGCAGGGGGTCCAAGAGGAAAACTATTTTCATAATAACACTCTGACATTATTTGCCTGTTTTACTGTGTTAGTATTTGCAATGCTGGCGCAAAAGCAATGCTGGGTAAAATGCTGACATCTTAGCAGAAATCATAACAGTGGCATCAAACTGTATTAGTAGGCACTGAGTTCTTTACACAATGTACTCATAGTTGAAAGAAAGGGGGGGAGGAGAGTTTTACTTAAGAATAACCTTGATGAAGCTGTAAAAATAATTAATTCTATTAAAACTTGATTCCCAAGTACATATTTTTTAATAACATGGGAAAAACACTTAAAGTTCTTTTGCTGCATACCAAAGTACAATGGCTGTCTCAAGGAAAATTATGTGTGCAACTGTTTGAGTTGCTAGCTAAACTAGCCACTTTTTCGTAGCTCACCATTTGTACTTGAAAGAAGGACCAACGTACAAACTATAGGATCTGGCAAACTACTGAACTAAGTGAACACATGAAGTAAGTGAGCCTGTTACTTCTAGGAAAACAAATGACAGTATTTGTTGCCAGTGATAAAACTTGAACTTTTGAGCAAAAATCCAAATTTGGGCAAACTTGATCTGCCACTATGATTTCACCAGCTCCTCAAGACTTAAAGACTTTTCTAATGAGATTGGTGGTGATGTTAACAGATATGACTTATTGATATTGGATACTGAAATATGCCAAGATTTGGAGGATGTGCATTGCTCAGTAAACCAATATTTTCCAAGTGATCAATGTTAGATTAAAAAAAAAATCATGTGTGGGTACAATAGCCATTCAAAGTACCAATTAGACCAATGGTTTTGTCCATCCTAACAGAGCACAAAACCTTCACTGGATAATTCCACACTCAGCAAACCTCTAAGAAACTACCATTTGGTGAGTCAGTATGAAGTCAAAGAAAAATATGCATAATTATCTAATAAGGCAACTAATACACTCTTCCCTCTTCCAGCTACACATCTGTGTGATGCTAGATTTTCAACCCAAACAACAAATCATAGTAGCCTGACTGAAAGAGTAGTTAACGAGAACTCAGCAGTCTTCTATGGAGTCAGACATTAAAAAATTTTTGCAAAATTGTGAAACAATGCTGCTGTTTTCCCTCAAATCTTTTTGTTTAGGAAAATACAGTCATTTTCATTTAAAAATAATGTTAGCATGTAATGGGTTTAGTACTGTCCTTTTAAAATAAATGGAAGATTTAGACACGTTTTCTCGGAGAAATCAATGCAACTGAGGGGGCCTGGGGAAATCAAGACACCCCACAGGGGTCCCACGGGCAACCAGCTCCCCACAGGTGTAGAGCTGCAGTCACGCAGGGACTCTGGGGTGAGTTTACTCATGCAATGACACCATTCCTTATTAAACAATCATTCAGGACTTCTGCCTTTAAACTCACGATGAGACCAAAATCCCAAACCAAACATTCCTAGACTCGTCCCCACAGAAACAAAGGAAACTTCTAAACCCCCATTCTCGCCAGACTTGATTCTTTTCGTTGCTTTGATGTTGGAACCATCAATGTTTGCATGTTTGCTTGAGTTCCTAATCCTCTCACGTGCCGAAGAATTCCAGTTTCAACCACCCCCAAACCAAAGACTGAGGGTGGGCCGGTGGGGACTGGCCAGAGTGGAAGTCTTTGGGGGCTTTGCGTTTTCCCACCGCAGGGACGCTGGTTATTAACAAGTGTCGCCCAACATCTGCCGCGTACTTGGCTTGTGCGTTTATTCTCATCCTTCTCATTATGGGCATATAAATCCCTTTTCATGCCCCAGCCTCCTTCTGCCCACATCTGTCTGCAATTTACTCACCATGTGCTGTGGCTGGGGAGGAAGCATCTTATTTATGACTTTGTAGAATCCCAGGCAGGATGCTTGAGTTGCTTGCTACCTTGAACTTAGATGGGCTCAGGGGGTCTAAGGTCTGGGCTACCCCAAATGGGAATCAGGCGACCAAAATCTCCAAACAGATCTGAGGAAGCCTGCCAAGCCCTGTCTCATCAGATAATCACTAAGTATTTGCACTAATGGTACTTGGCACTGGGCCAAGCACTTTATACCTCATTTAATCCTCATGACAACCTGTGAAGTAGCTACTATTATTGGCCTCAATTATAAGAAAAGTAGGTATTGTTACTGTTGCCTTCTGCAAAGGAATTGTGGTTCAGAGAGGTTAAGGAATTTGCCCCAGGTCACACAGCTAGTAAGTGACAGAGATGGGATTCATGCCCAGATCTGACTCCAGAGTCTGCTGCCCCCGTGACTGAGCTAGGATGGCCTCCTGTCTCTCTTGTCCAGGCCAACTTCACCCCTCGTGACCTCATCCAGAGGGGAGATGAGGTGTTTAGTGCAGTGGAAAAAGTTTCGGACTCTGCTGCTAATTAGCTCTGTCACCTTGGCCAAGTTACTTAACCTCCCTGAGCCTCATTCAGCTGTCTCCATCTGTGAAAGGGGTTAAAACCTTCCAGCAGGAGTGGTGGGGTGAATGGTAGACCAAGTGCATAGAACAGTGCTGGAACACAGTAGGTGCTCAATAAGGCTTTCCTTGAATGAATACTGACGAGTCCTTGTTGATGAGATTATTGTTCCTACAAAGCAGTCGCCTTTGGGGGATCTCTGGGTCCCTGAGCAAGGCCCTGAAGACCTTTGCGGATGGATAAGAAATCGTACAGCACAGAGTTGGGAAGAAATGCCTGCATAGCTCTGTGCCCTGTGGGCTAAACGGACGAGGGTGCACATCATGGTTCCCGCCTTCACAGACACGATCTCATTTAATTCACTGTTACTGTCCCATCACTCAGATCAGAACACTGAGGTCTGGAGAGCCGTCTGCTCCAGGAGCTGGGCAGTCGGTGGGTAAATGAGCCTCTGCTCACTCCCTGACCACACCCCTGGGCACAGGAACAGCAGAGAGAGGTATTCCTCCTCCTCCCAGGTACAGAAGGCGGAATACAGGTGAGAATTCTTTCCGTGGCCCAGGACACAGAAGGCAGGTGACTCTGTCCTGGAATGAACACCGGCAAAGGAGGCTGAGACAGCGTCTGGCTGCTTCCTGAGGCAGCCTCGACTCTGCAGGATCGTGAAACCTGGCGAGACCAAAGGATGTCCGCTCACACGGCCTGGACCCAGCAACACGTGTCCATGGGAGACTCCTGAGACTTGGATCTCCTTCCTGAGAAGGGTGGGGATGTTCCGAGGCCCCCGGGAAGCTGGGAGTGGAGGGAGCTTGTATAGATCTGCCTGGACCGCAGGAGGGTTGCATAGAGAAAGCACGCGTGCCTGGCACAGTGACTGCTCACACGGCGTCAGCTGCACCGTGACGCAGACCACCTGCCTGCTACGGCCTGAAGAGACCACCCAGAACACTGTCCAGGTGGCCCCACCGGAAACAACACCCCAACAGGAAAGTGTCTATCCAGCTTTAAGAGTAACATGTACTGCTGGGGAGAACGCAGAGAGGGGCTGGCGCAGCCGGGTGAGGGCGCACCGGCATCCCAGGCTTCCTGGGGGACGGGTGGTGGCGTGTTGGCCAGACAGCTGGCTTAGCCAGTGTTCTGCTGCTCCCTTCACACCTGTGGTCAGGGAAACCCACAAGGACAGAGCCGACTAACCATCCAGCACAATCCCCTCTCCCTCCCCGCCCAGTTAGCCCTGTAGCTGGGACGCGGACGCCCAGCACTCCCCGCGGCCACGCTCTTGCCAAAGGGAACCTCTGACCCTGAATTTTGGCCCTTTCCCTGGATCCTTCACAGGCCGAGGGGAGCAGAGATGCCCACCAGCCTGAAATGCCCCCTGGGATGGTTACAGAAGAGAGAGACAAACAGATCCTTTAAGCCACCCTGTTCTGGGGTCTTTGCTACAGCAGCCCGAAATCAACCGAAGGAATAAACCTGCTTTGGCCTCAGCAATGAAGTCTTTATCGAGAGAGTATTTATCGTTCTAGGAAGTGGTAAGTGGAAAGGAGGGGGCCAAGTTTTATTGCCCTCCCCCCCCCAGGAGAATCAAAGACACTAAGCGGGGCTCAAGAGGTCAAGGCAGACCCCACCCAAGATATTTTCTCCCCCAACGTTTCACGTTGCAGGACTGGGAGGGGATGACTCCCAACCTTTCTCAAATAACCTTGTGAGACGCAGTGTGGGCAGGTGGCTCCCAGGAGAGATGGGTATGCCGGCTGCCAGTACCCCAGGCCGGCTCTGAGGAAAGCAGCGGACACGTGCGCCCAGTGGTCTCCTGAAGCAGTTTCTCTCCTAACTCCTCCCCCAACCCAGGGCTGGATGCTGCGCTCCCTAGAGGGGAGCTCCTGCAGAGCTAGCAACGAGAGAAGAGGCCTGAGCCCCCCCTGGAGAGACCACCGACGTGAGCACGAGTGAAGTGGGGGAGGGATGTGTCCTCCAGCACAAAGCCCAGCACCCCCGCACTGTCCTGTGAGGGGAGGCGCCGCAGGACCCTGAGAGCTCTGGGTCAGCATCCTCGTTCAGCAAAGATAACTACCTGCCATTCACACACCTCAGAAGGAGGCGCCCCAGGACCGGCAGTGATGGAGAACACGAGGCGGTCACACCGCAGGAGGGAATGACATCTGTACCCGACCCAGCAAGATGCAGGATTCCACCCAAAAAGGAAGGGGCAGCCTGGGCTGGGGGCTGGGTGCCGGGAGGCTCCTGGGGCCACGTCACTGCCCCTGCAGAGGCAGGACCCTGGCTCCTGGTGTCCTTGTGGCCCCAGCTGAGGCCCAGGCGAGGGAGGGGAGGGAGCTGTCGCCCACTTGTCACTCACCCTGCAACGCTTCTCTGGCTCTGGCTAGCTCCTGCCCCTTCTGGGCCAGCTGGACCCTGAGCTCGGTGGCCGCGAGGACCTCGGAGGACTTGCCGCCCTGCGACTCCTCCAGGTCCTTCATCAGCATCTCCTTCATCTGCCGGAGAAGGTGGACTTCCTCCTGGAGCCGGGACACTTCCTCCCGCAGCAGTGCTAGGGGAGAAGGGCACACGGTTAGAGCGGGGGACAGTGGCTCCCGCTCGCTCACTTTTCTGGGGACAGTTTGAAGGTGCTTTGGCTTTCCCTGTTTGCTCTGCATTCAGGGCCTGTCCTACTATGTGTAGGAAAACCCCCGAATGACCGGTATTGCAAGGAGGCCCCGCCCCAGTCCTGGGCCCCGCCCACAGTCTGCAGAGCACGCCTGGCGGGACTCCCTGCCTCCCACCACACTCTCTAGGGCTCTCAGGGGCCAGCACTGCAGTCCCAAGCCAGCAGCACTCCCAGTTACGCTTTACGCGCTTTACCAAAACCTCCGGGGGCAGGATGCTTCACCCCCATCTCACAGACTAGGAAGTCAAGGCTCGGAGAGGTTAAGAAACTCCACGAGGGCATAAAGTGAGTAGGTAGCAGAGGTGGGATGTGAACCCAGACCTGGTCGACTCCGGGCACAGTCAACGCGACAGTATTACTCAGGACAGTGCACACCCAGGCCGAGATGCTCACCTCACTCAGAGACCGATTAAAAGAGCTTCTGACGTAGAGAATGGACTTGAGGACACGGGAACGGGGAAGGGGAAGCTGGGACAAAGTGAGAGAGTGGCGTGGACATATATACACTACCAAATGTAAAAGAGATAGCTAGTGGGAAGCAGCCGCATAGCTCAGAGCTTTGTGACCACCTAGAGGGGTGGGATAGGGAGGGTGGGAGGGAGATGCAAGAGGGAGGAGATATGGGGATGTATGTGTATGTATAGCTGATTCGCCTTGTTATACAGCAGAAACTAACACACCATTGTAAAGCAATTATACTCCAATAAAGATTTAAAGAAAAAAAAAAAAGAGGTTCTGAGATGCTCATGGAAGCTGGCCCTGGAGCGGCTGGTCTTGGCTTGCATCACTAAGCTCACACGTCGCTCTCTCCCTTTTCCCCACCCTCCTGCACGCTGGTCCCTATCTGTGCGACAGGCCAAGCTCTTTCCAGCCTCAGGGCCTTTGCCCCTGCAGGTCCCTCCACCTGCGACACCCTTTTCCCTGCTCTTCCAGTGACACAGCCGCCCCCGACACCACCCTGTCCCATGCTCCCACGGTAGCAGGGGATGCAGTCCTCGCCTGTGAGGGTCAGAGGCCATGGCTGCGGCACGGCTTTCGAGGTCCCAGGTCTCCGGTCTGGCTCCCTCGCTGACCAGGAGTGTGATCTCAAGCAAGTCCCTTCCCCTCTAAGCCTCGCACGCCCCTTCTATAAAATGGGTCTAACCCTCAGGGTTGAGACGCAGGAGGAAGCCTGGTCCAGGGCATGTGCTCAGCGTATACGGCGAGCGCTCAGTGCCGGTGAGACGGGGGCTGCGTCTCCCCAGGCGCCTGACCCTCTTAGCAGCACCCGGCGTTCTCTAAGGCGCTACAACCTGCACTCCTTGGGGAGCCTGGACACGAAGGCAGAGCCAGGTCTAGGGTGGGGGGCAGGCCACGGGGAGCAGAGCTGAGGCCTCGGGGACCCGGGGTCCCTCCACCCCCAGAAACCTGGGGAAGGGCGGCACGGGCTCCAGCCCCTGTTCTCTGGTCTACTTCAACTGCCTCCCCTTAGGCCACCTGGGTCCAGCTGCCACCCGCACAAGGGGAGGCCGCCCTGCCCTCCCAGCCCCTTGGCCCCCACCCAACCTCCCCACAAAAGCCTGAAGTGCAGGGCGTCCCACCTCACTCCTGCACTGAAAACCCTCCCTGGCTTCCCGCCCCATCAGCCCATCTGAGGCCTCCCTCAGGCCACCTGCGGGGGGACTTGCAGTTCTGGAAGGCGCTAGACTTGTCCCGCCTCAGGGCCCCGGGAAGAGCTTCCTTCCTTCTTCACAGGTTCCTCCCTGTCGGGCAGTCTCAGCCCTACTGTCACCTCAAGAGCCCTAAAGAGGCCCTCACCCGTGGTCCACCTCTGACAGCAGTTCGGACAACGCACCCCAAACCCCTCGTTGATGTGGGAGGCCCACCCACGCGTTACCGTGTGCGTGCCCAGTGGGCACGGCTCCCCGAGAGCAGGCCGGGTAGCTCTGCTCTAGCTCATTCGCTGAGGGGCCTCAAGTGCCCTGAACACTATATGATGACACACGACAATCGAATGATCTCCTCCAGCCATCCGTCCACCCAGCAAGAGTTCATGGGCACCTGCCCCAAGCCAGTTGCCGCTGAAGGCACTGGAGACCCCTGGGTGAAGGTTCCAGACAGGTCCCCCCCTCGGGCCGGTGCTCCCAAACCCCACAGTGAACACGGCCTGCAGAAACCTAAACCTGCACCCCGGGGAGGCAGGCTGTCTGCAAGGGACCTCCTGGTTGCTCTGACATGGACAGACTCAAGTGCAGGCTGAGAACTGCCCAGGTCTCTTAGCAAAACTGCAAAGTAGGAGGTTTGCATTGGGGGGCCCTCCCCTGCCCTCATTCCAGACAAACATTTGCAGGTCGCCTATAAGACAGGCCTGGCGCAGGGTGTTCAAAAAGAAGGGAACACCCTTGGCCCCGAGAAATCTCCAGCAAGTAGAAGCAGCACACACAGGTAAGCATAATGCAAAGCAGGTGTGGCATGTGCTTGGAGCACAGGAACATGTGAAATGGGCCTCGGAAGATGGCAGGGCAGTGAGCAGCGGGGACAGTACGAGCAAAGGCGAGAAGGCTGGAAAGGCCCCTGGGCAACCCGTGACCAGTAACAGGTGAGGAAGAGCACGGAAGCCAGGGGAGGTGCGACAGGGTCAGATCATAAAAGGTCTTAACCTCAACCACCACTCTGTGCCCCCAGCCCTGGCTCGCCGTCTCTAGCAGTCCTTAAGACTCTGGAATTTTCATTCTTGCTTCCTGCCACAGACTGAATGTCTGTGTCCCCATAAAATTCCTATGTTGAAACCTAGTGCCCCATGTGATGATGGTACCTGGAGGTGAGGCCTTTGGGAGGTCATGAGGGTGGAGCAAAAGACACAGCGAAAAGACGGCTGTCTATTAACCAGGAAGAGCGTCCTCACCAGACACGGAATCTGCCAATGCCTGGCTCTCGGACTTCCAGTCTTCAGAATTTTAAGAAACAAATTTCTGTTGTTTATAAGCCACTGGCTACTTTTGTTCTAGCAACCCCAAACGGACCAAGACACCCTCCTTCATCAATTCTCCCCAGTCACCCATCCTGCCGGGGCCCGTCCCCACTCAACTGCCACCAAACGGTTATTTCACGATAAGGTGTGAGTGACTGCTAAGCATCCCCGTTTATATTTACATTGCCAGGCAAGTGGAAGCCAGGGCTGTTTGATTTTATTTTACGGGCATGACTTCTCGGCTTCCTTAAACTGCCCAGAGGAAGCCACTGAGGTTGTTTGCTGTCTATGCAAATGGCAGAGGATTCCAAGAGACCTGGCTTCAAATCCAGTCCTGGCCAGGGACTTGTCGCGACCCTGAGCAAGCCCCATGATGTTTCCGGCTCTCAGTTGCCACATACACTGCTTGGGGACAATGTCACCCATTTAGGGTTGCCAGATTTAGCAAAATAAAACAAAGCGAAGCAAAACAAACCCAAAAAGCCCAGGTGCACAGTTAAATTTGAATCTCAGATAGACGACAAATAATTTTTAGTATAAGCATGTCTTAAATATTGCATGGAACATACTTATGCTAAAAACTGATTTGTTGTTTATATGAAATTCAAGTGTAACTGGGCATGCTGTGTTTTATCCAGCAACCCTACTTCCACTGCAATGAAACGAGGCCATCATGAGAAAGGGCTGTGTCACTAAATTATCTCACAGGAGGAAGGAGGTTAAGGCACAGAGCAGCCTGGCACAGCCTCCTCTGCCCCTTGCTCTTGGACGAGAGCAAGACGGGGCTGGGTGCCCTCATCCTGAGCTAACAGTGGCAAAGGCAAATTTTTCCTGCGCTCACGTTGCTAATAGGTGTACCTGACACCCAGGCCCCGCCCCTTGAGTCAGGCTCTGAAGAAGCAGGAGGGCGGGATACCAAGTACATCTCCTGCAGGAACCAAGTCTTAGGAGACCAGGCTGGAAAAACAACTCCACAAAAAGAGAGAGCCTTGTCCAAGCTTACTAACTGCACCTGCCCTGGCTGGACTAGACCTTGCACAGCCTGGACCCTTCCAGGGGCAGAGAGGGGTGACAGCCCTGGGACCGCAATCACAGAGAGCCTCACAAGACTGAAGCCCATGTACAGGCTTCAGGACCATTCACAGGCACTTCCCCTCCCTGGGCCTCACCTGTGAAATGGGAGTGATGGGAATGAGACTCACAGGTAATACACTTAAATGTGCTAAGCACGAAGAATGCTGTGTGTGCCCTCGTGCCCCCAACTCCTCCTCCCCTCACTGAGGGGAGCGACCACATTCCTCGGAAGCAATGAAGAAGTGAAAGTTGGAGGACTTGGGTTGCTGTCTCAGAGGGATTGCTACCTCGCTGTGTGAGCTTGGGCAAGTCACTATCCCTCTCTGGGCCTTCATAATATCAGTGCCCTTAAAGGCATGCACTCTTCAGGAATCTAGATGAATGCTACCGATAGTGCATTTCTCCCCTTGGCGGGACAGGGGTCCCTGCTCTGGTCCACAGCTGCACTGCTCAGTGAGGCAGCCACCAGCACACGTGGCTACTTAAGCGTAAATTAGTCACAACAAACAACTCAGTTCCTCAGGCACACCCGTCACATGTCAAAAGCACAGAGACCACCCTGTCGGGGCACAGAGCTCCTGGTCAGTGCTCGTTCAGGGGCACGAGGTGGGGAAGGGAAGAAGCGGGGTTTGTGAAGCACCTGGTGCAGCGTGGGCCGCAGACACACGGACAGGAGGGAGCCTTGTGCGAAAGGCGGGAGAGCGGCTGGGGAAGGAGCCATGTTCCTGGAGGAACCGCACTGGCCCTGGCCCAGGGACACAAAAGGGAAAGATCAATTGCATACCTTTCTGCCGACGCTGGGCAACCACGGACCTTAGGGCAGGGGGCCGGTGGTGGTAAAAGGGCCTGGTGCCAAAGAAGTCACAAACCCGGCAGAGCTCCAGGCCATGGAAGCCGGAAGTAAGCATTGCCTGGGAGACAGCGGCTCTCCCACCCCCAGGGAAGCCAGCAGTCACCAACGATGCTGCCCTGGGGGGAGCAGGCAGGCCACACAGTGGAAGCCCCCAGAGGCCTCTTCCCAAGGGCAAGGGGGTGTGGCTTACCTACAGGTGACAGAGGGAGCTGGGGAGACCCTAACCCTGCCCCTCTGTAGCACATCTCCTTTTGTTTGTAAGAGCAGCGAGTGCTCGCCATTTTTAAAACGCCATTTCCTGGCCTCCCTTGCAGCTAGAGTTGCCTGTGTGACCCAGTTCTGGCTGATGAGATGTAGACGAAAGTCCCTGAGGAAGACTGCCCTTTAAGAAAAAAGGGCTTTGCCTCCTCCGTGCCTTCTTGTCTGGAAAGTGGACTTGTGGTTAGAGCTGTGGCAGCAACGTTGTAACAAGGAGGCAACACGCACAGGGAGCAAAAATGATGCCACGGGGAGAGAACAGAGCCTGGGGCCTGGCAGCACAGCTCAGCCCTGCACCTGTGTCTCGAGACCTGGAGCGGCACCAGCTGGGCAGGGCCATCTGGCACAGGAGAGCCTTTGATTTCCCTGCTGATCTACCAGTTCTCCAGAACCAAGCACGGCAGCGCGTGCTACCGGCTGAGATCGAGTTCAGGTGGCTGCTGAGGGCCAGCACCTCTGGGGTCTGCCCTGCGGGCGCCTCAGCTGTGAATTCTGGGCAGTGGGAGGAGGAGGTGGGGACTGTGGAGGAATCCACACAGCAGAGGAGGGAGGTGACCGCTCCCGGCCCTGGGCAAGAGCCCCCAGTTTTGCGACAAGTCCTTTCCTGGCTTAATTTTTGTGAGCTCACAGGGCTGGGGCAGGAGAGCAAGAAGACAAAGAAAAACACTCTCTGTGACTGTGGGGCACCGTCCAAGAACGGGATGCGTGAACAGGCAGCGAGAGGCTCGGAGCTCTCTCGGTGAGTCGCCGGTTTACGAGTCTGGCCTTCCCAAGCCAAAGGTCCGAACAGCAATAATACTGTAACCACCGTGTATCACAATGATTCCTTTGCTGACACTTCGGGAGCACATGATACGTGCTCCAGGCTCTGTGGTAAGTCTGTTACACTCCTTAACGATAACTGGTGAATCCTCACAATAACCTCATGAAGTAGGTCCTGTTATCATCACCCCCTTCAACAGATGGGGAAGTTGAGGCACAGGATTTAGGTGACTTGACCAATGTCATGCAGAGTCAGAGCGGTCTAGCTCCGGCACCCACCCCAGTCCAAACTCTTGCACTGTACTATCTTTTTTTTTTTTTTAATATTTATTTATTTGTCTGCGTCAGATCTTAGTTGCGGCACGTGGGATCTTTAGTTGCAGCACATGAACTCTTAGTTGCTGCATGTGGGATCTAGTTCCCTGACCTGGGGCCCCTGCATTGGGAGTGCGGACCCTGAGCCACCGGACCCCCAGGGAAGTCCCTCACTGTACTATCTTGCAGGGGGACAGGGCCACAAACTCCACGGGCCGCCGCAGGCTTGCCCTGATGGATGGCAGGGGAGGCAGGCGTGCCCCCCAGCAGGTATGGGCTTGCTTTTGTCTCCCACATGGAGGTGGGTCACAGGGAGCCGGCCACTCCGTGCATGGCCCTCCCCCGGGGCACCGTTCCCACGCAGCTCCTGGAGAAGGATGTGGCCATGGAGCCAGCAGGGGCTCTGCTCTGCTCACACCCGACGCCCAGCGCCAGCCCAGTGCTGGGCTCCTGGCAGGCACCACACAAGGACGGCGCTGAGTGCGGGGTGGGGCGGAGGTGGGCCAGGCTGGTCTGGGTCAGCCACCGGGGCTCAGTCCCGGCTCCCCCGCTTCCCGGCTATTTGACCTTAGGACAAGTGACCTCTGAGTTTATCTGAAATTGGAGCCAAGACCAGTCTCCCAAGCCTGTAGTAAACATTTAACAAAGCAATCATCTAAGTGGAAACATTCCAGAAGCTTCTAAATGGGGGTCATATGGAGCTCGTCAAGATCATTATTATAGAAAAGGGCAAACCTCCCCGATGTTCCGAGGAGAGGCCTTGGCCCCAAGAACCTGGGAGCCCAGACTTGTGGGCCTCCCAACCCGGAAGGGGTGGATTAAATGACAGAGAAGGCTGAGTCACCCAGTCTGCAGGGCAAAGGCAGGACCAAGGGCACAGGGGGCTCCGAAGGGAGGGCAGGCTGGAGTGACAGTCCCTGGCTGCCTGTCGTGGGTAATAAACAGCGAAACACACATCTGTCAAAACTCTCTGAACCCAGATGGTACCCTTAAAACCTGTGCACTTTGCTGTAGGAAATTATACCTAAAAACATACACACATATGCATATATAGCAGTAACATAGTTCAGGCTTTCCATTCACTCACTTTTATAGATCTTCCCCCCAAATCCAGGTACCGAGCTCACCGGCCCCCTGCCCTCCAGCAGGCCTCAGGAAAAGGGGAGCCTGAGTCCAACCCCGGGCTCTGTGGACAACCTCCGTTCACTTGAGCTATACCTGCCCTGTAGCAGACAAATTGGACCATGCCCCGCTGCCCCTGGCTGGATGGAGGTCACTTCCAGGTGACATGACGCTCTGCTTAATGATGCCATGGTTCGCTTCTGGTCCAAACACCCTTTCTGGCAGAGACGATGGCTGACGGCACTGCCATGTTCTGAGCCCCGACTTTGTGCGGGATGCCACCCACTGGACTACAGGCTTCATCTCACCGGATCCTCATGACACCCACGCAGGGCTGTAGTGATCCCGCTTGAGCTCGGAGGTGCTGGGGGTGTGTGGGACGGAACCCAGGTCAGCCTGTGGGTCGTGCAGCCCCCCGCCATGGGCTGGTCTAGCAGCAGCCGGCAGGAGCGCTCAAAAGCCACCACTGCTGCCGGGACTGCCGTTACTGTCCTCACTGCCAAATCTGGTCCAGGTGGTAGTCTCAGAACATTAGGATGATGCTTGTTCTAAAAATTAGGAATCAGATGGTTCTTGGAGGGTTAAAATGTTAAGACTGAGGTACAATGATTCATATCAAATCCCCATAAGAGATGGGCTCCCAGGCCCCAAGACTAAACAGAACCAGATGTATTCGTGTCCAAGGAAGCCAGTACCTGATGGCGGAACGGAGTCCTGAAAGGGCAGAGTCAGAGAGGGGGTCGCTGGCAGAGCCCACGTCCCAGGCTGAGGGGGTGAGGGTCTTCACCAGCGGCCTAAGGGCACCTCCTCTGTTCTGCCTTTCTGCGGGGGGAGCACATGGAGAGAAAGAGGCAGCCGCATTCCTATGTTGCATTCCCTCTGTTCTTGAATTCATTCTTCATCATCATCACGGTGATAACAGTAACACTTTCTGAGTCACTCGTGCATGCCAGAACAGTTCTAAATCCTCACACCATTAATTCTCAATCCTCGCAATAACCCAAGGTGATGCACCCACTTTACAGAAGAAACTGAGGCATGGAGAAAACATGTGGTTAAACCCGGGTGGTCTGGCTGCAGAGTCTTTTCTGGTCACTACTGAGTTCTATTCGACTCTTCTCCTGCGGTACAGCTGCCCCACAAGGCAGGCAAAGCCTATGTGTCCTCTCAGGGCCCGCAGTTACAAGGGGGCCCTCAAACCCTCCTGGGACAGATACCACTGTTTGCATCCTTCCCCCAGCCTGGAAGGCCTGAGATCGCAGAACCTCTTGGCTAAGTTGACCCAACAGCCAAGGAGGGACAGGAGTGCTGGATTCAAACAGCCCAGGGCAGCGGCAGCAGAGGCAGCAATGCAGCCCTCGGTTCTAGACTCAGCCCCGAAGGTTCCTCAAGGCTCTGTAAATGACTGGAATTCCACAGGGACATCCAGCCAGGTGGGACTTGATTGAATGTAACGGTTTGTCTGTGGAGAGAGAAATCTGGGAACCGTAGCCTGGGAAGAGCAGCCTCAGGGCCGGGCCTCTGAGATGGGGGAGGGAAGACTTGACATCACTTCCTTCTGCTTGTCTGGTCCCCTCACACCCAGCCCAGGCTCCCCTCCAGCCTGGTCTGTGCGTGGGGAGCTGAAAACAGCCCTCTTGGTCTACCTCTGCTCTCCCGGGGATGTAGACTCTCCCCTCCCTCCCTCCATCCCCCCTGTATGTGGAGACACACCCACTAGGCCAGGAACAGGGCCAGGGGCAGGCAGACAAGAGCTGGGTCTATGGTTTGCTAGAGATTTCCGTGTTCTCTGGGCCTTTGTCATGTGGTCCTGACACTGAAAGCTTTGGGGGTGACGGGACACAATACAGCACTCACCAAACACAGGTAGATTCTCAAACAACGCCCAGGCACTCCTCAGCAGTATTAATTCCAAGGCTGCTCCAGGGCCTGGGAGAGCCGCCTGGTAATTCTTACTACAGGTGGGAGGGGAGGGCCTGGCAGGTACCAGGTGATGCAGGCTTTGTCTTTTTCTCATATTTCACAGGAATTGTTTTCTCTTTTAGGTGCTGTTTAACCCGTCTTTCCTGCAGAGCTGTCCCATAAACATACCTTTCAGCCAGACTCGTTTTGGGCCCGACTGCCAAGCTAATCCTCTTCCACAACCTTGGGGGGGGCCGCCTTTCCCACGGGAAGCTGTGCCCACCCAGCTCCACATCCCGGGAATCCAATCCTCTCCGGGAAGGGGTCTGCGTCCTTTGACCATCCCTCGCCAAGCACTGACTCAGGAATAATCGTGTGCCAGGCACCAGCCCTGGAAGGGTGCCAGTCTCAGGTTCAAAAGCAGAGATGCCTGGGGAAGTGAAGGCATCGCCAACCTCCAGCACGCAGCTCCCTAGGTCTCAGGCAGAGCCCAACCTGAGGATCTGCGCTACGGAACGTGGTCCCTGCGGGCGGCCTGGCCTGATTCCTAGAATGTGCCCTTTTATCACTGGAGGTCCTCGCTTCCTGTGTCCACCACTCCCCAAGCCCGGAAAGGACAGCCTCTGGCAGGCTTTCTGGGCGTGTGGCTTGATGTCACCATGCACTGACAGCCAGTAGGAGCCCCACGGTCCTCGGGGGTCTGCAACAGTCACTCAGCGGGTGATTCTGGCTCCAGAAGGAATGTGCACCCCCAAATACAGCATCTGTCTGGGGTGGAAAGGGCGGCTGAGTCCCGGACAGGCTGTGACTGCTTGGTCCCAAAGCCAGGTGCCCAGGCCTCCTTGGGGGCCTTGAGGAGCCCGCTCCTACCTGCTTGCTGGGCAGGAGCGATGGGAGAGGAAAGGGCTGGCCTCTCCTTAGGGCCGGGCCAGCTGCCTCCCCTGGCCCTCACTGAACACAGTTTCCCTTGGGACTTAGAAGCAGCGAGCTGGGGCCCATTCGAGTCGGGTGGGCTGACAGCAGCTGTCCTGGGATACCCTCTTGATGCAAAGAGGAATCTTAACACTCTTATCAAGTTGAGCCTTAAAGCCACTGCTTCCCCTGGGATGCTGGCTCATCCCACCTTTTCAAAGTTCTTCATTATCCCCCCCCCGACTTTTTGGTTCAGCCGACATCTATGCCCCCAGTCTTTCAGACAGAGCACCTCCATTTCCCTCTGCGGAGCCACCCACTCCCAGAGCCCATGGTTCAAAGGTGGAGATAAGACCCAGGCTGGCCCATCAGAGAGCTGAGTTGTCCTGGCCACTGTGATTGGTTTAGGAGGGGAAGCACATGACACAAATCAGTCCAATCAGGGTCAGAGTCTGGACCAGGAACCGCCCTCTTTAATGATGGATGCGAGGATGGAGCCAGGAGGTGGTAGCGGCCATCCTGCCACCAAGAAGGGAGCGCCAACAAGACAAAGACTGGATTCAGATAATATCCTTGTTGTCCTGGATCACACCACACCTGAAGCCAGGATCTACTCCTGAATTTTTCAGTTATGTGAACCAACACATTCTTAAGCCAGTTTGAGTTGCATTTTCTATCCCTTGCAACTGTAAAAGAATCCTGATAAACGGTTTCTGTCAGGGACCATTTTCTGGGTACCCAGCATCCCCAGAAACTTAAAGGCCACCTGCTATGTGCTAAGCACCCTAAGCTGTATCACTGTCCTGCAGAAACCGCACAAGCAAAACGGACAATGGAATTCACCTCCACAGAACCAGCGAGCACCTACTCCCACGTGTGCTTTAATTCTAGCTTTTCTTTGACTGCAGTGACCAGTCCCCCTGGGTTGAAACCCTGGAAGGCACAAATTTTCAAGCTCTGCCTCAAGGCCATTTCCAGACTTTTCCTACCCGAATCCGCCTTTCTCTTCTTCTCCCACCCGAAGAGGTCTGCGAGCACTGACCCCGCAGCCTTCCTCGGCCTGAGGGCTCTGGGTCCCATTTGGGTGCTGACTTATGTGCCTGGCCCTAAGCCTCGGACCACTGAATTCTCTCGCTGGGAGCAGTGCTAGCATTCTCTCCATTTTGCACATGCAAACGGAGGTGGAGAGACGGAGACCAGGACAGGTGGACAGGCTTGTTCAAGGTTATAGAGCAGGTCCCGGTGGCACAGCAGATCCCAACTCAGAAGTCTGTCTGATTGCAAAGCTCACGTTCCTAACTGGACTAGGTGCCCAGCCCTAAATGCCATGCTGTGCATACTTCTCAAACTAAACTCCAGGACAAAGAGTGGGCCAGGGCTGGAACTGGGCCTTTTTTCGAACTCTGGTGAAAACAACCGGGTCCCCCAGCCTTGGCTCTCACCACAAGCTTCTCCCGTCCCCAAGGCTTGGCTCCTGAAGGAACAAATCCAGGAGAGGGACAGTGACCACTGGCAGCACTGCCTGTTCCCCTCTCCGCCCTCACCACGCAGGACTCTCTCCTCCCACCCCTCCTCCCTCTTCTCCACCCTCCGGGGGAAAAAAATTACCAAAACACAAAGAGGAAAAAGAAAGAAGGCCCAGCACTGGTTACACCCACCATCTTGTGACACGGCAGCCCATCCACGCAGCGAGCACAAAGCTCACTGCAAACCAGGAGGAAGCAACTTGACCGAGGCCTTGCGACTGCAGGGGGACAGCCCAGACCTTGCTTTCTTTCCCACCCGAGTCTGAGTCAGCAGCAAAACACCTGCATCTCAATTTCCTTCTCCACCCATTACCAGAATGCACAGAGCAGACCGAAGCTGCCTGTCCCACTTGTCAGAGACCGGGTTCTCCAAGGCCTGGCTCCCGGCAGGAGAGCTACCTTCCTAAGAAGCCTGGGGGGAAGAAAGACATTTATATCCCCATTGTATAGACGGCCAAACTGAGGCCCAAAGGAAGGTGTCTGGAATCTACAGCCCTGACTGCTAGGCCACTGGCCACTATAACCTGGAAGCAAACTGGAAACGTGCTTTGGCTGGAACATTCTGCTCAGCCTTTCTTGGGCATCAGTCAACTCAGGGGTTAAATGCTTCGAAACGTGTTCAACATGCCGAAGGCCCCCGCAGATGTAAACAATTACACAGAGAAGGGAAGTGGGCAACCAGGGCCCAGCCGGGGCTCTCCTAGCATCGCCAGCACACGAGGGCGGCGAGCCTGAAATTCCCGCATCTTCAGATCTGTATCTCGAACAGATCCGGGCTTTCAGAAGAATTTAAACCAAGTCCAGGTGGCAACCTGGACAAACAGCAAACCTGGAGGACTCACTGTCTCAAAAGTGGCTTCAGAAGGCGAACTAAGAATGGGCGTCTCCTGCTACGTCTCGACCTCCACATCCCTCAACTTCCTCACCTATAAAACCACAACAGTGACGGCGAAGAGCAGTGATTCCGGCACCAAATCCTGCCTCTGTCCTTTATAGTAGCTGTTGGACCCCAGCAGATCACTTCCGTGTCCTCATGTGAGGCATGAAGGTAATGATAGAATCCATCTCTCAGGGCTGCTGTGACAAGAAGGGGCCTGGCACAGAGCGAGCCCTCGGCCGATGTTGGCAGCCAGTTCCGATGCCATCGAGAGGATGCCTGACCCCACGGAGGGGGCGGAGAGGGAAGAGGACGTCTTGGGCTCCTGCAGTGGGAGGCGCCCAAGGCCGCGGAGCCTGCAAGCTGCAGGGCGGCCCACGGACCCATGTAACTCGCTCCTGACTATTCTCCAGCCCAACCGAGCAGCTGCTCCAGGAAAGAATAAAATATGTTTTGCATACTTCAAATGCTTCACTTATGAAAGCTGGCAGGGCCGCCTTTCTGAATTGTTTAGCGATAAAGTCAGCAATGAAACCGTTGGAGGCTCTCACCGCCGGAACCCGGGTCGGGGAGTCTGCAGGGGGCAGGGGAGGAGGACAGGCCAGCCGCTAGCGCGGAGCCCACAGGGGCTTCCAGAAGGCGCCATGTGGGATTTTTCAGAGGGGCACTGGGATCACGTCCTGGTGTCCTGATGTGAAATTGGATCCTCCCTCTGAAGCCAAGCCCCAAGCCAGCGGGGGCAGAGGGGAGGCCCCTTCCGGCCTGGAACGTTTTCCCACACTCCAAGGGCGCCCCGGTTTCTAGCCAATGGAGTTAATTGAAAAATTACCTTGGGCTGAGAAACAGCAGTGCCGGGCCACGTGGGCTGGGTCACAGGAAACCCTACTGGGTCTCCGGCGTGCCTGTACTTCAACAACCTAGAGCTGGAAGGCCAGGAGCCGTGCTAGGCATCCCAGGAACTGGGGAAGCTCTACGTGCTGGGCACGCATCCCAGCAACCTCGGAGGGTGGCACGATGCCCGTGTTAGAGATGAGACTGAAGTGCAGAGACTCAGGGCCTGCCCAAGGGCCACGGTCACCAGGGCTGCCTGGCTCCCCCTGCGATACCTCTTCTCAGGATGCTCTTCTTTCCTGTGCCCCAGGGCCCCCCAACCCCAAATCCTAACAGACAGAGCTCAAGTGGAAGCACACGAGGCACACCAGCGAGCGAGGCCGGCGGGAGGCCTTCTGCCCGGCGTGGAACTAGTCGGCCTCTTCACACGCAGAAGGCTGCCTGCATTCCGGCTGATATTGTTAAGCTGAATACAGTGCTTGTAACTTTTTCTTCAAAGTGCTCTCACCTCTTCCTCTTGTGTTTATCACCCAAACCCCTGGCAAGATTACGATGGTGGGTTTTATTGTCCTCATTAAGGGGCAGTCAACTAAGGCCCAAGGCATGGCTCCTCCCCTCAGCCAGCTCACCCAGGGATTCTAAGGTGTACGAGGCCTGGGCCCACTTCTCCTACCTTGGTCCCCCCCGAGCCCCTCCCACCCCACCTGTGCAGACTCCTGGGTACACCCCTGCCTCTCTGGACTGTTTGGTCCATTCCTGTCCTCCTAGGTCCTCAGTCTGTTCAAAGGGCCTGGGGCACCCGTGCTTCTGCAGTGGTCCATCTAGTCTCCAGAGGCCTTTGCAGTCACCGGTTCTGAGACTTCAAAGTAGGACCAATGGGGGCCCCACAACTGTGTCCCTCCTCCCATCAGAGTACAACTTTCAGGATTTAAAATGAACAAAATCAATTAGAAAAATGACCTTATTTCCCCTGGGGAGTTTCAGCAGTGTTGTCTATGAACCAAATATATAATCAAGACACAGAAAATGGGGTTTTTTGGGGGGGAAGGGAGAGCAGTGGGATGAACAGGGCAAACTCAAGTCCCTGAGTTACTACATCTGTGGACAGAACTTCTCCCCGCGTGGGAAGACGCAACCTGAACGCATAAGCTGCGTACCTGACTTCCGGGTTTGACAGATGCTCGTTGAACACCTGGGCTGAGAGGCAGCGTGGTCTAAGTGGCCGGAAACACCTTGGGGGCGACTTGGTCTGGGTTTGAGTCCCAGTCCCTTACTAACCTCTCTCTGCCACAGTTCCCTTACCTGTAACATGGGGCAATAACAGTACCCATCTTACAGGGTTGTCGTGAGGATGAAATGAGTGACTACACACATAGAGTCCACATAGACACACGCACGGACCGAACCCATAAAAGAACCGTGCTTGGCACAGGCCAAGCGCTATGTGCCAGCGGGTTCTTCCCCCTCCCCCTCCCAGGAGCCACTGCCTCTGGTTCTGAGACCAGCCCCTGCCCAGCAGCCTTGTCCCTGGATCCCCAGGGGCTTCTCCTGGAAACCTGACCTGAACTTCCAGGTAGAACATTCCTTGCTGAGAGGTCTCCCGAGTGGGGCTCCCAGCAGCTGGGGGCTTGTTGCTGAGGAAGTGGCCCACGAGATCCTAGTCTGGAAGCACGAAGCCCCCTCTCTTTTGCCGCCCGCCCCCCTCACTTTCGCCTGTGTATGGGCTGAGAAAGGCAGAGATGCAGCTTGAATTCCTGCTTTGAGCTGCGGCCAGCTCGCCACCAAACGTTTCCCCCGTCTGTCTGGCCCTCTCCACCATTTCACAAAGGTCAAACGCTTACTGCACTCCGCGTACGGCCTCTTGGGAGTGCAGAGGAGAAAACTATTCGAAAAATGTAAGTTGGAAAAACCCCATGGCTCGCCACCACCACACTGCCCCCCCCCGACACTGGCGCACGCGTTCACGGCTCACCCCCAGTTCGACAGAACACACAGCCGTGTCCCAGCCCCTTGGTCTTAAAAACAAGTAGGAGGACAGAGAGGCGAGGCAGAATTTCCACTGATGGTGACCAGAGCCTAGGCTGTCATCCTCGGAGGAATACAAATGACCCTGTCAGCCCAGACAAGGAAATCTCTTGTACAGAACGGCATCCTTCTAGGTCTTTCTGGAGCAGCTCCTGGCAGGAGCCGCGTATCATGTGCCATGGCACCTAGAAGAGCCCTGACCCACGAGCTAAGCCCAAGAAGCGCCCACAGAGCTGAGGTGAGCCCAGGGCATGAGCTTGGGGCAGGGGAACCCTTAGAGCAGGCTGAGGCTCTCCTAGGACCGCGCTCCCCTGCCCAGAGGTGCTTTCAAGACCAAACATGCTTTTCTTGGACGCCGTCTTCTTCCACGCCCCTCCCCCGCACCCCAAGAGAAAATGACTCCAACTAAAGAATAGCAGGTTCTAGGCTCGGCCACGGCGGAATCAAAGCGTCCAGCTTGAATAAAGGAACGAACAGAATGAGAGCGGTGACCCTGGATGTGAATGGTCTGGGGCAGGTCAGAGACTTTTTGTTGTTCTATAGACAGCTGACCCGTGAACAACTCAGGGGACAGGGGCGCCCACTGTCCACACAGTCGAAAACTGGGGTGTAATTCACAGTCTGCCCTCCGTATCCTGGTGGATCTGACTACCCGCAGATGGTGCAGTCATGTAATATTTACTATTGAAATAATCCACGTCTAAGTGGACCCGAGCAGTTCAAACCCATGTCGGTCAAGGGTCGACTGTCTTTTATTCTCATAAGCCAGCCTCCTCCTGCCCTACTCTGGTGGGCGGAACTGCTGGATCTTTCTTCTTTCTTCTCCCCAGTCCACAAACTTCAAACCTGGAATATCTGGGCCTTTCACACACATCTTTCCTGACACACCTGAAACAGTGTGGATCACTGAGGCTGTCTGAGGGGAAGGAGAACAGATACGCGTGGCGGGGTGTACAGGGCTGGCCCAGTGCGGGTGTACACAAAACACACACACACCCCGCACTTTGTGGATGCTTCAGAACTGCTTCCACGGTTGGGCCAAGCAGCAGAAAATAAGCCGATTGAAGAAGCAGGTGTCCTAACCAGCAGCAGGTGTCCTAACCAGGAGCAGGTGGCAGCACTGGGACTCGACTTGTAACAAGAAAAAGTCCCGTGTGCTGTGGACTTGCTGTCCCGTCCCTCTGGAACTGAGGTGGCTCGCCAGCCAGGCCCGTGACGTCACTCCTTCCCCGGTGGCAGACGGCACAGCTATCAGGCTAGCTACTGATAGCTGCCGACATTCCAGGAATCTCCATGCAAGCTCCGGTTACTCTTCAGCCAGGAGACCCCAGGCAGTGAAGCCCAAACCCAGGAGGCAGGGGACGAGGGGACAGTGGCCCTCTGGCCCTCATGCAGGTGAGCAGACAGCATGGATTTCAGCAGAGACCACGGGCAGGCAGGGCCCAAGAGTCTTCAGCTAAGATCCTTTCCATAATCATGAAAATTAACCCAGGATAACCCCGCTGCCCAGGAAATTGTTCCTGCTCCTGTCTCTGGAGAAACCTATAAATCTCCTTCCAAATGAGCATTTGCTCTGCACGCACACCTGCAAAGAGCTAATTTGGGGGAAGTGGCGGGGCGGAAACCAGACCTCTAACCCAGGCTGGCCTGGTCTGGAAGGGAGGCGGCTGACTCAAGTTAAACATTTCCAGGCAGAGAAATTCAATCTCCTTTTTCAAGGGCTTGGCATTTAACGCGCTGCTTTTCGGTCCACCCTCCTCTTTTGGTAACCCCTTGGCCGCAGGCAGATGTCGACAGGACCCTCTCGCCAAGAGGCGAGTGCTGTTCGTTTGGCCGTGTATGCTGTTTACGGATCCCAAAAGGAGTACGTGAACTTGTCACTGGATGTCTCTGGGGCTCCTTCTGACCTAAGAGCTGTCAGCGCAGGGGTGGGTGCAGAATTGCAGCCCAATTCCACAGCCCTGGCCTGGCCTAGGCTACTGTGTCGGCCCCACCTGCCCTAAGAGCATTCCATGGAGTTCCTAGCTCCCTTTCTCCTTGCCTGCTGCCCGGAGGGCCCGCCTGACGTCTTCAGGCTCCCGCAGAGTCCTCTTAAAGAAACATCAGGAGAGCCAGGAACACACGGCTCAGTCTGGGGAACATTCTTCCCTTGGATGTGCAAGGGAAGTTTCGGTCTCCAGAAGTTCTCTCTGCCCTCACAAAGGGCTCCGGGTGGGAGATGAGAGTCAAAGGCTAGTCAAGCTGGGCGCACCACGGCAAGACATCCTGTCCTCCAACTTCCCCAGCGCAATCTGCTCTGCCCTGGTTGGGGAAAAAGATGCTTAGAGAAAGGAAGCTGGTGCAGGAAGGTGTACTGGTTCATGTGCCACGGTGGCTGTCTTCTCACGTCAGAGGGGTTGGCATGTCAAGGAAATAGATTCAGCGTGTAAGATCCTCGAATGGTAGGACACGGGTCAAGGGTGGATGCTACAAAGAGATCAACTTGGAGCTCAATGTACCAGTGAGTGAATGCTTCAAACAAATCAAAGACCGTAAGGGCTGCCAGAGAGGAAGTACGTTTCCAGTCCCTGCAGGGGTGCCAGCTCAGGAGGAACACCTGTCGGGGACTCGATGGGTCAGTCTGTTTCCCTAAGTTAACCACCTTCCATACTGCATACAGGGAGCCCGCCCGCCCTGACACACGCAGATGATTGATTAGTCACCTGACCCAGGGTCTTGCAGACTACTGATGAGGCAGGGACCAATCCGATTCTCTGTCTCCCAGGCATTTCAGAGATGGAAAGGTCCTGCAAGAGCAGACGCCCCGGCAGAGCAGTAAAGCAAGGCAGGCAGTTAGGGAGAATCCTCGGAAATTCCTAGGGGGCGGGACGGAGTGAGAGGGCACTGCTCCAGGCTCCCAGCATTGGCGCCAGACCCCACGTGGCTGGCCTTGGGCTTCTCGAGGTTGCCTTTGTGCCTTCACAAGCAGCCCTCCTTTGACTTGAGCGCCCGCGGTGTAAGCTCTGAAACACTGGCACACCCCTGCCAGGGAACCCTGCAGCGGAAGGCAGGGCCCTCTCTGGGGCTGGCCAGGCTGGGTGAAGGCTCAGCCACTGCCATTGAACCTGGCAGTCCTGATGCTGTGAGGGGATGAAGCCCTAGGCCTTCCCCAAGGCCCCTGCTCCCCACTCCGTAACCACGTACCTCCCTTCACTGCTAGGCACAGTGTCCGGATCTGTACCACGTGCCATGGAGAACAAAGTAAAAGCTCAGTCATGGCCAGGACTCAATATCCCAACAGGCAGAAGAGTGCCCGGTGGGCACACGCCCTCCCACCCCCCACCCCCCATGGAAAGGCACCTCCAGCACTGCCCACACCAACCAGACCCCACGCTTCCCAAACATCATTTTATTATTTGCAACCCATTTGAGATGACGTATTAATAAAGCCATCATTCCACTTATTAAGTACCCACTGTATACCAGGCTCTGCCGGGTGGCTTCCCTCATTCCCATTCCAAGATGAGGAACCCGAGGCTTGGGAAGATGAAGCAGTGTCCCTGAAGACCCCGGTGTGGGCTTCTCACAAGTTGTGAGTCTCTGACAGCTGCCTCTGAGTTGGGGAGCAAAGCGCTAGCAGATGCCATCTCCAAAAATGTCTCCTCGACAAGACTCACCTTTGCTCCAAAGACTTTATCTCCTGCGGGTCACTGACCCTGGACTTGTGCAAACTGGCATCTCTCCGGTGAGCCTCGTATTGCTCCAGTGCCCATTCGGCATTAGGCTAAGATAAATGATGTTTCCTGAGCACCTACTACGCGCCAAGCACCATGCAAAGCCCTGTGCATGGGCCATCGCATTTAATCCCCACAAAACCCTACTAGATAGGATTAGCGCCCCCAATTTACAGATGGATAAACTGAGGCTCACAGGGGTTAAGGAGCTGGGAACGATTTGCACCCAGGCAGTCTGGCTCCATGGCCCCGAGCACTTGGTACACAGTCTGCAATATCCCTACATTTAGGGCTCCAGGTCCGGGGACTTGCCTTAGTGTGAAGCCTCGCTCTCCTCCTGGGGCTGATATGGAATGAAACAGGGAGCCTGCACCTACGCCCTAAACAACACCAGGTGCAGAGGCAGGCCAACCATGCCTTTTTGCTAAATTCTTAGCTTCCCAGGCTGCCCACTCCCTACCCTGCTGTGAGAAGGTAGCATCTTCCTGCTGGGTATGCCATAAATTCAGGTCATCTCCAGAGGGAAGCAGTCAGCGCTCTCCAGGGAGGTGGCCAAGCAATGCAGCCCAGAAAATCTGACTCCTATGGGAAGGCTGAGAGAAGCCAGATGCCGTCTGGAGGGCCCAAAGCCCTCGCTGCTGCCGCTGACCTCGGCGCACTCAGCAATACCAGGGACATGGCAGGAGGCTGACGAGGGGGCCATCACCGCATGCGTTTATGCTGGCCCTCAGGGAAGCAGGCACGCTGTGTGTGGGGTGCTCAAATCAAGCCCACGCAGGCCCCACACTCAGGAAGCCAATGGTCCAGGGGTCCTCCTGCAAGCCCGCCTGGGACAGGTGTGATTTGAAAAAAAAAAGCTTAAACAGAGGGATGGGAGGGAGAGAAAGGAGGGGTCGTGATGACTTATGCCCAGGAGATTATGAAGGAACATGAGAGACAGCAAGAGTCCAGCTGCTTCTTGAAGATAGAGAAGGAAGGAAAAGGGGAGACAGAAGGAACAACGGACAAAAGAGAAAGCCTAGCTCCTCCACAGGGGTCTAGAACAGGGCCTGGCCCATGGTAGGTTCTCAAGAAAACCTGCAAAATAATTAACTGGTAGCATCTGCATCTAAGGCTTTCCTTTGCATCTCACGACACCTAGTGAGCGAGGGGCACACACAAACACACTGGCTGAAGGAGTCAGCTCACATTCTGCAGAGAACAGCTTGTACAACTGCCTCCCAGCTTCCATGCCTCAGGATGAATACTCTCCCTGACCTTCCTTTGTCTGATACCCCACCATCAGCCAGTGCGTTTCCCTGGAAGCTCACAACCCCTACCCCAACCTATTCTAAGGAAGGGCACATGATCTGGGCCTGCCAATCAGTGCATTCCTGCCTACTGGACTAAGTGATTGGCTCAGAGCTGTTGCATAATTAAAGTTAAGCCAATGAGAGTCAGTCCTGGGATTTTTGCTAGAAACACTGGGAATAAAGGACTCTCTACACTGGAATCCAAGAAAGATAAACGTTGCTTAGACTTGTGAGGGGTCATTTTTGCCACTAGAAAGGATAAAGGCCAAACAGATGAAAGGAAAGCTGGGAGATGACCTCATCTGAGCCCCTGGATGCAGCTACTCTTGAAGCTTGACCTACCGCTGATCAATTCAGTTAGGGGGAGCTACTGATTTCCCTTTCTATGAGTCAGTTCCAGCAGTGCTTCTATCATTTGCAACTCAAATACTCCTGTAACTACATGACTCTCTGGGAAGGTAGTAGGAAACTAAGAAGTACAAACAATACAAAGCTAGTTTTTTTTCTTTAACAAATAGCTATCGAGCTCTAAGCATGAAACTCTCTGAGCCTCGGATGCCACCCTGAGAGCTGGTGATCAGGCCTCCGTAGCTCACAGGGTGAACAGAGAGAGTAGCCAAACCCTCCTATGACCTCTGTTATCTTTAACACGTTAATGCCAAGAGAAGCAGGAAACCCACAGCGCTGGGAAAGACAGGCTGTGTCAGCGACACCACACCTGGAGCACACCACACCTGAGCCTCTGGCTGGACTTCGCAGAGCTGCCCCATGACCCTCACACTTTACAAGGACCCTGCCCAGCCCAGGGAGGCAGCCACAAGGAGCTCCCCACCAGGGCTGGGCCTGGCACCTTCAGGGACAGAGTCCCTTTGTTATTCCTCACTTCAGACTCTGCCACAGTTCAGGACGGACACAAGTGATGCTGCGGCAGGGACAGGAGGGTGGTGACTACTGTGGGCTCCAGCTGGACTCCAGCTGGACTCGAGTCGAATCTTACCTCTTCTGCTTCCTGGCTTTACGGCCTGGGGCAAGTTTCTTAACCTCCCTGTGCCTCAGTTACTCCATCTGGAAAATGAGGTGATTAATGTACCTAATTTATCTTGGTTGTTTAATGCAGGCAACCCTGCAAAGCAGGAGTGCTTAGATCAGGCTCCCCTGCGTGATTTTCATGAGTGCACGTAAGTGACGAGAACCTTACAGTGTTTCAGTGACATGGGAGTGGGGGAGGAGCTAGGGTGCCTCTAAGTGCGCGACTACTCAGAACACTGGTTTGTCCACCTGGCAAACAGTAAGTCTCTGAAAAGAACCCAGAGAACAGAACCAGCAAGTCAGCCCAGTAAGCAGGAGGGAGGAACTGGCTTGGTGACAGCAAGAGGGTGGGGCTCTGGCCCACGGTCATCAGGGTTGGCCGCAGACAGAAGCCCAGTCACCTTGGGGAGATGGTCACACAGGGACACACGGCCTTTGGGGGAAGTCACTGATGCCGACACCAACAGGCCAGCAGGAAGAGAAGGGAGAGGAGCTGCTGGTCATTTCAAACACTCCTGCAGCTGCCCAAACACACAATCAAACCTCCTCTAGCAAGGTCCCAGCTAGCTGCAAGGCCCAGTTAACTAGGATTCTGGCTTAGGTTGGAGGACAAATAAGCAAACAATGAAGAGACTCCCTGACGCGATGGCTTCTTATTTTCTTACATGTGAGCAGTGGGAGTTGTAGGGTCAAGTACAACCACCTGTCCTAAGATGCTCAGCTTCTGAGTTAGGACCCGAAAGGTCTGCAGAAGCCTAACTTCCAAAAAGGGAGTTGTCCAGGCTCCCTGAATGCAAAAGGGCATTTCAGGAAGTTTTCAATGACAATGGAAACACAGAAAGAGTTTCTGGTGTCTAATTTTCTGAAAATGTCCTTGACTTTAAGATTGACGAGGGGAGGACCATGTTTTGGGCAGGACTGTTTTATCTACGACTATATCCCTGATACTTAAGAAGGATTCTCGTCCAGACAAGTGCACCATAATTATTTGCAGAATAAATGAACAAAAGAACTTCGGGGGCTCTACCACGCTCAAAGATTCTGGAAACTGAAAGGTAAACTGTCCACTTGCTTATGGAGATACAATGACCAGGTGACACAAAGGACGAGGGCCAGGAGTAAAACCTAATGGACTCATTATCTTAGGTCATTGGATCCGGGCCTGTGGCTGCCGGGCCTGAGAACGGGGTCCCGTGCAGGGGAGCGGGGCCAGCAGCACCCAAGCCACATGCTCTATCTGTCCCACTTCTGTCTCTATCTTTTGGCAGGTCCCAAATTCCAGAAGGAAAGAGGGATATATTTACTGACCCCTCCAAACCCCAACAATTACTGGTGGGGCTGCAGGTGTTCTCCAGGTGCTGCCCTACCTGCCAGGTGAGGCCCCTCCAAAGGTGCGCCAATACATCTGCCAGATTCGATGTCTCCTAAGGTTCTTCCAGCTGAGAAATTCACATCTGCGTGTTTCCTCCCGTTCGGAGCGTTTCCTGAAAGCCTACTGTGTGCTCCAGGCATAGGGAGGGAGGCAGATGCATAGGCGCCCTGTGGCCCCCGCCCCCTCCGCGGGTCCAATTCAGGAGGAAGGCCCCACCTAACGTTCAAGAAATGTTCCTGCAGGACCTGGTCTCCAGATGACGCGCCCACGGCAAGGCAGGACTGCGCACAGAAGGGCTGGAATGAGCAGGAAAGGCTGTGCAGAAGGGGGCATGGGGCCAGGACAGGATGGAATTTGGACTTTGAGAAGAAGAGGTGAGGGGTGGGAACGAGCTGGCCGGTTCATGGGACAGTCAGGAGACCCTGAGCCCCTTAACGGGAGCCAGGAAAGCGGCCGACATTGTTCGCGGCTCCCAGCACCACCCCCAGGCCGAGCAGGTACTCAACACCTGCCAGGTGGACGAACCAGGAGCTTTGTTGGATCCAGGGAGAGGTTGAGGAAGGGCATCCTTCTGGTTCCAGTTAGGCGTTCTAGGCAGAAAACCCCTCCAGAATGTAAGCGCCACGAGGGCAGAGCTGGCGTGGCTCAGCCTGTCCGCACCAGGCACCCAGTCGGGGTCTGATGAGTATTTATCCAGTGAGCAAATAAGTAAACGAATGGCAGATGTGATTTAATAAAGACATGCTCAGCTGGAATCTGGGTGGTGGGTCATCCAGGCCATCGGTCGATGCCCAGAGACGTAAGTGAGCTGCAAGTGAGGGCAGGGCCATAAGGTCCATGCGATCAGCAAAGGTCGAGGGGTTCAGGAGTCAGGTAGGTG
Source organism: Globicephala melas (assembly GCF_963455315.2). Classification (NCBI taxonomy): domain Eukaryota; kingdom Metazoa; phylum Chordata; class Mammalia; order Artiodactyla; family Delphinidae; genus Globicephala; species Globicephala melas. Next base: position 176,595,412 of record NC_083314.1, read on the forward strand.
ATGCCTTAACTTCTGGGGGGGCAGCGTCGGGGAGGGGATCACATTCCATATGGCAAAAGCAGCGGAGTGTGGCTGGCAAAGCTGAGTGTCTGGAAGCCACTGGGGTACAGCTAGGGAGACCAACTGTCCTGGTTTGCCTGGGACTGTGGGGTTTCCCAGGATGTGGGACTTTCAGTGCTGAAACCAGGAAAGTTCCAAGCTAACCAGGAGAGTCGGCTCCCCGAGGCACAGGTCCGCCCTCACCAGCACTGAGGTGGTACCAACCACCTTTGTAAAGTGCCTCCGAGTGTGCAAAGCACATCTACATCCAAGGGCTCGGGTAAAAAGCAACCACAAATCTGGGAGCTAAGCCGGGCTGGCACTACAGATCTCATTTCATGGAATAGGAAACTGGGGTTTAGAGGGGAACGACCTGCACGAGGAAGGTCCCACAGCGGATAAGTAGCACGGTCACGTCTGATCCGGCCTCCAGCTCCCCTGCTTTCTGTAAACACTGGGAAGACAGGAAATAGACAAGCGCTGTCTGTCGAGCACAGCTGTGAGCCATGCCAACTTCCTCCGGGCTGATGGATGCCAGGGGAAGCAGCAGGGGCCCTGCCCCAAGAGGGGGCCCCAGGGAAATGGGCCCATCTGGCCCTCTGCTCTTCTGGCACAGGGTGGGCAGGCGGCCACCACCTGGGATGCTGGGAGAGAGGACGGGGGTGAGGGTGCTGCTGGCCACCGCTCTGCGTGCCTCCCCGTAACATCCCCGTGATGGCCACCCCTTGGGTAAGGCCCGGATCCCCGTTGGCCCTTATGAAAGGCAGAGGGATCATCTCGCCACGCTCCCAGCAGACCCTGGGTGTGGAAGGGTCTCGGCAGCTCCTGGTAGCTGGGGAGAGGACAGGCCAGGGTACAGAGGGAAGGGGGAAGAGGGAAGGGGAGGGGGAGAGGAGGAGAAGACAGAAGAGACTTGGGGGGAAAATTTAAGTAGAAGGGGCCTCCCAGAGCAGTCTTGCGCAGCGATTGGCTCCAAGCTGAAGCGGCATCAGCATCGCCTTGAGGGGTCTGTTAAGACCCTGATGGCGGGGATCACCCCCAGTTTCTGATTCTGCAGGTGTGGGGCAGGCTGAGAATTTGCGTTCCTCACAAGTTCTCAGGTGAGGCTGATTTGCTGGTCTTGGCACCCTAACTTGAGAGCCCTTGGCCTGGTGCATGAAGTGGGGTGGTAGGGGCTGGGGTGGGGGACAAAAGCAAAAGGGTACTGAGGCGCTACTGGAGGCTGGGGAGACCGCCAGGAGTAGAGATGGAACGTGCTAGAGCCCGTGGTTCTCAAACTTCAGAGAAGATCAGAATCACCTGGGGGTGGAGGTGACGAGTTTAAAGTGCAGATTCCTGGGACCACTGCAGATATTTGACTGTCCAGGTCCGGTAGAGGGTCCAGGAACTTAAAAACCACACAAGCTCTGAGTGATTTTGACGCAGGCAGTCCAGAGACCACATGGAGAAGCACGGCAGCCTTAGACGAGCACAGTGGAAAAACACACCACAGGCTTCATGAGCTGTGATGGGCCACAGACACATCTGTGGTATCAAGCCCTGACTCAGGGCTGGCTGCACCATCTGATACAGTAGCCACTGGCCACACGTGGCCTTTCAAATAAAATCTGAGATTCAGTTTTGTGGTCATACTAGCTACATTTTAAATCCAATGGCTACCATATAGGACAGCACAGGCAGAGACTTCTATCAGACAGCTCTGGCCCAAAGAGATCACACTGTGCCTCCATTTCCCCTTCTGTAAAAAGGGGTTCCCCCCGGTCTCTCCCAGGGTACAAAAGAGAGGAAAGACTCCACCCAGGGCGGCCGTTTCTATCCACACTGAAGAAAGCAGTCCAACTTGGATGGGGGGGTGGTGCGGGCATCCACGTCCACTCCAGAGCCCACAGGGAATGCCAGGGATGGAAGTCTCCTTTCTGGTCAGCCACCCAGGCCCCTGGGCTCCCCACCAAGGGGAGGTGAGAAAGTCCACAGGGTACATAAAGTGACGGAAACAGTCCCCGTGGCTCCCGGCTGTACTGTGGACACGGCGAGAGATGCCAAGAGGAAGCAGAGACTGGCCACTCAGCTGACCACGTCTCCCATGGGCACAGCATTCAAACCACCAACCAAAGGGGTCCAAGTGGGGTAGGGAGGGGGCGGCCTGGGCTGGTGGGTTTGGTACCAAGCCTGAAGAATCAGGACGGTCAAGGGTGTGGTCTCCTGTGACTCCTCAGCACGCCAGCCCAGGACCTGGCCCCTCCGAGGAGCTCAAGAAGGAATACTGATTGAGCGAAAGGGTGAGTGGATGCGAGCGGCGGCCTGGGGCGCAGAGCAGGACATCCGAGCAAAGACAAAGCCTGACACGGGCTGCTTTCTTGCCACAGCACAGCGAGAGCACAAGACAGAAATGCATGTGCCCCTAACAGATTCTGAGGATATGAGTGGGGGGGGGGGTGAGCAGGGCAGGGAGAGAGGGGGGCGGAGAACTGGATTAGAAAAGGAAGAAGTGGGATTTAACTAGGATGTCCATGCACCTCGTCTCCACTTTGGGTCACCTGTGGGAGGGAAAAGGACGCTGCTAAGGATTATGTCAGGGCGCAGGGGGTAAAAGCCAGAGTATGTGGCCTCCCTTGTTCCTTACTCTAAAATCAACCAGCCCCAGAAAGATGAATAGCAGAGGTTCTCAAAGTCTGACCTGTGGAAACCTTGCATCAAAATCACCCAGGGCGGGCTTCCCTGGTGGCGCAGCGGTTGAGAGTCCGCCTGCCGATGCAGGGGATGCGCATTCGTGCCCCGGTCCGGGAGGATCCCACATGCCGTGGAGTGGCTGGGCCCGTGAGCCATGGCCGCTGAGCCTGCGCGTCCGGAGCCTGTGCTCCGCAACGGGAGAGGCCGCAACAGTGAGAGGCCCGCGTACCACAAAAAAAAAAAAAAAAAAAATCACCCAGGGCACTTGATAAAAATACAGACTCCCGGGCCCTTCCCCAGACCTACAGAGTCAAAACCTCAAGGTGGAGCCTGAGAATTTGCACACTAGCAATCACCCCAGACCGCTGTGATCCCCAAAGCCTGAGCCCCACCCCGCTTCAAAAGGCAGGAGGGAGCTAGGGAAGAGGTTGAAGAGAGAACGTCCAGCTTTGCCAAGACATCCAAGTGCCTTTGTAAGTTTCCACATTTGACCCTGGAAACTACTCCACATGACACCTTGCAGTACGGTCCCTTCCTCACTCTGGGCCTCAGTTCCCTCACTTTGGAGAGGGACTGAATTGACCCCATCCCTGCCGAAGTTTCCCTCTCAGGGCTCTGCATTCCAGGTTCCCAAATGGCCAGGGTCGAATCTTCCATCATGGGCCAGCCAGTCTCTTTGGATTCCGGCTGGGCCAGAGGCATGCGGTAAGTCTGCTGGAGCCAAGGGAGCAGCTCTGGGCCCCAGGGGCCCTCCCTCCCGACTGTCCCTGGCTGACTGGATGACAGCGTGCCAAAGATGAGAAAATCCCATGAGTCTGAGCATCACAGCCTCTGCCTGGTGCCCCACTGGCTGTCGGGGAATCGTCAGCTGATGAATGAAACCACAAGGACGAAGCAGTGGGGCAGGCAGCCAGCACGGCAGCTTGGAAAAGTCGCTTACTATAACCTGTGTAGCCTCTTTAAGCCTCAACTGTCTGTCCAGTAAGATGGGGAGAACGCCAGCTGCCTTATAGGGGCTGGGAGAGATGAACAGGAATGCAGGTAACAAAGTGCTCGGCTCCTGGGCGGCCCTCAGTAAGTGACTTCATCATTAATAGGACCTTACCCAAAAGAAATACGGATTCTTCCCGGCGCCGGGGAACATAGGACTTCAGAGTTAGGAGTGCACCGGCAAGGCTGAGCCGTAAGGTGAGGGAATACAGCATACAGGAACTAGCAGCTGTTGTTTTTACTTCTCTCCAGGCCCCCGGGGAGAGCTTTCTGAAGCTTCTGTACAATTAAAAGGTACTGAACACAATGCCTGTGATAAAGTTACAGCCCAAACTAGTTGGGAGACCAAGCCAGCCTCCAAACCCGGGCGGCGACAAAAGACGAAGCTGTCAGCACCTGCAGATTGGCCACCGGGTGGTGGGTGTTCCCGAAGAGGTCCCCAACACCCAGCACGACGCAATCAGAGGTTCACCACCACTGAATCCACCGACTCCCCTTCTCCTCAGCCCAGGCTCAGCGTCACCCAGTTCAGGGCCAGGACACCAGGCGGGAGTCACATACCTGTCATACCTTTCTGGCTGTTAATTTCTTCCAAATTTGGGGCTGCGACAGCACCTGCTGGGCTAATGCCATTTGGTGAGGGCTCTGAGGAGCTGCCACAATCAGCGTCTTCTAACTGGCTTCTCCTGAAGGCATCCCAACAGCAGACAAGAGAAAGCCTGAAGTCCTCACCTTCAGGGTGGCTATCCCAAGGGGAACGGAAGGGGTGGTCTGTGTGAACAGGAGGCAATCCTGACTCTTCCCCTCCTGGACAGGCACTCATCTGATGTGCTCAACACGAAACGCGTTTACGGAGAGTAAATTCACACAACATAGCTGCACACACCTGCACGCACACACCTTGGAACCACGGCTCGCCATCCTCTCTGGAGTGTTTAGAGCCCTTAGTGACTCACAACAAACACAGGATCCCCATGGGGACCGCTCTGGACGGCTTTAATGACACACTTGGTATGCCTATCTGCTGGGGCTAAAATCCGTACGCACGCCAATGTGCCTGATTTTCCACTTGTGCCAACTGGCTGTGTCGCAGGTGAGAAAGGCTAGAGCTGGGGCGTGTTTGCTACTTTCCTTGGGCTATGCGTGCCCTGTGGCTCTTGAGATGATTGAAAAGGGAGTAAACTCTTCTTTCCCCAGAATGGCTGCAGGGTTCTAGCAAATCATCCAGTTGACTATGTTGGAATATTACACAAAACATAAAGACCATTCTGGAAATTTCCTGATGACTCAGAAGGCCTTTCTGATGACTTGGAAGGCTAGCACTCCTTCAAAACCACTGTCTCATCAAATCTCAATATTTCAAACTTCAAATATTTAAAAAATTTTATACACACACACACCCAAGTCCTTTGGACTCTGGATAAATGGGAACTTCCCCTCCCCTTTATGGCATAGGTAGGCAGCAGGCCCCATGGGTATGAAGGATGCTAACCATACAGATGCCTGTCCAACAACTCTGAGGTGGGTAATATGATCCCATTTTAGAGATGCGTAAACTGAGGCTCGGGACATTAACTAACTTGCTTGGGGACACATAGCTAGTAAGCAGTAGAGCTGGTGAATTCAAACCAGGTTGTGTTTGATTCCAAACCTGGTGCCCTGCACTCACTGCCCTGGCAGAAGGAACTTTCAGTCCCCCTTTGTGAGCAGTCACACAGGGTGGAGGGGGCTGGGCCACAGGAAACCTCCCAAGGGAAACCAATCGGAAATATATTCAAGTGTAGTGACTTTCCTTCCTGATTGTCCAGAACAGCCAACACCCCAATTATCTCTGTCCCACCCCGTTACTGACGAGGCTCACACTAGACCCTCGTGGTCCTAGTGGGTGACTTTCCAAGAGCATCCCCGATTCCAGCGGGGAGATTCAACCTCACACCAACCCAGCAGAAATCCTTTACAGAAGGGATAACTCAAAGCTGACCTAATGAGGAAATTGCTAAAGGCACAAAGATAAGCAAATGCTTGAGTTGCTTAAACCAAGGAATACCAAGGAGAGGACAAACTTCTTTTTTAAGAGATAAAAATTTAAAGGAAAAATGGACCTGACACTTAATGTGAGTCTACTTTCTTTTTTGTTTGTTTGTTTTTGTTTGTTTGTTTTTTGCAATACGCAGGGCCTCTCACGGTTGTGGCCTCTCCCGTTGTGGAGCACAGGCTCCGGACGTGCAGGCTCAGCGGCCATGGCTCACGGGCCCAGCCTCTCCGCGGCATGTGGTATCTTCCCGGACCGGGGCACGAACCCGTGTCCCCTGCATCAGCAGGACTCTCAACCACTGCGCCACCAGGGAAGCCCAAGCCTACTTTCTTAAGACCAAGACAAGGTCTTTTCACACTGCTTTGAGGTCTACAATCTGGGACCAAGTCCTGGCTGTGACACCTACTAGCTATGTGATCTCAGTCAAGTTACTAATTTTCTGAGCGCCAGTTTCCCCATCTGTGGATGAAATGAGCAATCGCACCTCCCCCTGGGTTGCGGAAGGACTGACTGATGAAGACAAAGCTCGGCGTTTGGTCACCACCAAGCCTGGCCCCCGGGAGGCCACAGAATGAAAGCCAGGACACAGAAACACAGGCCTGGTCCCCTCCTCCAGGGGACTTTATGTAAGGGGAAGGGGCAAGAGGAGATAAGAACTCAAATGGCTAATAAGGAAGGTAGTCTGGGTAGGCTTCAGATATGCCCAGTCTACGAAGATACTAATTTACCAACAACTTTTAAAAAATGACTTGGGGGCTTCCCTGGTGGCGCAGTGGTTGAGGGTCCGCCTGCCGATACAGGGGATGTGGGTTTGTGCCCTGGTCCGGGAAGATCCCACATGCCGCGGAGCGTATGGGCCCGTGGGCCATGGCCGCTGAGCCTGCGCGTCCGGAGCCTGTGCTCCGCAACGGGAGAGGCCACAGCAGTGAGAGGCCCGTGTACAGCCAAAAAAAAAAAAAAAAAAAAAAGACTTGGTCGGGAATTCCCTGGCGGGCCACGCGGTTTGAACTCCGCGCTCTCACTGCTGGGAGCCTGGGTTCGATTCGATCCCTGGTCGGGGAACTAAGATCCCACAAGTCACACTGCTAAAAAAAAATGACTTGGTTCCTTTAGCCGACCGGCAATATCCTCTTGCCTTAGGGACTCAGCACCCACATACCTCACCTCATTCTCCTCTGACCACCTACCTATATACTAAAAAGCACCCGCTCCTATCACGCTAACCCCTCACCTGGCTTTTTTTTTTGTACATAGCATTTACCATCCCCTGACACATCCTGTGTGTATCCTGTGTGTACTGGAAATCTCCTCCCACAGAATATAAGCTCCATGGAAACAAGGTCTGCAGTTGTCTCGTTGCTGCTACATCCCTGGCAGCTACAACAGTGCCTGGCAGGAGTAGATGCTCAAGAAATGTAACTGAATGAAGGGACAGTCAAAGAGGGAATCATTCACGTTCTCAGTCTCAGAAGGCTCAGCGATCACCTGAACACTCTGCAGGGGCTCTGGAAGAATCTCTCCTCCAGTGGAGTCATTCCCACCACACCAACAGGGAAACTGAGTTAACGGAGTTTCTCAAGGTCAAACAGATTTGGGGCAGAACCAGGTGCAGACCGACACTGTGTCTAATTTTTGCATCTCCTGCTCTGTTCCCTAGTCCGGGCGCAAATGGTAACCTCCCCTGGAAGGGGCCCCACCCTGGAGGCCGGAGCTGTCACCGGCACAGGGTCTGTCACTCTGCCGATATCAGGACATCCCCCACGAGCAATGTCAGGGTGCCAAGCCTCCAACCCGCCAAGCAAGCATCTCTCTTTCCCCTTCCCCAAACCCCTGAAAGTGCCGATTTCCAGACGCTGTCACCCAAAAGAGCACTCTTGCAGCTCCTTAAACCAAGCATCGCATTAGGCTGGGGACTAACGTGCTAAGATCCTGGCGTGAGTCACCTCACAGCCTGGCTAAAATGTTTATTTCAGCAATAATTTCAGCTTGCGGTTCCAAGCGCGAAGAGGACCTCCCAGAGGAAAACCCCTCACGACAGCCAATGGTTTTGAGCACCTGTGTCCACGACACGCTGTCCTCAATGCCAGCCGCCACAGACCTTCTCAGAAACTACGTTTGGTCTTTAAGAACCAGACGCCAAAAGAGTGTGAAGGGTGGTAGGGTAGAGAGAACTCAGAACTTTCTTGTTCTGCTGCTGGCTTGATCCTGTTTCACACCAGTGATGCCATCTGTAGATCAGGAAAGGAGATTTCCACTGCTCTCTGCCCCAAAGGAACACCAAGAGAGCCATTGGAGTAAGAACCACCCCCCAGACCTCAGAGACAGGCATTTCTCAGCTACACCATGTCATTAGGATTTTGTTATTATGAATACACAAGTGGGGTCTATATAGACACAAAGTAAACCTATTTATCTCCACCCAGTCCTCTTCTACCTGTGTACATAATAACAGCCTCCATTGGCCCAACAGTCAGCCTTGGATCACTGAAGTATTTTAAAGACAAGACAAATGTCATCTCAACACAGTTCAGGAGGGTGGAGATGGAGCAGACAGCATCACATCCTAATGGGAACCTGAGTCAATGGGGGCACTAACAGGTGCCCCACAAGTAAAGCTGACGACTTACATTCATTAGTATCAACTATGACCCAGGCAAGGTGCTTTGCAGACATGAGCTTTTTTTTTTTTAACATCTTTATTGGAGTATAATTGCTTTACATTGCTGTGTTAGTTTCTGCTTTATAACAAAGTGAATCAGCTATACATATACATATCTCCCCGTTATCTCCTCCCTCTTGCGTCTCCCTCCCACCCTCCCTATCCCACCCCTCTAGGTGGTCACAAAGCACCGAACTGATCTCCCTGTGTTATGCGGCTGCTTCCCACTAGCTATCTATTTTACATTCGGTAGTGTATATAAGTCCAAGTCACTCTCTCACTTCGTCCCAGCTTACCCTTCCCCCTCCCCGTGTCCTCAAGTCCACTCTCTACGTCTGCGTCTTTATTCCTGTCCTGCCCTTAGGTTCTTTATAACCTTTTTTTTTTTTTTTTTAGATTCCATATATATGTGTTAGCATACGGTATTTGTTTTTCTCTTTCTGACTTACTTCATTCTGTATGACAGTCTCTAGGTCCATCCACCTCACTACAAATAATTCAATTTCGTTTCTTTTTATGGCTGAGCAATATTCCATTGTATATACGCGCCACATCTTCTTTATCCATTCACAGACATGAGCTTTTGGTTTTGGTTTTGGTTTTGGTTTTTTTTGCGATACGCGGGCCTCTCACTGTTGTGGCCTCTCTCGTTGCGAAGCACAGGCTCCAGACGCACAGGCTCAGCGGCCATGGCTCATGGGCCCAGCTGCTCCGCGGCATGTGGGGTCTTCCCGGACCGGGGCACGAACCGGCGTCCCCTGCATCGGCAGGCGGACTCTCAACCACTGCGCCACCAGGGAAGCCCCAGACATGAGCTTTTGAATGATCAAAATGTTAATCGAGATTATTAATATCTCCACTTTACAGATGGGTAAAATGGGTCTCAAAAAGATCAAGCAACTTGCCCAAGCCCTCCCATTTGCTTCTTCTTTGCATCTTTGCTCTGTTTCACACCAAGCTGTCTTGGTCTCTAACTGCTCTGTGCAACAGGGGAGGAGGTGGGACTGTCTCCAGCAGACCCAGCCCCTAAGCCAACCACCCAGGGACTCAAGCTCCTTCCAGGCCTCAGGGTCCCTCTTCCCAACCCTTGGTGACCCAAGACCTCAGTTGTTCCAGGACACCAGTGGCAGCTCAGCTAATCAGAGCCAGCTGGTTGGTGGTCCCAGCCCCTGTGGCTAGAACTCTTGACGCTCAGGATTCCATCTCCTGGGGAAACCAACACAGGCAGTCTGGAATTAAGGAGCCTGGCAGTTGACTTTTTTCTCATAGGAAAGAAATAATTATTAGGTAAATAAGCCTGGTGTTTCCCAGTTGGTAAGCTTCCTGCCTGGGAGAGGCATGCTGGTGTCAATCCACAGACAAAATTTGAAATTCCAGTACCATGGCTTCAGGGCTTTGGGGCTTGGGCAAGTCCCTTAAACTCCGGCCTTTTCTGACCTCATCTTCCTGGAGATAACACAGCCTCACTGCCAGGGTGGTGATAAGATTTTAAGACACTGCATATAAATTACTGGAACACACTGGGTGTTCAAGAAATAATAATCATGTGGTCCCCCCCACCTCCGTTTTTCCTGGAAAAAGTATTCAAACTTGAAACTGATGATGACAGACCCTTCTCAGAAGTCCTTCCACCTTCCTACTGTGGAATCTGGAGGATCCAGGGGTTCCTGTGCCCCACCCTCCATGACCTAACTTCAGCGGGGAGGGACCAGCTGAGACCGGAACGGAATGGAACGGGTGCATCCACTCGGAACATTTTAACACTCAAACGGGGTTTCTCCGCTTGGTCTCCGCTTGGGGGGGATTAGCCAACGATGCACAATTAGACCACTGCATTTATCTCCTCCGCGGCGATTTCTCTTTCTGCCTTAGTCGTTCAAGTGTACGAGAAACCTCTTCGCTCCTAGCAAATGCGAGCCCTCACTTTCCTCTACGCGGGGTGGCGGGAAGGCTCCCCTCGGCACTTTATGGGGCTGCCAGGTGGGTTACAGGTGCGGTCACAGGGGGCCTCCCCAACTTCGCGCGAGGCTGGCCCCTTTCCCACGCTTCCCAGATCAGGCGCGGGAAATGGCCCAAACCTGGGTCTCCAAGCGCCGCGGGATCGCACAGCTCCTGCAGGCTTGGCCTTGACCTCCCTCTGCAACTCTATAGGGGGCTCTTGCCGGAAGGCCGCGGAGCCCCACAACCCCTGCCCTCATGCTTAAGCCTAACTCCGCGTCCCGCGCCTCTCCCCCTGCACCCCGTCCGGTGCTCTGGGTCAAGGGCGCGGCGAGAACTTTGCCACGAGCGGCGGCCCGATCCCGGCCGGGAGCGCCCCCGCGCGCCCGGCCCCGGCCCTCCCCCGGCCTGCGGCCGCGCCACCCTCCCCTCCCGGCGCGCACCTACCCGGCTGGCTGCAGTCGCCATCCACTCGAACGGAGGGCGCCCCGGCGCGGGGCCGATCGCCGGGCCCCGCCGCGTCCGCACCCGGCTCGCAGGCTGGCGGTCCCGGGGGGCGCGCAGGCCCAGCCCCCGCCCCGCAGGAAGGCGCCGGCTCGCCCTGAGCCGCGAGCTGGCGGACGCGCTCCCAGGTGCCAGAGTCGGCCGCCCGCATGCCGCGTGCCCGAGGGGCGCTGCCCACGGCGGCGCGGGGGGCTCCGACGGCGGGCGCCGGGCTCAGAGCCCCCGGGGTCGCCGCCGCATCGGGGCGCAGCCGAGCGCCGGCCCCGCCGCCCGCCCGCGCGCGCGCGCCGGACCTGGTCTCTCCGTCTCGCCGGACACCGGGAGGTCCGCGGCCGCCGCACACTAAGAATTCGGCCGCCGACCCTCTCACGTGGGAACGACTCTCACTCGCGCGGCTCCTCCTCCCGCTCCTTCCGGGCTGGCGAGGGCCGCTGCTCGCCCCGCCCCCGGCCCCGCCCCCGGCCCCTCCGCGGCGCCCAGACTCGCCCCAGGGCCCGGGGGAGGGCCGCGTCGCCCCTTTGTAGGCCCGGCCCTGGCCGCTCGGTGCATCCCCCAGCACGGTCATTCCTGGAGAGACTCAGGGTTAGAAAGATGGCCAGTGTCAGAGGGGTCGGGAGTGACAGGCCTGAATCCAGGTCTTTGAAAACCGCAAGTGTGTGCATCAAGGGGACAGCTGCCTGGTACCCCAGTTTGCATGTGTCTCTCCACTCTTCTGATACCCTTGGGACAGCCTTGCTAAAGAGCTGAAGCCCCAGCAAGTGGCCGGGAGAGGGCGGAAAGAGCGGGCAGGAAAAGGGGTGGGAGCTCTGGGACATCTCCTTCACTCACCTGTACTGTGTGACCAGTCCTTCAAGTGCATACAGTACTGAGCGCAATGGCTGGGCCAGTGGGGAGGAAAACTGATACATGGTCCACACCTATGAGGAAGTTGTAAACTGGTGCGGGGCACTTCCTCCGTCTCAGCTTCCCCATCTATAAAATGGGGCCTCAGGAATTCCCACCCTGTCCATCCTCAGTGCTACTTCTGAGCACCGCTCTGGGCAGCCATGTGGCAGGTGAGGTGGTTCCCAGGGGAGGTCACGAGCTGGGCGCCCCGAGTGGGTGGGTGGGGCAGTCATTAGGCCAGTCAAGCCCTGTAGGAATTGGCTCTTTGGAGGGTCTGCAAATCAGAGCCCACCCACTGCAGCGGGTGTTCCTGTGGCTGACAGAGCTCGCTGTATGGTGAGTTTGCGGCTCTGAACCCCCTTTGATTTGGTGATTATGATGTGCTTTAGAAGGACTAATTATCTCCCCGCAGCCCTGGGTGGCAGGTCCGGTTTCCCCCTGTGGCAGACATGGGAAGGCGAGGCTGCGTGGCTAGATAAGGAATCACACACTTTCCGTGGTGTCCTCAGTTTCCCCTTCCAGGCAGCATGCACCCCACCCCTTCTAGGCCTGACTCAGTCACCTATGGCTCCCACTGGCCCAGGCCTGAGCTCTGGGAACTTATAGGTACTGGCATATGGCTCTCCAACCATTGGTGGGAACCAAATTACTTCCCCCCCCTGCCCCCGCCAATCTCTAAAACCTTCTGCAGGTCGCTTTCCTGACTGTGGGCGGGGAGCCCTGCATCTGAGCAACCACTATGGCCTGGCCAACATCCACCATGGCCTTCCCAGGTTCCACCCCACGCCCTACTTTCCTTGCCCTCCCAGTGACTGGGACGCTAGCCCAGCTGTGGAAGGCCACAGGGCTGCCTCAGGCCCCCTCCCCCTGTCGAACTGGACCCCTCAACTGCCCAGTGGAGGGCTGACAGGTACGCCAAACGCTGGTGGTACTCACGGCTCGGGAAGAAACCCACCCATGGGGTTAAACACCCATACAGCTCTGGGAGAAGGAAACTGACCCCACACCAGTGACCCGAGATGCTAGGAATCCCCCAAGTCCTCTGCCTTTGCTGGGAAAACCATCAGAACAGAACAAAAGAAAGACCGCTCTGAGCCCTCATGGGATAAGAAGCTGGGAGTGCCCCTGCATTCTGGAGACATCTGGTCCAGGACACTCTGTTTTGGATGCAACAGGGACACGACTGAGTGAGGTGGGCAGTGCAGGGACTGCTGTGGTCTGTTTCGCAGGGCATTTAGGTTGTATTCTTTTGACTTAGAAATTCTTTGCGTATTAAACTTGTAGGGAGGCTCTTCGCTTCCCCAAAGAAACATGCTCTTTCCCATATTTCTTGAAGTACATGGAACTCTTGGTCAACCTCCTAGTTTCCCACTTTTGATAGAAACATTCACTTTCCCGTTAACTCCATAACGAGAAAACAGCAGCGCAAGCACAAATATGTAGCACCTGCCACTTGGATTCAACGTCAGGGAGACCTTCGGAGTGATGGGGACTGCAGCAAACAAGAGGCCACCAGCCGCTGTAGCGGAGGCAGTAGATTGCTGTCATACGGGAACTTGGCTCTAGTGTTACTAGAGGTTCTGGATTTTTTTGGGGAGCTACTAGGAATATGAATTTTTAAAAAAAATTTATTTAATTTATTTATTTTTGGCTGTGTTTTCATTTCTGCATGCAGGCTTTCTCCAGTTGTGGCTAGCGGGGGTTACTCTTCGTTGCGGTGCACAGGCTTCTCCTTGCGGTGGCTTCTCTTGTTGTGGAGCACGGGCTCTAGGTGCACAGGCTTCAGGAGTTGTGGCTCGCGGGCTCTAGAGCGCAGGCTCAGTAGTTGTGGCGCACAGGCTTAGTTGCTCCGTGGCATGTGGGATCTTCCCGGACCAGGGCTCGAACCCATGTCCCCTGCATTGGCAGGCGGATTCTCAACCACTGTGCCACCAGGGAAGCCAGGAATATGAATTTTTATGTGAAGTCTAAATTTGAAATGTTGGCAACTTTTTAAAACCTAAGAAGAAAGAGGAGAGGGAGGAGAAAGAACAACAAAGGAAATATGTCTAGAAGTTTCTATTTGGCCTGTCGGTCCCCTCTGCAACCTCTCAGGAGTCTGCACGTGTTTTCTACTGACGTTTCAATGATCCAAGCTGTTTCTCAAGCCCCCAGCCCTGGGGAAATTCTGCTGCTCTCCTTTCTCAGCCAAGTTTGGCCTGGCTCTGTGTGTGTGTGTGTGTGTGTGTGTGTGTGTGTGTGTGTGTGTGTGTGTGTGTGTGTGTGTGTGGTGTGTGTGTGTGTGTGTGTGTGTGTGTGTGGTGTGTGTGTGTGTGTGTGTGTTTTCCCCACACTCAGGGCCAGGAATTCACATGGCAGTTGGGTACACCTGCCCTTGCTTTCTGGGGTTTTCAGACTACCCAGGCCTCCCCATTTGGCTTCAGTCTCTCTGTCTCCCTCCCTCTCTCTCTGTCCACAGCTCTGCGAGCAGGCCAGCCTCTGACAGCAGCAGCCTGCAGCCTTCCAGAAAACCATCTGCCTTGGGTGGGAGGTCTTTCCTCCTGGAGGTATGTTTCTGATTCTGAGGACACCCTGGGCCTACGAGATGTTTCTGCTCGGCTCTGCAACAGGAGACGCAACAGCCGGGAAGCGACAGCCCATTTTCTGCTCTGAGCAGTTTGGGCAGGCCCTCTAGGAACGGCAGCTCCAGGGTGGTTTTTACCGGAGACTCCAAGCCCAGGTTGGCTTCTGAACGTGCAGCCTTGCAGAAGGGCCCTATGCTGGGGTTAATGTCGTTGCCTTGAAATTCTTCATTATTTTTGAACTAATGGCCTCTGCAAATTATGTAGCTGGTCCTATTCCCAGAAGATCTACCCGGCCTCCCTGGGTGATGCTGAGAATTGATGTTGGAGACAGCTGGGCCTGGGATGTGGCCACTCTGTCCTTCTCCAGCGTACATTGTATCCAGCCTCTGCAAGGCAGCGGGAAGGGAGGATTTGGGTGTGGGGAAAGGATGCAGGAACTGGCCCCATCCAGTCCTCCTGACAACTCATAAGGAGCAAAGGCATAGTGAGAATTCGAGGTGGGGGCGGACAGGGGTGGGGATGGGCGACCCAGCCCGAGGGTTGGGAGGCTGCTCCAGTTCTAAGCTCTGAGGCCAGATGATGTCCCCATGACCCAATACAGCGCCACCAAAGGAAACAAAAAGGAGGCTGGGGCACAGGGACACAAGGGATCAGTGCAGTTCCCATTCACAGTGTACCTTCATTGCCAGGGGAACTTCCTTTAGATCACAGGAGCAAGTGACATGACAATATTTGGCTTAAGGAACAAAACCAGAAACGTTGTACTAAAGAACTCCACTATATTCGATATCTACTTGAAATTGAATATTTGAGCCCACTGGAAATTTTCAGGGTTTTTTTTTTTTCTTGGCTGTGTTTTTAGTATTTGTAGAGGAGGCTTTACTGAGATCTTCCAGCCAACAGTGCTCTTTTCAAACACCTGGCACTAAGACAAGGTGGCAACTGTGGTTCTTAGGAATCTGCACTGTTTTGTCTATAACACCCTCATGAGTTCCTGGAGGCTGGAGACCTCGGTAGCGATCCCCTAGCTTGCGTGTGACTGTGGCAAAGGGTCATTCTGTCTCTGCAACTAAGCGCCCTCACTGGCAAAAGCAAAATGAAGGGCTGGGTTAGCAGATGTGAGGAGGGCCTTCCCAGCTCTTCCCGCGATGGCCGAGTGAGTCTTTTTAATCCTTCTCATGATGGTTGTGGGGGTATGTTTGGTGTGTGTTGCTAGTAGTGAGAGCAAGTGTATTAGTTATCTACTGCTGCGTGACAAATCTCCCCAAAACGCAGAGGCTTGAAACAAGAAGCATTTATTATCTCTCAGTTTCTGGGGGTCAGGAATCCAGGGTGGCCTGGCTGGGTGCCTCTGGCTCAGGAATTCTGCGCAGGCTGCTGGCAAGGTGTCAGCTGGGGAGCAAAGGCACAGTCAACTCAAGGCTCTCCTTGGGGAGTATCTACTCCCCAGCTCACTCATGTGGCTCTGGAAGGATTCTGTTTCTTGTGTTGGACTGAGAACCTCAGCTCCTCCTCGGCTGTGGGTCTGAGGCCACCCTCATTCTTTGCCACAGAGCTATAGATCTACTCGAAAAATCGCAGTTTGCTTCCCTCAAGGGCTTCAAGGGCTTCAAGCAAGAAAGGATGTGCACAAGATGGAAACCTCTGTCTCTGTAACCTAATCTTGGAAATGGCATCCATCACCTTCTCCCTGTTTTGTTCATTAGAAGTAAATCACAGGACTTCACTAGTTGTGCAGTGGTTAAGAATTCGCCTGCCATTGCAGGGGACATGGGTTCGAGCCCTACTCTGGGAAGATCCCACATGCCGCAGAGCAACTAAGCCCGTGCGCCACAGCTACTGAGCCTGCGCTCTAGAGCCCGCGAGCCACAACTACTGAACCCGCGTGCTACAACTACCGAAGCCCGCGCGCCTAGAGCCCATGCTCCACAACAAGAGAAGCCACTGCCATGAGAAGCCCGTGCACCACAACAAAGAGCAGCCCCTGCTCGCCGCAAGTAGAGAAAGCCTGCACGCAGCAACGAAGACCCAACACAGCCATAAACACATAAATAAATAAAAATTAAAAAAAAAAAAGTGAATCACTAGGTCCTGTCCACCCTGGATGGGAGGGTTTGATTACAGGAAGCAGGGGTCACTGAGGGCCGTCTTGGAGGCTGCCCACCCCAGGAGGCTGGGGACACATTTTTGGGAGGCAGAGAGAGCAGGACTCAAATCCTGGCTCTGATACACACTAGTGTATGATCTAGAAGAAATGATTTCACCCCTGGAAGCTTCAGTTTCCTCCTCTGTAAGATGGAGATGACTGTGGCCACTACCTCATAGGGTTGTGGAAGGAGGTTTCAATGAGAAGAGGCGCACGCAGGGCTCTTGAATGGTGATTAGCACGAGGTAAACCCTCGACAAAGGGGGCTTGAGGACATTGCCGGAGGAGGCCGGAGTGACGTGCCCCTTGTTTCCAAGCCAGATAAGCATTACCAGCTATTCCATGGAGATCTGCAGCCTTTGATCTATTTCTCAGAAGTCCTTCTGGCAGGCCCTGGGATGCCTTTGTGGCTGACGCCACCAGTGCGTACGTACTGATCTCCTCTGTTTCCCTCGGCCATCCCAGTAGGACTCGGGGGCACAGGTGCAGCGGGAAGGATTAGACTGGGATTTTCCCCTATACCTACTTAGACCTCAGCCCTTGGGGGATGGAGGATTTTACCCCTGTTCCATCCTGCCATCTGTCCTGGCGAGGACTTCTTGGCTGGAGACCTTTGTGCGCCTGTCATGGGCTCATTGGTATTCTTTGGTGATCTTTCCTGGGTCCCAGATGACCTGGTGAAGATCCTGATCACCTCTGCCAGCAGAAGCTTAGCCCGAAGCCAGGCACTGAAGTGTTTTCACTGAGTGCGGCTGTCTTCCGTGCCCTGTCTCTCAGACCATCTTGCGTCCCAAATTAGACTCTCAGCTGCACCAAAAGGAAAAAGTCCTTCCTCATCCAGGGGCCATATCTCTCCTGTCTCCTCTAAGCCTCTTTTTGGGGAGTTCATGTCAAGCAGGGAGGTTTCTGCAGAAAGCTGAAATGTTGCAGCTTATTCGGAATAAATAACAATAACATCAAAAATACTACGACTTGGGGACTTCCCTGGTGGTGCAGTGGTTAAGAATCTGCCTGCCAATGTAGGGGACACGGGTTCGATCCCTGGTCCGGGAAGATCCCACATGCTGCGGAGCAACTAAACCCGTGTGCCACAACTACTGAGACTGCGCTCTAGAGCCCGTGAGCCACAACTACTGAGCCCACGTGCCGCAACTACTGAAGCCCGCGTGCCTAGAGCCCGTGCTCTGCAACAAGAGAAGCCACCGCAATGAGAAGCCCGTGCACCGCAATGAAGAGTAGTCCCCTCTCGCCGCAACTAGAGAAAGCCCGCGCGCAGCAACGAAGACCCAACGCAGCCAAAATACTATGACTTCTAATAATAATAGGCAAACATTTACACAGCACTTACTATATGTGCCGGGCACTGTTCTAAAAACTTTAGACATTCATTTAATTCTCCCAACAACTCTGAGAGTTACATGTACTATTATTATCATCCCCATTTTACAAATGAGGAGACAGACACAGAGAAGTTAAGTCACTTACCCAAAGGCACACAGCCAATGAGTGTTGTAGGCAGGACTCAAGCTTAATGTAGTCTGGCTGCAGAGTTTGGGCTAATAACCATCATGCTACCTTGGAAAAAGTTGTCACTGAGCACACACTTCCCCCCAGGGACTGTCCTTTCTAGCTCATTCGACCCTCCAAACCACTGTATCCCCATGTCCCAGCTGAGAAAACTAAGGTTTAGGGAAGACAAAGGGACTTATCCAAGATGATGTGGCTGTTCAATGCAGGGTTGGGAGTCTAACCATCAGAAGTGAGAGGTGTTCTCTGGGGGAATGCCTTGCATGTCAGGGTTATGGAGAATGCCTGCCTGTGGGCACAGTGGAATAGTCAACCCTTCCTTGATTACCTCCTGGACATGGGACTCAGGGAACCCTCAGCAGGGCATCTGGGGATGGGACCTCTGCTGCCCCCGGTGGCCACTGGAGGTACTTTACCTTCCTCAACTGTGGGTTGGTGGCTCCTGGGAATGGGACCCCTATGTCCACCACCACAATTTTCAGGCCCCGTGTCTCCACTTCCTATGTGTGATTTAAGAGACACAGAGAGCTATGGGCCAGTGAGTGCCCAAGATAAGAATAATGGTTACTGTTTACTGAGCCCTTCCATCTCTGTGCCAGGCACTCTGCCGGGTACTTGTTACTTAAATGTTATAATTTAATTTACCAATGCACAGAGATAGAATCATCATTGTTAAGGGTTATTTATAATATTGGATAGAGCACTTTACACATATTAGCTCATTTTTATCCTCACGACACTACATAAGTACTACCACAATCCTCACTTTATCAATGAGGAAACCAAGGAACAGAGAGGTTTAGTAGCTTACCTGAGGTCACCCAGTAGACTAGGATGGAGCTAGGATTTAGAGGCAGGAGTTCTGGCTCCAGAGCCAGTTTTCTTAATTATTGTGCCACTATTTTGTATTATTATAAAAGTTATTAGTGTTCTGATTTTACAGTTGAAGAAACCAAGGCTTAGAGAGTGGAAGAATTTGTCTAAGGTCACACAGCTGGTAAGTTTAGACCCAGTATTTCAACCACGTCTGTCTTCATTTATTCATTTGTTGGCTCAACAAATACCGATTGTGTACCAACCATGTGGCAGGCACAGTACTGGGCTCCGGAGGTGAAGCACCATGTGGTCTAGCCTGCCATGGGTACCTGGGATGTACCAGCATGTGACCCCAAGCGGGCCTAAGGCAGGCCCCTGGGAAAGACTGGCAATTCCTGCAAAGTTGAAACTATTCCTCCCTCTCCGGAACCAGGAAGCGTCTGGATTCCTAGATCACTGCTCTCCCGGTTTCATCTCCATGGCAAATACCTGCAGAATGGCTCTTACAGGGACATGGAAAAGAAAACCGATTAGACTCGGGAGAGGCTGTGGTGAGGGTCTGTGGCATGGAGTTCTAGACTTTTCTTTCTGCAATTGCCCTTTACTTACTAGTAAAGTTGGGCAAGTCGGGCCACCTTCCAGGGGCCTCAGTTTCCCCACCTGTGAAATGGGGATAAGAATACTTGCCTATCTCCCCATGACTGTCCTGTGAGGAACAAAGGAGACCAGAAGTGCGAAAGCCCATGTAACTGCAGAGTGCCAAACACCCAGGCTGAGGGGCCGGTTAAGGAACCATTTGGTTATTTGCTTGTTCATTTCTTGGGGTCCGCCTGCACTCAGCATCTGCCATGAGTCCACTCCTGCCCTAGATACTGTGGGGAAGGGCGACAGGCCCCCGAGTGTAGAAAGGTCACGGTCCACTTGGACATTCAGATGAGAAAGGAGAACGGCTGGCAGATATGACTTTGATTATGACTCTGTGCCACAGAGGCCTTGCCACTGGGACAATGACGAGCCCTTGCCACCTCCCTCCCCAAGGAAACAAAATGATCTCAAAGACCAGGCTAGCAAATGGCTTCAATATTCTTGCAGGCAGGGTGAGCGCTGAGACCCAGAGATGCTGGCCTGGCCTGTCCCTTTAAGGCTTAAAGTGACAATCTCTCCTAAAGCAACAGCTCTCACAGTGGTCAGAAGCAAGTTGGAACCATGGAGTAAGAACCTTGTGCAAAGGCCTGGGCCTTTCATGTGAAGGTCTCTGAGCTACCTGCAAGTAGTAATTAGGCATCTCAGCACCGAGGTGGGGTATATCTGTTCAAAGACAAAGCTGGCTTCTCCTTCGGAGAAACAGAAGTCCAGAGAGGCTCAGATACCTGTCCAGAGACACACAGCAAATCAGGGCCCAAGCAGACTGACTTCAGGAAGCCTTAGAGCAGTGGTTCTCGAAGTGTGGCCCCTAGACTAGCTGTATCAGCACCATCCTTGTGCATGTATGAGAAACGCAAATTCTCTGCCCCATCCCTACCTCCTGAGTCAGAAATTCCTGGGGTGGGGCCTGACAGTCTGTTTTAACAGCCCTCTCCATGTAACCCTGAGGCTGATAAAGGTGAGGGCCACTGCCAGTGCCTGGAGGAAGGACTGCTAGGTCTTCATGTCCTTCTGAGTTGCAGGGTAGGAACGAGGCAGTGGAGCAGAGCAAGGTCATTTTGTCAGTGGCTGTGGCGTCACAGCTACATAACCACCCCTCCCCCACCCTGATGGCTTTTTGCACCCAGAGTCCAAACCCTAGGGGCCTCCCTTGTCAGGAGGCCACCTGCCTGGGCTCTGGGAGGCCTGTCCACACACGCCCCCGGCCGCTTTCCTGTAATTACAGGCTCTACCTGCTTGTCCGCCCACCAGAACTCAGGCATGTCAGCCAGAGCGACTCCAGCTTCTCCCACCCTGAAGGCAGAGCACGCACGGCCTCCATCAGCACCTCAGGCTCTGTGTCCACAAGGCCTCCAGCAAAGCCAGGAACGGGCCTGCCATTGCCCCCAGCGGCCGCTGTGTGGGCTGAGCTCAGGAAGATCGTTCTGCACCCTGGACATCAGGAAGTAACCTTAGGCCCTGGTCTCCGGGTTCTCAGGGCAGAAATCGGCAATGGCCCCTAGTCCCACAGGAACTAATTAGAATTTGTTCTAAATTCTTTTTCCCCCAGAATTGTCCTTTAAATATCTTTGGAACTGGTTTCAGGAGGCAGATTTGTCGAACAGCTACGTGGAAGGACTGTCATCTTCCCCCTGAAGTTTCTCATTAAAACAAACAAGCAGAAATGTTATGTCTAATGTGAAAGGAGCTGCATTCTTTTTGTTTTTAGAGATCTGACCTTTGAAAGTAGGATGTTTCTCCCAGATTAGGGGCCTGGTGGAGGGATGCTCTTGGATTCCTGGAGTTGAAGGACAACCCCACGAGCTGCTGGGTGAGCCCAGTCCCACCTCCCTTGTAAATTCAAGGCGGGGACAGGGTTTTAAACTGATACAGGCCCAGGGCACCGGGCATACAGCAAGCACACACTCGGATTTGTGGATTGTTGGAAAGATCCTGAGTTCTGGCTCAGGGCCTCCCAGTTGCCTTGTGCTAAGCTTAACAAGTCCCTTCCCATTTCTTCTAAGAAAAGGATCCCACGTCTTAATAAATAACAACAGCTACCTTCCATTGTGGGCCCAGTGGTATGATAGGCCCTCTAGTGGTTTTATCTCATGTAATCCCTCAACTGCCCTATGAGAGGGGGTACTGTCGTGATACCCACTTTATTTATTTATTTTTTATTTATACTTTTTTAGGCTGCGCCGTGAGGCATGTGGCACCTTAGTTCCCCGACCAGGGGTTGAACCCGTGCCTCCATGCATTGCGAGCTTGGAGTCTTAACCACTGGACCACCTGGGAAGTCCCATGATACCCATTTTAAAGCAGGGTAAACTGAGGGTAAGAGAAGGGAGCAGAGGTTGCAAACTGGTGGCCCTAGAGCCAGTGACGGCCTGTGAATGTGTTTTCTTTTCCTAGTATTCTACTAAAAAGCATTTTAAAAATTAGTTGCCAACATTTAAAAATTTGGATAAATTACACCCCAAAATTCAGATATTTAGCTTTATTTTGAAAACATCAGGAGGTCTGGTGATAGAACCCCCATTCCATCCCACAGGGTAACAGTGTGTCCTCCATCCCTCAACCCCTGCTCCCTCGTTCCTGTAAGTCACCACATGGGGGCTCCAGTCCACAACCGCTGGTCTTAGGCCACAGGTGGTGATGGGCAAAGTCAGTGCTTGTCTGGGTCTGTCTGTCTGTCTGTCTATCTGTCACTCTTTGTGTATCTCACCAGTGCCCACTTCCAGGAGAACCTGATGTTAGATGAGAAGGAATACAGGACAAGGGAGTCAGGAGATGTGGGTGTTCGTTCTGTTGACTGGGTGACCTTGGGTCAACGCTTTTCCCTCCCCGGGCCTCAGTTTTCCCATCTATACAATTCGGAGGTTGGATAAAAAGATCTCCCAGAGCCCCTCTGCTCCTATCAGCCTAAGGAAGGCTCCTCTCAGCTGCAGAGCCCGTTGGGAAACTGTCTGAGGGCTTGCAGACAGGCCAGGTGCGGGCTTGCCCACCTGAGCCGTCCTGTGGCCACGAGCACCTCTGGGCAGGGAGACGGTCTCACAAACCCAGAGCTCTGCCATCAGCACCAGCAGGGGCCAACAGTCTCACTCTTCCCAGTGACGGAAAGGCGGGTTCCACCCGTGAAGCCGCCTCCAGCATTGCTAACCTAATTACACAGAGAAAAGAGTCCATGAGGATGACCCAGACTCCCCGCTCTGAAATGCAGGATTCCTGGGCTGGGAGGTGGAACCAGCTTGTCCCTGCCCAGGTCAGTCTGAGGACAAGAATACCCGCTGGGCACTGGGTAAGCCAGGTGGGGTTCTGTGCTGCCAAGAGGAAATACTCATTCGAGTCCCAGGAACAGAAAGCATGCATTCTTCCGCCCTTCTCTTTCTTCATCCTACAAACACGTGACAGAGGAGGAAACTGAAGCCCAGAGAGGGGGAGTGATTGCCCAAGGTCACACAGCAAATCAGTGCCAGAGTCAGATGACAGCTCAGGCTTCTTGACCCCCTTCCTGGGGTACTTTCCATATTCTCTATCGCTTGGGAGTTTAGAACCCTCCACCTCTTTGGAATTGGCTTCAGAAGGGGGTTGGAGTGGCCTGTGTGGGCAGAGACTGTCTGTGTCGTCCAGAGCCCTAACATGGGGCTTGTGCACAGTGCCTAAGACACAAACCACTGCTGAGAGAATGGGGGACCCGTGGGCCCAGCAGATGTGAGCCGCCCAAGCTTCTAGGTTGGAAGCTTGGTCTGTAGGAAAGGTTGCAAAGCCCACATGTGGCTCACAGACATATTCTGGTCTTCCCACAATGTTTAAAACAAATTCATGTTAGTTGCCAACACTTAAGAATCAGGGAATTTTTCTTCTTCTTTTTTTGTTGGTTATCTATGTAGTAGTGTGTACAAGTCAATTCCAAACTCCCAGTCTATCCCTCCCCCCACCCCTCCCCCCTGGTATAAGCTCATTCTCTAAGTCTGTGAGTCTGTTTCTGTTTTGTAAATAAGAATCAGGGAATTTCACATAAAAGACAGGCTTTCTGGCTTCTTTTGAAGAGTCTCAAAATCTGGCAGAAGCTGGACCACATTTCCACCTGGCCGTGGCTGGCAGGACGTGGGTGCGCTCCCTCTCGTTCACCATCTCCGCCATCCTTCCCAGCCTCTGTGACCTCCCTGCATGTACGTTTGGGGATTTCAACCGCCCCCCGCCCCCCACAGCCTCCCATGCTAAAGTCACCCCCTCTCTCATCCTGGTCACCCCAGGGGAAATTCTGGTTCTCATTGGAGGGCAGCTTTGCCCCACAGGGGACATTGGGCCATGTCTGGAGACATTTTGGGTTATCACAATCAGGGAGGGGACTTACTACTGGCATCTAAAGGGTAGAGGCCAGGGATGCTGCTAAACATCCTACGATGCACAGGACAGAACCCCAAACAAGTAATTATCTGGCCCCAAACATCGGCAGTGCTGAGGTTGAGAAACTCTGAGCTGAATCAACAGAGCCCCGGGCCAGGAACAGGATCTGGAGAGGGAGGGTCACCCATGCTGGGGACTGACTGCACACTGAGCATCATGTTAGGCAAGGGGGGAGAAAGCCAGGATGTGTACAATGTGGCCCCGGCTCTCTGGGTGCACGGGGGGGCACCCGGAAATGTAGAGGAGGGGGCTCCCTCCACCAGGTACATCAGCAGGGTATCAAGGGCAGAGGTGCAGTCAGGATGGGCAGAGATGGGGAGGTGAGCATGCTGGGCAGAGGAAACAGCCTAAGGCAAGGTGTGGTGGCAGTAGCAGACGCAGAGGCACACATTTGAGAAGAGATGTCTTCTGTTAGGTGGGAGGGACGCTGGGTGGGAAGCAAGGGCGTGATGTTGGAGGAGGAGATTGTGGGCAGGATGTAAGGGGTCTCCAAGTCAAGCTAAGTGGGAGAGAGAGGGCAGCCCATGGCCAATCCTTGCAAAGGTAGTGGAGTATTAACTTTGTGACCTTGGAGAAATCACTTTAATTCTCAGAGCCTCAGTTTCCTCATCTGTTCAATGGGATAATAAGAGTGATTTAAAAATTATCACATGTAGAACTCACCATTTGCCAAGGCGCTGAACTATATCTGATGTATTTAATCCTCAGAGAAACCCTACAAAGTATATAGCACTATTATTTCCAATTGTATAGCAGAGGAAACTTCAAGATATGGATAGGTGAATCAACTTCAACTTTCCCAAGGATACTACTAGTAAGGAACAAAGGTGAGATCTGAACCTAGGCAGTCTGGCTCCAGCACATGCTCTTAGTTGTTCTGCTATTCTGTCTCTCTAGAACCTTCTAGGTGAGTTGTCCTTAAGAATAAATGAAATGCTCCTCTTTTCTCTTGTCCGCCATCATACGTGCGGTTGAATTTGCTCTCCCCATGTCTTCCCACAAGACTTTCAGGATCAAGCGATTCCTGGCCAAGAAACAAAAGCAGAATCGTCCCATTCCCCAATGGATTCAAATGAAAACTGGTAATAAAATCAGGGCTTCCCTGGTGGCGCAGTGGTTGAGAGTCCTCCTGACGATGCAGAGGACACGGGTTCATGCCCCGGTCCGGGAAGATCCCACATGCTGCGGAGCAGCTGGGCCCGTGAGCCATGGCCGCTGAGCCTGCGTGTCCGGAGCCTGTGCTCCGCAAAGGGAGAGGCCACAACAGTGAGAGGCCCGTGTACCGCAAAAAAAAAAAAAAAAATCAGGTACGACTCCAAGAGAAGACATTGGAGAAGAACCAAGCTGGGTCTATAAGGAAGCTCACATATGAAGTGGTGCACATTGATGCTGTGTCAAGGTCAAGTGCGTCTTACCATATCAGAACATCACTACTGTCTGAACAGCTGCCTGCGTGATGGGAGAAATGGAATGGCTCACTCCTCTTGATCTTTCCTCACCACTGCTCACTGTCTAGCTCAGTAATAAACATGTGAAACCTTTAAAAAAAATAAATGAAATAAAGCAGGTAAGATGCCCAGCGCAATCCTGGCACGGAGTTAGTGCAGAAGCAGGTGACACATTGCATAGAGTCCCAGCCCAGGTGGATGGAGCAAAGCCCAGTTCACAACATCAACGAAAAGAGGCGCCAGAGACGTTCTGGAGTGGGCACATCTGCTCCGTGGAGAGAGGGGGGTAGAGGAAGGGCGCCCCTCCACTCAGGTGAGAAACGGCTAAGCCAGGTTTCTGGAAATGCATCTCCATTTGCAGTGCCCCGCCGCCCCCCCACCTCTCTGTCTCTTTCACACCTCCAGGACTTTGCTCACTCCATGCTCCCTGCCTGGAATGTTCTCCTCTCCGTCTCCACTAAACCCCTTCCGTCTAGTCTATCCCTTCCAACAGAGCTCAGAGGATACTTTTTTCTGGAAGCAGTTCAGGACATGCCCAGGCAGAGTAATCACGCCTTGTCTTTGTACCCAGAGCATTTTTTCAAACTCAATTTGCCTCCTGGGGCATCGTCTCAGAGCGGCTCAGCCTTCACCAGCATGTCTGTCTCCTGGGGATCTTGTTAAAATGCAGATTCAGGAGTGGGGTCTGAGGTTCTGCTCTTCTAACAACAAAGGTCCCAGGAGATGCTTATGTTGTTGGTCCAGGGAACACACTCTTGAGTCCCAAAGTCTCGGGGCACTTCCTGGGAGTCATTCGTCCTCCATGGACAGGATACTCCTCTGGGGCAGGGGCTTCATTTTAGTTTTTATACAGCAGGTTCTTATTGGTTATCCATTTTATACATATTAGTGTATACATGTCAATCCCAATCTCCCAGTTCATCCCACCCCCACCCCCACCACCACTTTCCCCCCTTGGTGTCCATACGTTTGTTCTCTACATATGTGTCTCTATTTCTGCAGGGGCTTCATTTTAAAGGCCAGCACGGGGGGTGGGGGGAGGAACGGAGGGAGAGTGTTGACCCATCAGTGGAGGGATGGCCAGATTGAATACTTCAATTTGACTCACAGCTTCTCTGTTTCAGCGACACCCTCCTTCCAGATCTTCAGAAGGAGGCATATCAAGTGCTCCATGACTGAGGATAGCCTGGGATTATTTCATTGCCACCTACCCTCAGGCATGAGCACCTAGGGTCGCTAGCTTGTCCCCTAGAAAAGGATGAAACCACTAGTGAGACGGTGAACACGATGATTTTTAATTTTAAAGGTGTCTTGCATGCTTCAACTAATCATGTGCACTTTCAATTCTTACATTTTGTTTTACATTCTGTGACGCTGAAAAGATATAAACATGCCCTTTTTGACATTTTTATTTTATGGGGCAGAAAGCAAAGTGGCTGAACTATACAGTGAACTCTGGACTCCTGTTCAACATCGGGCTACTTCCCCAGGTCACCGGCCATACAACAGCGTGCTTCTTTCTTTCCTCTCTGCCCCCCACCCTCCGTTTCATGGAGACATAATTGACATGTAGCACTGTGTAAGTTTAAGGTGTACAGTGTGATGACTGGATATATGTATATATTGCAAAATGTTTACCATAACAAGGTTAGTTAACACATCCTTCACCTCACACAAATACCCTTTTGTTGTTGTTGCTGTTATGGGTGAGAACATTTAAGATCTACTCTTAGCAACTTTCACGTATATAATATAATACTGCTAACTATAGTCACCACGCTGTGCCTTAGATCCCCAGAACTTATTCCTCTGATAACTGGAAGTTTGTCTCCTTTGACCAAAATCTCCTCATTCTCTCTGCCCTCCCCACCTCACCACCCACCAGCCCCTGGTGACCACCATTCTCTTTGTTATTGTGAGTTTGACTTATGTTTTTAGATTCCATGTCTGAGACCATATGGTATTTGTGTTCGTTTGTCTGGCTTATTTTACTTAGCATACTGTCCTCCAGGTTCATCCGTGTTGTTGCAAATGGTAGGATTTCCTTCTTTTTTTAATGGCTGAATAGAATTCATATATATACACATATATACATACACACACATATATATACATATATACACACATATACATATATACACACATATGTGTGTATGTATATATACACACACATACACACATATATACACACATATGTGTGTATGTATACACACACACACACACACACACACACACACATATATATATATCTCACAACTTTTTTTTTTTTTTTGGCCATACTGCTTGGCTTGCGGGATCTTAGTTTACTGACCAGGGATTGAACCCGGGCCCTTGGCAGTGAAAGTGCGGAGTCCTAACCACTGGACCGCCAGGGAATTCCCCACAACTTCTTTATTCATCCGTTGATGGACATTTAGGTTGTTTCCATGTCTTGATTATTGTAAATAATGCTGCAGTGAACATGAGGGTGCGTATATTTTTTCGAGTTACTGTTTTTATCTCCTTCGGAATTGCTGGATCATATGGTAGCTCTATTTTTAATTTTTGAGGAACCTCCATACTGTTTTCCATAGTAGCTCTACCTATTTACATTCCCACAGTGCATGAGAGTTCCCTTTTCTCCACATCCTTGCCAACATTTGTTATTTCTTGTATTTTTGAAAATAGCAGAATATTCTGAGAGGTGTGAGATGATATCTCATTGGGGTTTTGATTTGCATTTCTCTGATGATTAGTGATGTTGAGCACCTCTTCATATAACTATTGGCTATCTGAATGTCCTCTTTGGAAAAATGTCTATTCAGGTCCTTTGCTCATTTTAATATTGGATTTTTTTTTTTTGCTATTGAGTCGTGTGAGTTCCTTATATATTTTGGATATTAACCCCTTATCAGATATGTGGTTCACAGGTATTTTCTCCCTTTCTGTAGGTTGGTTGCCTTTTCCTTTTGTTCATTGTTTCCTTTGCTGTACAGAAGCTTTTTAGTTTGATGTAGTCCCACTTGTTGATTTCTGCTTCTGTTGCTTGTGTTTCGGTGTCATATGCAAAAAAAATCATTGCCAAGACCAACGTCAAGGAGCTTTTTCCCTATGCTTTCTTCTAGGAGTTTTATGGTTTTATGTTTACATCCTTAATCCATTTTGAGTTAACTTTTGTGAGTGGTGTAAGAGAGGGTTCCACTTCCACTCCTTTGCACGTGAATATCCAGTTTTCCCAACACCATTTATTGAAGAGACTGTCCCTTCCCTATTGAGTATTCTTGGCTCGCTTGTGAAATGTCAGTGGACCGGATATGCATGGATTTATTTCTGAGCTCTCACTTCTGTTCCATTGGTCTATGTAGCTGTGTTTCTGCATGGCTCACTTCTGAGCCTTGCCACCAGGCATGTTCCTGGTGACCTGCTCCAGTCCCAACTCTGTCAACCATGTCAAGGAATGAAAATAAGTTTTAACATCCATTGATTCAAAGCAATTAGGAAGGTCACCCTGCTCAGGGAAGAGAGAGTGAGAAAGAGAGAAAATAACAGTATACTTTGAAGGCAGTCACATCAACTGTTAAGTTGTCCACTGTTCACATCCAAGTTCCACTGGGCAGTTAATGGTAAGCCGAATTCATGTGGTGTGTTCTTTTCTTTCTTTTTTTTTTTTTTTCGGTACGCGGGCCCCTCACTGCTGTGGCCTCTCCCACTGCAGAGCACAGGCTCCGAACGCGCAGGCTCAGCGGCCATGGCTCACGGGCCCAGCCGCTCCGCGGCATGTGGGATCCTCCCAGACCGGGGCACGAACCCGAGTCCCCTGCATTGGCAGGCGGACTCTCAACCACTGCGCCACCAGGGAAGCCCCTGCTATTTTCTTATTAAACATTTGCATGAGGTATTTGCTTCATCCTTATCATTAATATCTGGTTAGCAGACCCTGGGAGGATGTTCTGGACGTGGGCCTGGGGACCTCTCTTTCTCCAGTGCAGACCCTTGGGACTGGGTTCTGTTTTGCAGGTGGCAGCAAGACAAGCCAGCAGGACTGTTCCTACTCAAAGTGCACTTCTTGCCCCCCCAGGGAACAGCTGGCTTTGGGGCTAGTGGCACCTGCAGAAGATGCACTAATCTGGGATGGACGGAAAACAACTCCATTTGCACATGGAGAGACGCGAGCAGTGGCTTCTCCAGCAGGGAGTCCGACATGCAGCACACAAGCCTGTCTGTGCTGTGACCTGGAGCGTGTGCAGACAGGTCGAATCCTGCAAGCTGATGTGCAGGTGTCACAAACCTGCACTGGCAGCAGGAATGCAGCATCACAGTGCCCGTTATAGAGCAGCTGCCATGCAGCAGGTTTTTATATGCATTTCTCTCCTCTGATCCACAACCCAAAGTAGGGCGATTCCTGTGCCCATTTTATGAATGAGGAAAATTGAGGCACATGGGGGGAAGTAACTCCCACAAGGCCACACAGCCAGGACGTGGCTGCACTGAGGTTGGAACCTGGGTCTGCCGACTCAAGACTGGGCCCCTATCAACTTTGCAGCCTAAGCAGTCCAGGTAGCTTATCACCCAGCTAACCAATCAATCAACCAGCCAACTTCCTCCTAGCATAACGAGTCACTGGGTGACTACAGGGTGCCAGGCACTGGGGCCAGGGGGAGCTTGAGACGGAATCCTGCCCCAGCTGTATGACATTAAGCAGATTGCTTAACCTCCCAGGGCTTCAGTTTCCTCCTCGTAAAAAGGAGCAATAACGCTGCCTCCCTCATTGGGTTAAGTGCCTTAAGTATGTGTGGAGGACTCAGAACGCATCTGCCACAGAGTAAGCACTCAATAAATGCTACCTACTCCTGTGAGATTAACAGGATTGTGATTTTGTAAATTACATTTTGTTTCTGGTACAATGTTTTAAAACTGATTTTCAAACAAAGCAACTTCTTACAAAGCCTGTACCCAGGGGCAGTGGAGGGCACGGTGCACCTGTCTTTCCCGGGCCAGCAAGTAGATTCACACGTCACCTTCTAGCAGCCCGATCTTTAGTCGCCAAGAGACAGCCAAGCAGGTCTCAGCCTCCCGTTTTCATCCTCTCTCTGCGCATCCGGCAAACGCACTGACCTCTAGTCCCCTGAGTGCCCACGGCAAAGCCCGCCTGTCCCTGCAGCCAAAGCAGGAGCGCCCCCGAGCAGGGAGAAGGGGTGCCCGCCCAGCTGCCAAGGCCCGCGGGCGCCCATCTGCAGGGCTGGGGCAAAAGGGGAATCTGTACTGGTAGCTGATGCTCAGTGGGCTGCAGGGCCACTGAACAAAACCTGCCACTTCACAGCCTCCTTCCTGGAAAAGTATAGTTTGGATCCTGCGTTTGAGTTAACAAGGGCGCAGATGCTGTCAGCAGTTGTTCATGGTTTCTTCTTTTTTTCTTTTCCTTGCATCTCCTAAGCCTGGCATCCTAAGGGTTATTTATAATTTATGTGTCTACAAGGACAGCTGCCTCAATGTTCTAAACCCCAAATGATGACAAAATAACAAAACCAGGACATTTTCTGCTCCAAGGGGGTCTACCTGTCCATGCCCTTCATTCCCCATGGGTGGGCCTCCCCCTTCTCTCGCTGAGTTTCGACAAGGACTCTTGCCGCATTCACCTGGGCTTGATGATGCCATTTTGCCAAATGGCTGTAAAGCTGGTAAAAGGGCCTGTATTTTTCTAACTCCAGGTGCATATTAGGCTTCCTTTGGAAATAACATGGAAGATTAAAAAAAAATTGCAGTTCTCAGAACTTCAGATTTTCTAGCCTATTAAGACTGTGTCCATCAAAGCACGTCCTTGGTCCCTGTTTGCCCCCAGCATCCTTGGATAGGCAATGAGTCTAAGTGCAGACACGTGACTGTTAGCACAGGCTTTCCAGGTGCTGTGAGCCTGGCTGGTCCCTGTGTCCCTATCGGGCCCAGAGAATCGGTCGCTTCTGCACGTGCATATTATATGCAGCTGAGTAAATTGCCTTTATCAGTTTTATTAGCGGAAGGTGCCTGCTACCGCTGGAGACCCTCACCGTACTCTGAAGAGAGGGGATCCAAGGGTTGCCATCCCCATAACTTCCTGTGTCACTCTACTCTCCTCAAATATGCTGGCCCTGTCTGTTGGGAGACAGACAGGCTGAACCCGTGCCACCCTAAAGAGAGGCAGCTACGGGAAAACAGATTTCATAATCCTTTGAACTTTGACCTTGGACACTGGCTGTGAGGGACCTTCTCCCACTGTGGCTGTTCTCGGGGTGTGACTTGGATGGACCCACCCACTAGCAGGCCCCATCGGCTTCCTCTCCAAATGTATCTTGAATCCAATGGCTTCCACCCCAACTGCTGCCGCCCTGGGCTGAGCCACTGTCATCTCTCTCCGGGGACATTGCAATAGCTTCCTAGTGGCCCCCCTGCCTCCATCTTACTCCCAGTCTATCTGGTCTCCACCCAAAAGCCGGACTTATAACCAGTCAGACCTTGTGACCCCCCCCCCCGCCTAGAACTTTCCGCTGTCTTCTCCTTGCTCTTTGGATAAGCTCTGAAGGCCCAACAATGGCATGGAGGGCATGCTCTAACCCTGCCCGCTACCTCCACCCTCAGCTCCATCTTTCCCACTCTGGACTTCAGTCCCTGATCTCCGCTGGCCTTGTCTGGTGACTGAGCCAAGCTGCTTCCTACCTCTGGGCCTTGACATGTGTTGCACCTTCTGCCTGATGCTCTGTCCCTGTCCTTGCCGTGCCCACGTTCCTCTCTCCGTCCAGGTCTCAGTGAGATGTCAGCCCCGCCCCCCACCACCTTACCTGGAGCAGCCCCTCCCCCCGTCGTCACCAACTGATTACTGTGTTTTCTTTTTGTCAGAGCACTTTTCCATCTCTGAGATCACTTGCTAATGATTGTCATTTGCCCATTGGTTGTCTTTCTCCACCAGACAGTGAGCAACTTGAGGATAGGGGCCGTCTTTGTCTTGTCGTCACTGTATCTTGGCCCTTGGGACAGTGACCAGTAATGGAGTAGATACTCAACTATTTGTTGAATGAACACATTTATGGACAGTTTGTGCAACATACCCAAGTGGACACTGTATCCAACCTTGGAATCACGGCAGTCTGGGTAGGAAGACCTTCTTCTCTGAACCAACCATGCCAGCATCCCTCCCTTCCGGTGTCATCCCATTTCCAGAAAACAGAAGAAGCCAGATAGACTTCAGTGGGTGGTAGCTGCACCCACTTGCTAGGGCCTTCCTGTGAGCCAGACCCTGTGCCTAGGCTCTTTACAGGCGTGCAGACCTCCTGATGACACTATTGAGTAGTGACTACTGTTGTGCCCATTTTGCAGATGGTGACATGGAGTCACTGATTGGCCTCAACTCATGCAAAGCGGCAGGACTGACTGCAGAGCCAGAGCTCTTAGCTCCTCCCCAAACGCATCTGAAAAGATATCTCGCAGGGGAGCTCCAAGCCGGCCATGGGGCAGGAGTGACGACGGCTCCCTAAGAAGCAGCTCCGATCTGGAGAAGAATACTGTCTCTGGAGTCTCTGAGGTTGCCCCCTCTTCTTGGCAGCCCCCACAGCACCACAAAACTCGAAGGTGCAGCCACCGGGGTGAGCAAACCAGAGTGAGCCCCAGGGGCACACGGGTCACCAGCCTCTGCCTCGCTGACCCTCTTGGGCCTTCCTGATGAACTTGGCCTAAGTCCCACTGGCCTGATTCGAAAGCAGCCACAGGGCTGGAGCAGGGGAGGAAGAATGTGGGAAGAAAGACATTACTTTGGAGGATGGAGCGGGGCGGGCAGGAAAGCAGGATTACCGGCTGGCTTTTGTTGGCAGAGGGGAGAGGGCGGTCAGAACCTGCCACTCTGAATGCCCAGGGCGGAAATCCAGGGTCACAAAGGGAGAGTGAAATGAGGACAGCGCTTCTTAAGGGGCTGCTCTCATCCCCTGAGGGAGCAGCAGGGGCTGTGGTGTCTTGGGGACAGACATTACAGGGGCCTGGGGGAGAGACAGAGAGGGGAAGGGAGGGGAGTGGGAAGGAGAAAGGAGGTTCAAATCCTGGTTTCATGATCTTGGCTAAAAAACTGCATTTCTCTCTCAATTTTCTTGGGACACTGATACCTACCATGTGGACAGGAAGTCACGTATGTAATTAAAGCACCTGACCGTGGCTTGGCATATCACAGGTGCTCGGTAATCATTCGGTCCCTTCGTATTTGCCTCCCAATCCCACATTTGGAAAAAGGACATTGAGCCTGGGACCAAAAATGGCTTCTTTGCTTCAAATCATTCCTCACAGCCCAGGTTCAAGTTCACAGGCCTCAGCGACCCTAATACCCAGGCAGAAGGCCTTGACCTTTATCAGGTCAGAGGTTGGCAATGCCTGTAGGCTCACCAGGGTAAAGGGGCTCTATAAAAGGGTCACTAGGGCTGAGAGGGGACACATCGCCAGGCACGGCCACAGCCCAAATGTCCCAGGTGCCTTGACCCTTGGCTGGCAACTTGCCTTCCTGATCCCACCTGGGAACCTGACCTAGTGGAACATTCCGTGTTCCTTGTTGCTGGGTCCCCAAGCCCCTCATTTAGCATCCACTCTTAGATGCCCCCTCTGATGGTTTTAGCCACCCACAGATGGGAGACCTGAGTCACCATGAGGGAAGGTGACAAGCCCTAAATGACACAGTGACCTAGTATAGAGCCAGGGCTGGAACCAGTGACTCCTGATCTCCAGAGCAGAGTTCCTTCCACTGTCTGTGGGGGAGCAGGTTGTGAGCCCCAAGTCCAAATGCATTGTCAGCTAAAAGCTTTGATGCCACTCCTGGGAGCAAGGGGCAGTCTGGGAGATGCAATCACATGCTGAAGCATTGGAAATTCTGGGACATGTTGGCTTTTAGGGCCAAGGATACAGGGTCTTCCGTCCAACCAATAGTTATGGAGTGGCCACTATGTGCCATGTACTAGATGCTGGGGATGCAAGTTCCTACCCTCTTGGTGTCTCTATTTTTTTTTTTTTTTTTTTTTTGTGGTACGCGGGCCTCTCACTGTTGTGGCCTCTCCCGTTGCGGAGCACAGGCTCCGGATGCACAGGCTCAGCGGCCATGGCTCACGGGCGCAGCTGCTCCGCGGCATGTGGGATCTTCCCGGACCGGGGCACGAACCCGTGTCCCCTGCATCGGCAGGCGGACTCTCAACCACTGCGCCACCAGGGATGCCCCCTCTTGGTGTCTTTTGAAATTGGGATCGTTCTGAAAGCTGCGCCATGTGGCCAGCCTATCACACCATTGCCGTCTCCTCTGAAAAGGACATTAAATCGGCATAAGCTTTCTGCCCGGCCCCGCACCTGTGTGTGTGTGTGTGTTCGCGCACACCCGCGGGCCGCAGCTGTTCCCTGCAAGCCAGAGGTTCTGCCTTTGGCCTGAAATCTCTTGCTCCTCCTCCCAAGTCGCCAAGGCCCCCTCTGCCCTCTCTTGTCCTGCTTTGACTTCCTGATGCCGTCCAGTTCTCAGCTTCCGACCCCAACCTGCTGACCGGGTGCTGACCTCGGATGCTTTGCTTTGGCCTCTGGACCCTGGACCGTATCTTGCACTAACCGCACAGCCACTCCTGAGAAAGGGCCCCCATCCTGCCTTTGTGAGGGGCCATCAGCAAATCTGAGGCTCACCCTGATCCCCAGTTAGTGTCACCTCTGGCTTCTGCGTCTCCTTCTGATCAGGGAAACTCAGGTGCTTGACTGGACAGCTTGGTTTGATCTTCCCCTCTGTTGAGCAACGCCCCCATTTTCCTTTCCGTGGCAATTACTGTGGTACGTCTGCTTACAGAGATGTAGCGATATTGGCATAATGGGATGTGTGTGGGCGGAGGGACCCTGGGGAAAGGAAGGGAGACGTCAGTTCATCTGGGTAATGGATTATCGCTTTTACCTGTGTTCACCTGAGGTCTTTCCTCTCTCCCAGACACCATTTATTGAACGCTGTGTTAAGCGATTTACATACACAATCTCCCTTCGTTCTCTCTCAGCAACCCTATGAAATAAGGGCGATTATCATCTCCATGACTCTTGCTTAGCTTAAGCAAGCGGTTGTCAAGGTGTGTTCTGAGGACAGCTGGCTTTCCTGAGCCCCATCTAGGAGGTCTGTGAGGACCTCCCCTTCCCAAGCACATATCTGCATGAGGTTGAATCTTCTTCATAAAGTACAACCAGAATAACACATTGCAACAGCCTGAGTGCAGAAACAGGTGTGAGAATCCTGCTGTCTTCCGTGGAGCCAGATTTTAAAGAGATTTGCAGAAGTAGAAAATAATGCTGCTCTTTTCACTAACTTCTTCTGGCTTTGGAAAGTATAGTTCTTATTCATAAAATATGTGATTTATATTAACATGTATAATAGGTTTATGGTTATTTTAAAAACAAATAAATATTTAATCTTTTTCAGTTTTAATTTCTAAAATGGTAAACATCAATAAATATAGTCCACACGAACAGAAGCTTGTTGGAGTCTTCTCTGACTTTTGAAAATGTAACCACTAAGGTTCTGGACAAAAGTCTGAGAACTGATGTTTTAAGCCAATGGTAATCATCTCATAACACTTGCCAGTGATTGGTTCAGGTGTTCAGGCCTAAGCCTATCAGCATGTGGCATTCCCTTGGTGACAGCTATTGGTTGGAGAATGGGCATGTGACCTACTTTGGACCAATGAGATGGGTGGAATGTTTGCTATAAACTGCTGGGCAAGCTCTTCCTGACTGTCCGGCTTACAGGAACACCTTTCTTTCTCTGATGTTATCGTGACCAGATGTGATGTCAGAACTTCAGCAGCTGTCTCACCTCCAGCCTGAGGCGGGAGCTGATGCCCAGGGGAGGGCAGAGCCGAGAGGATCACCAGGAAAGGAGACAGAGCCACAGATCAAGGCAAACTACATCTTCTGTCAACGACGCTAATGAACATCTTTATTTTTTATGCCAGCTGGAGTTGGGTGTTGAGTACTTATAGGTGACAGCACTTCAACTGCTATACCCTGTTCCACATATGAAGAAATGGAGGCTCAGGAGGTGAAGTGAGTGCTAGTGGATGGCAAAGCCAGAATCCAAGCCCAGGTCTCTGTATCCCAAGCCTCTCTTTCTCCCCTACATGATGTAGTTTTCAAGAAAGTTAGGTTCTTGCCTTTCTCTGCCTAGAATCCAGTTCACAAGGAAATGCCATGGAGTGGGGCTGCAGGTAGCTGGGTAGTCTCAGATACTCAGGAGTGTCTGCCCAAGTCCCTCTCTTAGCCCCAGAAGTGACAGGTCCCTGTCCCTCCTCTGGGAGTTTTCAGGCTGTCCCTGGATCTGCTTGGTACATCCCAAGTTCCCTCACCCCCACCCCACCCCTGCCAGAGTTCCCTTCTCTAATGACCTGAGGAGGCCTAATGACAGTGTACTAATTAGAGCTGTTGGTTGCAAGCAACAGAAATCAATTCTAGGTCATTTAAGTAGAAAAGGCATGTCTGTCTGGCCAGGTTGCACAGGTCCTGGAGGATGGGAGAGTCCAGCTTGGAGGGTTGAAATCAAAATTAATGCCCCAAATCAAACCACTGAACTAGTCCTATGACCAGTCCACACTGTTGGGCACAGAAACTCTATCTTGCCTGCTGCCACCACTGACGATGGGCCGACAGGTGCTACCACCACAATCTCTGGAAGCTGAATCCGAATTTGCACGACTTGCCTCTTCTTTGGGTCACTGACTTCCAGTTTTAGGGTGAGATGTTTGCATCTAATTGGAAACTGGGCCATGTACCCCTTCCTTAGCTGCAAGAGATGCTGGGAAAACAAGTAGCTGGCATTTTCAACTTGATTGAGGGAAGCAGGCTCTGCCTTAAATCAATCGGAGCTTCTCCAAGCATAGGAAAGAGGTTTGCATGCTGTGTGGCCCAAAGGGGTGACAGATGTTTACTGTAGAGAGATACTCAGCAATCTGGAGAGGTACTCAGAGGCTCCCAACCAGTGGGTCCCGTGGATCAAATCTCCTTAGTGCCCAGAAACAGGTTTTTCCCAGGGACAAATACACGGCTTTTGGCAGGGACTTGGACTGTCAGTCATGTAGCACAGCAGGCCCCTTGACTCCCTAACCAAGTGCAAAGGCACACTCTCACTCAGGAATAATTAGGAGCATGTATGGCCCAATGCCTGGCTCCGTCATTTACAAGGAGTGTGCCTCAGTTAACCGATGTAACCTCTCTGTGCCTCAGTCTGCTGACTGTACAATGGGGATAACTACCGTACCCCACTGCAGGGTTGTTGCGACAGTCAGAAGTTCAGGTATTATTTGGCGCCTGTCTCCCTCACGGGGACTTGTCATAAAACAGCTGGGGGTTCCATCATGCACGAGCACTGCCGCACCTGTCTGAATCTCACCTGCCACCCTCCATGGTCTCCCTCTTCTCTCTCCCTGTACGAAATCTGATCTATGACAGGGGAGCAGAAGGAAGCCTCGTGTCTTCCGGAAAGCTTCTTTGACTACCCTGGCACCCAGTGGTCTCTCACTGCTTTCAATTCTGACAGCATTCACTCATTCTTTCGTTCACCCGACTAGTCCCTCCTTCTTATCTTATCACCCAGCCCTCCTCACGCCCCTCCTCAGCTCCTTGCACACTGGCCTCCCTCCTCTTCTTTAAAGAAGCCACCTTCTTTCCTGTTTGCACTCACTGTCCCTTGTCCCGGAACTCCCCTCCACCTGATAGTTGCCTGGCCAACTTCTTCTTGTCATTCAAGTCTCAGCTAAAATGTCACCTCCTCCCAGAAGCCCTTCTGATTACCTAAACCAAAGCAGCTGCCCCTCACTTCCCCCTTCACTGGCTCTTATTCTCCAGCCTCAGGTGCTCTCAGCTGACCTAACTACACTCCCAGGGCTGACCAGTGAGGGGGGCTGTGGCAGTGGTCCGGACCATGGAGCAGGGTGGCTTGGAGAAAGGGGTGGAGCTTTCTAATACTGAACATCATGGCCTGCATCAGCATCTTTGGCAGCACCTCAGCACAGGGTCCCTGCATGATGGAAGGGCGGAGGGACCTGCGTTGAACTTTCAGAGCCCACCGCCCATGACCCCCGGCCAGCCCCAGCCCTGCCCTCCAGGAAGCTGAGCCCCCGGCTAGGTTATGCATCAGCAGACGACAGGACACTGCATGGTCCTTCTTGGCTGTCACTCCCTCCCCGACCCACTGAGCCCTGGCGATCCTGGGGGAACGTTGCTGAGGGATAGACTGTGAGGGCTTCAGCAGCTGAGACACAGATCGGATCAGTGTTAATGAGAGGCCCTGCTGATCTGGCGGCTTTGCTAATTAGGCTGCAGCAGCTCTAGACCCAGCCAAGGAAAGCCCGTTGCTTATACTAATCAAGGGTGGTCTGCACTTCCTGTCTGGCAGAGTTGCCAGAGCCTGGAGCATGTACCCCGCGTGTAAGGCATGGCGGCGGAAAGTCGGGGATGGTGTGGGAGACCAAGGCTGGAAAAATCCAAAGACAGCCCTGTGGCTGCATCCTGGCATAGGGAGCAAGAGGCATGGAGGAGGGGGGAGAGGCCACCAGTGGGGTAGGGTGAGCACAAAGGAAAAATGGTAAAAGGCAGGAGGCCCCAGTTACAGACTCCCTACCCTGGAAGGTGGGGAGCTGGAACGAGACTCACTTTCCAAAACTCAGCCTCGAGTGAGTGACGGTGGGCAGGCTGCCTCACGGCCATTCGTGGGGCCTAGACTCCGCCTACTGTTCCTAATGGATAGAGCACCCTGGGGCAGAGGGCAGTCTCTGGGGCAGCTGAGTCGGAAGCTAGCCAGATAAACCTACTTCGCCCCCAGCAGGGCCAGAGGGCTGCATTCTTCAGCCCAAGTAAAAGATGTGGAATATTCTGAGTTGATTTCCCCGTCATCTATGTGTCATCAAAGGATCTCAGAACCTGAAGAAATGCATGTGGAGATTCAGTCACTCAATTATTCATTCATTCATTCGGCACCTACTGTGTACCCAACTCCAGCCACGGGGAATACAGAGCTGGAAGATGCCATCCCAGTCTTGAAGAAGCTTAATCTACCAAGGCCCACAAAGCAGCAGTGGAGTGACAGTGCAATCACGTAAGCACAGGCTGCAGTGGGACACCGACCTCAGACTGGGCGGACAAGAAGGCTCCAGGAGGAGATGATGCTTGAGGTGAGTTAGGAAGGATGCATAAAGTCAATGGCTAACGTCTACAGAGCAAGTATGAAGGTGCCATGCAAAGGTCTACGCCCTTGACATCACTAGCATGTCCAGTCTTCCTAGTGACCCTACACAGAGGCGACTATTACCACTTCCCCATTTTCCGGATGAGCAAACTGAGGCACAAAGAGATTAAGAAAGTATCCTGGAGTTGCACAGTTGGTAAGAGGCAAGTCAGGGAGCAGGAGCGGGCCAGGTGCTCAAGGAGAAAGGATTCCTAAGACGAGGGGCCAGCGGCAAGAGCAATGGAGGGATGATGCAGCGGGAGAGAGCGGG
Source organism: Globicephala melas (assembly GCF_963455315.2). Taxonomy (NCBI): domain Eukaryota; kingdom Metazoa; phylum Chordata; class Mammalia; order Artiodactyla; family Delphinidae; genus Globicephala; species Globicephala melas. The sequence continues at coordinate 176,635,150 of NC_083314.1, forward strand.
TGACGAGAGGAAGTGAGTTTACAATTGGATTCATGCCCTGCTGATGCTTTGAGCGGCAGCACCCTGGGCTCTGGTGGGTTAGAGACGTGTACATGCGGAAGAGTTAGCTTGAAACCTGCAGCGACAGGGCCCTAATACCTGATTAATTATACTCTTCATCAACTATTTAGCACCTCCCTTTGTAGCTGGGTCTTGAGCCGGGCTCTGGCTGCCCCACCAATATTTCAGCTGGCCTTCTTTTCAGCTAAAAATGAGCTTGTCGTTGGCACAACTTTTGAGACACCTCAGTGAGCAAGGCTGTCTGTTCCTAAGCTGGGACATTCAGAGGAGGCCTCCCTCGTGAGAGGGACTTTGCAAACAACTCTTGTAACTTCCACACAGTCTTAAACAGGACAGATCAATCCTGCCCCCTTTGAGCTCTTACCCTCTCTGGTTTCCAGGTATTGGGGTCTTAGGCCGAGCATCATAAAAAGCTCCAGACACAACACAGCCAGAAAGAGTTTTTCGATTCTGTACTTTCCCAGCCACTGCTGTCTCTGCGGGGAAAGAGGAGGTGGGTGGCTCTGACCACCGGATGGAAAGGAGCGGGGCAACCAGTTAAAGTTGGGGTTAAAGTGAGGGGAAGGGCGGGTGAGGGTCTTCCTCAGTGATTTCCCCTTCCATCCTTCAGCGCTCAACGAGGGCTTTGTTTCCAAAGGGAAGCCCCCAATATATCCCTCTACCAGCTCCAAGGGCCTCTACTTCTCCTGTGTAGCTCTTGTCATCAGGGCCATTTTTCTCTATATTTTAAATGATTATTTGCTTATTGCGGTGTCCTCCTGTAGACTGCCAGCCTTATGAGGTCGGGTGCAGGTCCAATTCTGTTCATCATTATATCCCAGCACCTAGAATTGTGTCTGGCACACAGTACATGCTCGTACATATTTGTGGAAAGGATGCACAATCCTTCCTTCCTTCTATCTCCCTCCCTCCCTTTCTTCCTTCCAGAAACGTTCTGTTTGGCTGCTGGGGATACAAGACGAGTCAAATGATTCGGCCTGGGCCTGGCCATCAGGTGGCTGGGCCTGCAGGAGGCCCTCACTGCCCAATGGCAGGAGCTCCCTGGGCTTATCTGCCCACATCTGAGGACGATGAACAAATCTAACCCTCAGCGTGGACAGGGATGGTGGGCGCTGATGCAGAGACAGAAGGTAATTCCAAAGCCTACTTTGGAGACACAATCTGGGGTTTCCCTGCCACCTTCCAGTGCCTTCCCTTTCACTCTGGCTCTTGTAGCCCCTGTAGGGAATGTCTGCAGGGTAGGCTCCTGTGGGCTGTCAGGGGAGGGTAGGATGCTGAGGATGTCTTGGGGAAACTAGGCTTCAAACAATCCAGGGATTGTAGGATACAAAGAGCGAAAGAGAGAGAGGCAGCTGCCTGTAAAAGACAGATGCCCCCCTTCCCATAATGAGGGTGAAGAGAGGACATCCGGATACCGAGGCATCAGAGATGGCCCAGAGGCAAGCTGCGGGCAAGTGAACTCTATTTGCCAGGAGTGTTTTCTCCCTGGAGCTCTGGGAGAATTTAGCACTTGTGGCAGGTGCTGGGCTGGGCTTCCTGGAGACCTTGAGACTCCATTTAGGCTGGAATGATGGCATAAAGGACAGCAGGGCCACCACCCTCCGGCTGGGCTCTGCTTGATGCCTTGAGGGGGCATTTACTGCTGGATGTCTGCACGGCTCACAGACCCTTTAGAAGGAACCCAGAGGCCAAAGGCAGGAGGTGGGGAAGCGGGGAGTGTCAAACTCAAGCACTAGGAAGCAGATCAGTGGATCTGCTGTGGGATCTGGAAGTCTATCTACTGGAAAAGTCCCCAAGATAAGTCTGATTCACAGAATCCTGACCTCCAGGATGCCTTTAAAAATACCCTTCCCTGTATCTTTAGAAGGCAGACGCAGTGAACAAAAATTTCAATTTGATTAACAGGAATTTTAAAAATTTCAGCTTTTACAGGTGCTGAGGATTTAGGTGTTTGGCTGCTATCTGTGCTTTACTTTGTGTGTGTCTTTATAGTTTTACCTGATACTTAACGAAGCCTAACTCTTTTTAATTTTTTGATGTTGTTCATTTATGCCATCTCTCTCTTTTTTGGCCGTGCCGTGTGGCACGCGGGATCTTTGTTCCCCGACCAGGGATCGAACCTGTGACCCCTGCAGTGGAAGCGCAAATTCTTAACCACTGGACCTCCAGGGAAGTCCTGAGAAAGTCTAACGTTTGGATCGTTGATGGTGTGGGATCTGGGTTATAGCCAAGGGGGTGACTCAGGGCAAGTGAGGAAGAGAGGATGTTTTCCATGGAAGGGATCGTGTTTGGATCATGAATGGGAGAAAAAAAAAAGAAAAAAAATGTTCACCTTTTAGACGTCATGGGTTTGGCAGATTCAGTTTCATTATCTTCACTTTCCGAGGCACAATGATCCATCAGTGGGGAAATGCCACCCTTGGGCAATGGAGAGCTTCAACATTTGGAAGACAGACTTCTCCATCAGGAAAATGGGCTTTGCACACAACTGAAAGATCTTTTCCTTGGGGGTGATGCAGAAAGGACTTTTTGCTCAATCTTCCATTAAAGAGAAATTTCAGTAGCCCAGATCAGCCTGTTTCCACAGCGGAGCATTCCAGCTGACCAAGCTTGGCCCAAACCCAAACTTGCCGAAATGGAAAAGGAAAGGTGATTGGCAAGTTCTGAGAAGCCCCCGAGTGGTTCTCATTGCAAGATTCCTGAGCCTTTTCACACTGGATTCTGCCTCTAGGGTTTGGTTTTCATTTGTAGGTACTTTTCACTGACGTTACTACCGGCTGTAGTCTGATAGTCGCTGCATCTTGTCATGTTAAGACAGAGATTGACAAACTCTTTAATAAAGGACCAGATAGTAAATATTTGGGGCTTTGCAGGTCATACAGTCTATGTCCCAACCAGAGATGGGTAATCTCTGCCACTGCAGGGCCAAAGCAGACTTAGACAGTACATAAATGGACGGGTGTGGTTATGTCCCAATAAACTTTATTTACGGACACTGAAGTTTGAATTCCATATAAGTTTCGCTTATGGAATATTATCCTTCTTTTGATTTTTTTCCCCAACTGTTTAAAAATCTAAAAACCATTCTTGGTTGGGGGGCTGAACATTCAGGAGAGAAGGGATTGGATTTGGCCCATGGGCTGGAGTGCTGGGGGGCGGTGAGTGTGCAGACTCTTCCAGAATTAGAGCTACACGCCCCTCCCTCCCTGGGAATTCTGTCCTGGGGGACAGTGAGTGTTAAGTCACTCTGGACCAGCACCAGGCCCAGAAGGCTTCTCAGCTTGGGTTCCCCCCGCAAAGCAGACCCGGAGACAAGGATGTGGGTGCAGGGAGTTTATTAGGGATTTGGTCCCAGGAAGCAAGTGAAGGAGCGGGGAAGGGAGACAGGGAGGGCAGGCTGATGATTGGGTTAATGCAGGGACAGCGGGGGTCAATCCTCTGTGAGCCTCTGAGACACTGTGTGGAACACACCCAGGACTGTCTCCATGGACGGGTGAAGAAGCTGGGGTCTTTTTTTTTTTTTTTACATCTTTATTAGAGTATAATTGCTTTACAATGGTGTGTTAGTTTCTGCTTTATAACAAAGTGAGTCAGTTATACATATACATATGTTCCCATATCTCTTCGCTCTTGCATCTCCCTCCCTCCCACCCTCCCTATCCCACCCCTCTAGGTGGTCACAGAGCACCGAGCTGATCTCCCTGTTCTATGCGGCTGCTTCCCACTAGCTATCTACCGTACGTTTGGTAGTGTATGTATGTCCATGCCTCTCTCTCGCTTTGTCACAGCTACCCTTCCCCCTCCCCATATCCTCAAGTCCATTCTCTAGAAGGTCTGTGTCTTTATTCCTGTCTTACCCCTAGGTTCTTCATGACATTTTTTTTCCTTAAATTCCATATATATGTGTTAGCATACGGTATTTGTCTTTCTCTTTCTGACTTACTTCACTCTGTATGACAGACTCTAGGTCTATCCACCTCATTACAAATAGCTCACTTTCGTTTCTTTTTATGGCTGAGTAATATTCCATTGTATATATGTGCCACATCTTCTTTATCCATTCATCCGATGATGGACACTTAGGTTGTTTCCATCTCCGGGCTATTGTAAATAGAGCTGCAGTGAACATTTTGGTACGTGACTCTTTTTGAATTATGGTTTTCTCAGGGTATATGCCCAGTAGTGGGATTGCTGGGTCATATGGTAGTTCTATTTGTAGTTTTTTAAGGAACCTCCATACTGTTCTCCATAGTGGCTGTACCAATTCACATTCCCACCGAAGCTGGGGTCTTTATTCTCCAACTCCTGGAACCCGTGGCCTGACATGGCTCCTGTGGCTTTAACTCCCTGGAACTTCTGGGCCTGCTGCAGGTGAATGTCCGGTCCTGTTCCAGGTGCGTTTCCTGTCTGTTCCTGCTGCGCTTCCAGGCCTGCTCCTGGTGGGCAGGACAAGCATGCTCTGGGGCCATAGGCTGTGCTCAGGCAGAGAGACCCAGGAAGCCACCGCGTGGGTGGGAACTATCTGCACGTGACCTCTGGGGAGGGCGGTGATGATCGGGCAGGCCAGGGACACAATCTACTCTTTGGGGATTCTCCTGCCAGAGGGTCATTCACTAAAAGATCTGGCATGGTTCTATTATCCTAACAGATTGGTGACCACACTGGCTCCTTTAAACTGTCCCTAGCAACACTTTTGTATCCTTTTCTGCCTTGGTCCTGACCTGGTTTCCCTAACCCAGCCCACTCCTTGTTCCCCAGTCTGCCCCCTCTGCTCGCTTTGGACACCAGGATTCTTCTTACATATCACTCTGGTCCCACTTTCCCACGGAGGCACAACTTCCCTCCACCATGAGCTGGAGACCCTCTGAGGCTACCCTGCTAGTGTCTGTTCTACCCCCAGGGCTCTGTGCCTGCAGGCAGTACCTCTACTGTACTCTTCCACTCCCAGGGGACACAGCCGACCCAGCCTTTGCTCATTTAAGTGCTGTGAAAGGGCTTGGCCTCAGGTCAATTCTATATTCAACCTTTAATTAACTACCGCTTAATATAATATCTTCTCCCTTTTTTAAAGCATTGACTGTATGTCTAGTGTTATGCTAAACGTTCTCTATATGTCGTCTATAATCCTTGTAGCCACCCTGGGAGTGAGCTTTTATCACTCCCATTTAGTAGATGGGATTAGGCGGACCCCAAGGTCCTGAGGTTAGAAAATACTAGAGCTGGGATTTGAACCCAACTCCGTCTGTTTCCAAAGCCCATGTTCTTTCTTTCAAAATAAATTCTTATGTTGATATGTAGACAATAATATATTTAGGTGGTGGCCAGGGGCAGGGGAAGGGGGAAATGGGGAGTTAGTGCTTACAGGGTAGAGTTTCCATTTTGCAAGATGAAAAGAGTTCTGGAGATGGATGGTTGCATACAAATATGAATGTACTTTATACCACTGAACTGTATACTTAAAAATGGTTAATTTTATGTTATGTGTATTTGACCACAAGAAAAAAATGGAAAAAACTATATGTAATACACATGTAAGTATGAACTGCAATAATGAAATAAACAGCTGTGAACCCATATAATCAGACGTTACGTATTTGCCTCTCCCTTGTTTTAAACACTTGCCTCCTCCATCAGAGGGTGCTGCTATCAGAGGTTTTGGGCTTTATCAACCCCTTCTTTTAAAAATATCTTTAGGGACTTCCATGGTGGCACAATGGTTAGGATTGCGTGCTCCCAATGCAGGGGCCCCGGGTCAGGGAACTAGATCCCACATGCTGCAACTAAGAGTTCGTATGCCGCAACTACAGAGATCCTGCACACTGCAACTGAAAAAGATCCCATGTGCTGCAACTACAGATCCCACGTGCTGCAACTACAGATCCCATGTGCTGCAACTAAAGATCCCACGTGCTGCAACTAAGACCCGGTGCAGCCAAATAAATATTAAAAAAAAATCTTATTTAATCAATATGTACTCTTTTTTTTTTTTTTTTTGCGGTACACGGGCCTCTCACTGTTGTGGCCTCTCCCGCTGTGGAGCACAGGCTCCGGACGCACAGGCTCAGTGGCCATAGCTCATGGGCCCAGCCACTCCGCCGCATGTGGGATCTTCCCAGACCGGGGCACGAACCCGTGTCCCCTGCATTGGCAGGCGGACTCTCAACCACTGCGCCACCAGGGAAGCCCTCAATATGTACTCTTAACAGCCTATTGTTCAGTTCCACTTTTTTTGAGTTTAAAAAAAATACCACAATATACAGTCTTTTGTGACTTGCTTTTTTTTCACTCAACATTACATTCCCATGTGGTTGTCTGTAGCCATTTCACTGCTTTCTATTATTCTATTAAGTAAATATATCATTTCTAAATTTTTTGGTTTGCTTGTTTGCTTTTGTAATTATAAACTACAAGCCCATCATGGTAGACTGAAATATTTATTGCTCCTCCTGGGGGAGGATTATACTTTCCTCCTAATGATGGCAGATTTGGCTTTGCAACTTTCTCTGGTTAATGAAATGTGAACAGAATTGATGTGCGTCACCTCCAAGCAGAAGCTTTTAGAGTCAGCACATGATTTGCCTTGTTCTCTTTTCCTCACCAATGTCTTAGACGGAGGCGGTTCCATCGGCCTGGGTCCTGGAGTGAAGACGACACAGAACAGAGCCACCACTGAGCTGCACTGGACACGAGCCTGAGAAATAAACCCTTGTTGATAGCTAGTGAGATTTTGGGATCATTTGTTACCGCAGCATGACTGATCTATCCTGATACATCATGCTCTTTCCGCCACAACACAGTGATTCCCAGTCGAGTGGGCAGGGGGAATGGCCATTTTCCTACAAGACTGAATTAACCAGTAACGCATAAAGCCATATTTAACAGGTTAAATAGGGTTAATATCACCCCCGTGCAGTGTGTGTATTGAGAGTAATTCATTCATTAATAACTAGAAAGTGCTTTGAAGATAATTAGCATTGGGGGAATGATTGGCACCTCCTACCTGACTTCTGGGGCCCCTTCCTCCCTCTCCCCTTCCTGGTCTTTGAAGTGACTTGTGCACAGAGGGTGCACAAGTGAGGAGGGAGTGAGGGCCGTGCAGAGACTCTCCAGCCTTGGAGTCCAGGTACTGGAAAGGCCAGCTGACACGTCGGAAGAAAAGGTCTGAGCAGGGGAGGGGAGGATGTGCTCAAGCAAACAGACGCAGCCAGCAGAGAGGGGAGAAGCCAATCTGGGCTGAGGCCTCTGCGCCTGGAGCCCGTACAGTGCAGCTCAGGCGAGGTGAGCTCACCCAGGACCTCACAATGGTGCTCTCAGTGCTGGAAGATGACAGGAATGTCCCCGATGGGTTCATTTCCCTTTCTCATTAAAGCAACGGCAATGAGGAAGGACAAATGGGGCTGTGTTGTACTTCCCAGTCCTCGATTATCATCCAGAGACGCCGTCAGGAAAGAGGCTCATTTGGTTCCATTTTTAGTCCTTGCCACTTTTCTTCATGTTTCTTTCTCTTGTTTCTTTATTCCCAGTGCTGTGGAGGTCCCCTTAACTATTCCCATCCACAGGGCGAGCAGACTCACGCACGCACATACACATACCACGATGAAACCATAATGGGAGAGAGAGAGAGAGCCGGGCACAGGAAACGAATCCATCCTAATGATAAAGATCATTATGGAGACAAAGAAGGAAGGGAAATAACACATTTCATTCTAATTAGGCCTGAAAGCTCATTACTGGGAACAGGAAAAGAAAGTGATCAAGTAGATGCATCCTGAAAAATGACTCCTCTGGGCTCCACAGCCTGAGAAACAGCACGGTGCGGCTGGTGGTTCCCAAACTGGGGTTCCTCATGGTAGCCTGGGGGGAGGGGAACTGCAGGGAAGGGCTGTGAGTTTTTTCAAAAATGTAAAAAACTGCTACTGGAAATTATTATTCTGTTCCTGATAACCCAGAAATTATTATTTTGTTCCTGATAACCCTGATAACAAAATTATTATTTTGTTCCTGATGATGGACAAACCCAAAATGTCAAGTTTCTCTGTTTAGGGCTGGACTTTCCTCTGCTCAGTGGTAACTAGCTTGCTGATACCAATCAGAGGTCTAATTGGTTGTTGATAACGTAAGCATTTCTGGGATTGCAGTGGTGGCCCATTTACAGCTCGGATCATGGCATTCCTACTGAAAGGAACCTCAGGTTCTTCACGGGGAGGCTGTTGCATGGTTAACCGTATCTGTGCCTCATGACATGGGGGAAAAATAAATTATTATTTCATCCGTTTAGGAGAAACATCTTTCAAATCATGGGGTTCATGAGGAGTAAAATAATAAAAAGAGGTCCTTGGCAAGTAGCGGAAGGGGTGAGAAAGTGGGGAAAGAGAGGAGGAAAGGAGAAATAGCGTTTATTGATCATTTACGTCAAGGGCTAATTGCACTACATAAATAATCTCATCTAATCCTCACCATCACACGGGGAGTGGTGGGAGTGGTGGTTCATTTATTCATTCATTTAACAAGTATTTCCGGGCACCTCCTAGGATCCAGGTATTGTTCTAAGTGTTGGAAACATAGCAGTGAACGAAACAAAGACCCTGCCCTCATGGAGCTTATAATAAACAAGTAAACACAGACACATATGTTTAAGTAGACATATATATGGCTAAATATACATACATATACGTACACTTAAACCTATATATATTTATATGTGTATATATATGCGTGTGTACATACATATATATACACTTAAACATATTATGCTTGTGTGTGTGTGTGTGTGTGTGTGTGTGTGTGTGTGTGTGTAGTTGTCCCTCAGGATTTCAGAGGGATTGGTTCCAGTACCCCCGAGGATACCAAAATCCACAGATATTCAAGTCCCTTATAAGAAATGGAATAGTATTTACATATGACCAACTCATCTCTAGGTTACTTATAATACCTAATACAAGGTAAATGCTATGGAAATAGTCGTCAGCACACGGCAAATTCAAGTTTTGCTTTTTGGAACTTCCTGGAAATTTTTTTCCTGAGTATTTTCGATCCTCTGTTGCTTGGATCTGTGGATGCTGAAGTTACAGACACGGAGGGCTGACCTTATAATCAGTGCTTCTCACCCGAGGGCGATTTTGCCCCCCTAGAGGGCATTTGGAAAGTGGAGACTTCATTGTCATGACTGGGGGACGTGCTCCGGCCATCTAGTAGGTAGAAGCCAGGTTACCATTTTGATGAATGCTCTGAAGGAAAATAAAGGAAAAGAGTCTTTGGGGGACCTGACAGATTGGGGGACTCAGAATACTTCTCTAGGGAAGTGGGGACATTTAAGGGGGACCCCAGATGATGGTAGGAGTCGACCAGATGGAGAGAAGGGGGAAGAACGTTCTCAGCAATGAGCTCAGCAGGTGCAAGGGTCTGAAGGCAGAAGATGCTGGGAGCTTCGGAGACCCTGGAAGGAAGCCAGCGTGGCTGGGAGAGGTGGGCAATGGGAGAACAGGAGGGGGCGCCCCTCCGCTGTCCCCCAGGCTGGACTCCCGGGCTAACACAAGCTGGAAAGCAGTGATTATCTTCTCATTTCCAGGTTAATGAAGGAGAACTTGGAGGTAATGTTATTTTTGTTGATTCTTGATGTCTTATTACAATGTTTTTCGGAGAAGACTCGATACTGAGAGATAATAGCTCCCTCCCGGGCACTTTCACGCGGACAGTAATGCTCTCCCCTCCCTGGCGGACTCCCTGCGTGAGCGCAGCTTCATGCTGCACGTTAAATGCAGCTGGGTCTCCGGGTCCACTCTGCCCCAACCCCGTCGGCGGACCTTTTCCACCACCAATGCTCCCTTTGGGAAACACACTTCTCCTTTGGAAGCTCTTGGATAACAACACTTCCTGCTCAGTTGTGAAACACTGTTTAGGGAAAGGCCAGAGGAGGGTCTAGCCTCTCGCTACGCACAGTGTGACCTCTGGAAAAGCAGCCTCGGCCTTACTTGCAACTTGCTAGAAATGTAGACTCCCCGGCCCCACTCCAGAGCTAGTGAATCGAGAATTTTGTATTTTCACAAGAGCCTCACATGATGGTCATGCACAGCAAGCTGAGAAGCCCTGCTCTGAATGACCTTCAAAAATGCACTCAGCTCTAGGCTTCTATGACTCCAGCAACAATCGTCCCCGATTTGGAGAACTTGACAGTATATATATATACATATATATATATATATATGTATATATATATGTATATATGTATATATATATGTATATATATTTTTTTTTTCCAAAGCAAAGCCAAACAGACCATACTTCTGTCACACACACAGTATTAAATGCTAATTTTATTCTTTAATTCAGTGACACATTACGAAGGAATGTTGTGGTGTTAGATGCTCTTTGGGCTTTGTTATTCACAGGCTGCGAAGTCCTGGGAGAGTGATATTATCTCTTTCAGGCTCAGTTTCTTCATCTGGGAAATGGGAAAAATAACATCTCCCTAATCAGGTTTGTGTGGGCACGAAAGCAAGCACCTACAGATGTAAAAAGCCTGCACCCAACCTGCCGGCTGCCCTTTTCCGCAAAGCAGGTTGGGCTGGGGGACCCACGTGATAAGAAAGGGCCTCCTAATCAGAAACAGTAACTTCTGGGGGAATGTTTACTAATGACTTAAAGAAAGCAAATGATTTTCAAGTAGGTCGTATGCAAATAAGTGGTATGCTAATTTCAGAATTGTAGCTCAGAGTTAAATGGGACCCCTAACTGTCTCTATCAGCAAATAGTTTTCTGACTCTTAACTGGAATTCTTGTCTGTGTGCACATGATTGGGAGGAGGTGACTCCCTTGAAATTGTATCCACCCCTGTGCATGTATATTCTTTTAAGTTACGGCCAGATTCTACCCTGGGGGTAAAAGATGGTGGGGGGGGCGTGTAAACGCGCCCACTGCTTTTGGCTGTGTCTCAGAGTCTCACTTTTGGAAAGAACACAGCTTTGGGGAAGGTGCTCCAGGCACATGCGTGCCCTGTGCTGGGGAAGGGGCCGTCACTTCCATCAGAGTCCTAAGGAGACCTGGGCCCCTCAACAGAAGAGCTTATGAACCACTGCTGGAGTCACCAACAATGGATCAGGAGTAACTTTGGAAAAGAATGTCTGGGTTTGAATTCCAGCTCCCCACGTAGTCCCTGAACGACCTCTGACAAATCTCTTCACCATTCTGTGCCTCAGTTTCCTCATCTGTAGATGGGGGTGATAGCAGGACCTACCTTGCAGGGTTGTTATGAGACTTAACTGAAAGAATCCATGTAAAATTCTTAAAGAAGATTCTGGAAGTTAGTAGGTGCTCGATAAATGCCAATTAATTTTTTTAACGTTCTAAAATTGCTTTTATATTTGCAATCCTTCCGACCTGCCCTCCTGAGTGCAGGGGGATGAAAGGAGGTTTTTGGGAAGAGCAAGGTTTTGATGGATGGCGCTCTAAGAAGTGAACCTCCGAACAGTGCTTTGTTATCATCCTGGCGCCCCTCAGAGCTGGGGTCTCCCTTTGCACAAACTCCCCTACTCCGACGTCCAAAACTCTGGACCGCTGGAAGTATTAGGTCTAGAACAGCAACCTGCATTTATCAAAACCAGCTGTGCGCCCAACCTCAAGTCTGCTTTCCATGCATCATTTCCCATCCCGACAGCCTCCCAAACAGGCCAGTCCCCTTACTACCAACAGGGAAACCAAGGCTTAGAGAGATTCAACAACTTACCCAGGTGAGAGGCTAAAACGCGGGAGAAAGGCTTTAATTCAAATTCAGGAATGTCTCACCAAGCCACCCTGCAGAGGTTTCAAATGGGCTTTTTTTTTTTTCTTTTCTGGAAAGATTCGAAGTTTCGCTAAATATGCTCTAGCCATGACTATTCAAAATGACCTTCGGAGTCACAGCAAAATTAAAGGCTTGGCCCTAATGACTCAGGAGGTATTTATAGCGTGCCAGTGCCAAGGGCAGCTCAAAGAGGACCCTAAGAGACAACACAGGAGGAGCAGAAGACAGTCCCTGCCCCGGAGGAGCTTATAATGAGTCTCGAAGAAGAGGAAGCTGCCGCCAGCACCACCGCCACGAGCAGCTACATCTGCAAACCTAAGTCTCATTTAAACAACCATACCCAGAAGATCCTGTTACCCAGTGTACCCCCAGTACACTGATGGAGAAACAAACTCAGCAAGAAAGAAGTTAAAGGACTCCTGGTCTTCCGGGTAGTACGTGGTCGAGGAGGAACTCAAACCCAGGCGATCTGACTCCAGACCCTGAGCTCACCATGCAGTGCCCTGAATCTTACAAACCACAAGACTGTTAGCTCCTAAGGACAGGGACAGCTCTGCTTCGCTCACCACCATATCCCCAGGGCTTAGGACAATGCCTAAACACCTGTGGGATGAAAGAATAAATGACCAACGGAAAACCAAGGCGAGGTGGCAAACTGTCATGGTCTTGGTGGCAAAAGGCTGGTTTACTGTCCTCTACCCCATCTAGTGCCACAAGGGCCTCACATCATTTCCATGGTCTTGAAAAAGGGTTTTGTTTTTTTTTTAACATCTTTATTGGAGTATAATTGCTTTACATTGCTGTGTTAGTTTCTGCTGTATAACAAAGTGAATCAGCTATACATATACATACATCCCCATATCTCCTCCCTCTTGCGTCTCCCTCCCACCCTCCCTATCCCATCCCTCTAGGTGGTCACAAAGCACCAGCTGATCTCCCTGTGCTATGCAGCTGCTTCCCACTAGCTAGCTATTTTACATTCGGTAGTGTATATATGTCCATGCCACTCTCTCACTTCGTCCCAGCTTACACTTCCCCCTCCCCGTGTCCTCAAGTCCATTCTCTACATCTGCATCTTTATTCCTGTTCTGCCTCTACGTTCATCAGAACCTTTTTTTTTCTTTTAGATTCCATATATATGTGTTAGCATGCATCATTTATTTTTCTCTTTCTGACTTACTTCACTTGGTATGACAGTCTCTAGGTCCATCCACTTCACTACAAATAACTCAGTTTCATTTCTTTTTATGGCTGAGTAATATTCCATTGTATATATGTGCCACATCTTCTTTATCCATTCATCTGTCGATGGACACTTAGGTTGCTTCCATGTCCTGGCGACTATAAGTAGCGCTGCAATGAACACTGTGGTACATGCCTCTTTGTGAATTACGGTTTGAAAAAGGGGTTCTGCCTCACTGGTTCAGAGTTTCATATGCCAGTGGTATTTTCTGCCTCCTGTTTCTGCACTGACCAGTTGTGACAAAGGTTGGGAAGTGGCTTGCTGGGAAGCTATGGGGCCAGTTGCTCTGCTGGATTTTCCCGTACAACTGGAAACACCCTGCTTATCACGGGAGAATTTACTCTTGGGAATGTGCAGTTTGACCTGGTCATGAGTAACTCCAGGAATATAGCATTGCTGGCTAATGGGACAGAGCAATTAGGCAGTGAATGAAGCCACACGCTCCAAGAATGAGCTCCATGCCCACTTCCCAGAGGCCTCAGGAGCACAAGACATGCTGCGCTGGAATTCTTTTTCCACTGTGGTTTTCCCCGCGCTGTACTGGGAGCTCCTCAAGGGCAGGCATTTGGCTTGCAGTTCTCCCAATCCCCGGCATTTGCCCTGAGCCCAGGATAAGTTAGGTCCCGTCCCCTTGAATCTGGGCCAGCTTGTGACTGCTCTGACCGGAAAAGCACAGGAGAAGCGATGTCAGTGACTTCTAAGGCCTGCAGCTTCCTATTGGTTCCCTTGGAAAGCTCCCTCTTGGAATCCAGCTGCCGTCTCCAAGAAGCCCAGGTGACGTGGAGAGACCCCATGCAGGTGCTCTGACCAGCAGTCACAGCAGAGCCCAGCCTTTGAGTCAGACGCGCCCACTTCTTTAGATGAGTGAAGACGCCATCTCAGAAGTGGACCCTCTGACCCAGCAGGTCCAGTTCTCAGCTCTTTGGGTCACCCCCAGCTGAGGCCCTAGACTCCATGGAGCAGAAACAAGCTCCCCTAGCCCTGTTCAATTTCCTGACCCACAAAATTCACAAGCATAATAAAATTTGTAGCTACAGTTATTAACTTAGAATACATCGCTGAGTTTTGTCACGCAGCTATGGGAACTAGAACAGCTCTAGAACCAAACCACCTGGGTTCCCATCCTAGCTCCACCAGTTATTACAAACAATAATTTTTGTAAGCCATGAGCCCCCGCAGACCTCAGCTTTCTCATCTACAGAATGGGCGTCCACAAAGACTCTGTCTCAGGAGGTTGCTGCAAACGCTAAGTGGGAAAATGTACATAAAGCATTAGCACGTGTCTGGCACAGCTGCTACTGCACTGATCATTAGCATCAGCTCAGGACCTTAGGGGGCGCCTCGCTTTTGTCATAGCACCTCTCCCTTCCCCCACTTCTGACTCCCCTGGAGCATATGACACAACCTCATTCTAAAGCCGGTGCAGACACGTCTGCTGTGCGGTTGCCTGCAGGGGTCATACCGAGAAGCCGGGGTGGAAGCCCAGCACCACGGTTACTTGTCTTCGAGTTCTGTCATGTGATTTGACCTTTCTGAGCCTCTCGCTCATTTATAACCAGGGCTTAGTAAGTTGTAAGGATTCATGAGACAGTGCGCACAATGTCCACAGATGAATGTGGTGGCTCGCATGTGGGGCCCATTCGATGGTGGTCATGACGACGTGATTGAGTCTGATTGCGTCCTGAGCATGTCTACTGCATGTGGGAGTGTTTACATTCATGTGTGGTCACACACATCAAACTGAATTCCAGGCATCCATTCTGGAGCTCGACGGATCTTCAGGGCAGTGGTTCTTAGGCACAGTTCTGTGGTATGGACTTTTCAGAGCTAGCCTTTGAGTCAATTTGAGCCAATGCGTCCACTTTCTGAATGACTGTGCCAGTTAGAGATCTAGGCCGTTCCCGACCCTGAAGCCACGGTAAGTCCTGTCTCATGCTGACGGACTGTGATACTGATGGTTCATACCTGGCTGTGTTCCCTCTGGAAAGCTGGCAAGGTGATATTTCTAACATTGATGACATTTTAGTATTATTTGCACTTGTAGGGACCGACAACTGGCTATAAATAATCTCATTTGACTTCTTAATCACAATATACATAATTATTGGTAAATCATTATGTATTGAGTCTTTTCTATGTTAGGAACTATGCTAAGTGCTTTACATATATTAATTTATTTAATTCTAACAACAACCCCACAAAAAATGGGGTATTTACTCCATTATTTGTTAAATAGATGAGAAAATTGAGGCTCTGAGAACTGGTGACCTGCCCGAGGTCACCAGCCAGGTACTGACCCAGCTGGGATTTGAACCAAGACCTGACTCAGCGATCAAGTGTCAAATGCAACGTCATGCCTCCGACAGGTCCTTCTGCTTTGGGCAGAAATGTGCGGGGATTTCAAAGGAGAGGAAAAGGCTCTTCATTTTCTTAGCAAAGTTAAGCTGCAAGGTTACCTTCCAAGAAAACCGGGAAAGGGTCCTTCAGAAAGATGGAGCCAGGGCTAGGAGGCCACTTTGGGGAGATGAGGCCATTTTAGGCACCAGACACCAGATCAACATCAACCACGAATTCACCAATAAGTTCATTAATATTCAGGTGACTCCCCTATTATCGGGGGATGTGGGAGCTAAAGGTGTCCCTCCTTCCCCAGCACCTGGGCACACATGGTGGCCAACAGGAACCTTGGCCGTGAAGGCCCAGAGCAAGAGAAGGGGGTGCAGAAGGGGGGTCTACATGAGCATCTGGAGGACTGCATCTCTGTCCAGCTGAACTGCCGATGGCCTTTCTCTTCCTTGTCCAAGCTCGCCAGTGGAACTCGGCGGGATTTCACCATAAAATCTGGAGTTGGGGAAAACTCTGCCCTGGGGAGACCTATGGTTATCCATCTTCTGGGCCAAGCCATCCATTTGACAGATGGGGAAACTGAGGCCTGGGGAGGGACATCCCGGACCAAACAGTTAATCAGAGGAATTCTTCTAGAGCAGCGGTTCTTAAGTGGGGATAGAGGGGGGTGGGTGGTTTTTGCTCCCAGGGAACACTTGGCAATGTCTGGAGACACTTTTGGTTGTCGTGACTGGGGATAGCTGGCGGGTAGAGTCAGGGGATGCTGCTAAACATCTTACAATGCACAGGACGGCTCCCACAACAGAGAATTATCCAGCTCCAAAACAGCGATAGTGCCAAGGTTGAGAAACCCCAGCCTGGGTCCCCCGAGCCCAGGTCTGTGGGGTGATAAAGGTCTTGAGATGTTGGGCAGTTGGGATCAGAATCCACCAGAAGTTCTCAGTCCATTTTCAAGAGAAGAAGGTTGAGACAGAGCAAATGATTTGTCCACAGTCACCCAGCCAATCTGTGTCAGAGCTGGAGTTAGAAACCATGTCTGTAAGTTGTTCTGACTTTAAATGCAGTCTTCTTGTCCTTCCACTTTGCCACTTTGCACAAAAAATCCTTCCTTCTCCCCAGTATTGTATAATCATTTGTTTAATGTCTATCTCTCCCCACGGGCAGTAGGGTCCATCAAGGCATCTGGGGCTTGGCATATAACAGACACTAAGATATTTGTTGAATTAATGAAAATATTTATAGGATAGTCATGTTAACTGCACATGTCAGATAAGAGCAACAGCCTTTCTTGATTGTTTATTTCTGAAGTACCACGTGCTATTTTAGCAGCTCACGTTCGTTAACTTGTTTGTCCCCAGCAGCCTCATGAAGTAGTTGCTATTATTATCCACATGTTACAGATGAGGAAACTGAAGCACAGAGAGGAGAAATAGCTTTGTCCTAGGTGACCCAGCTGGGAGATGGAGGAGCCAGGATTTGGACCCAAGCTCTCGGAGGCTTTCAGAGCCTTTCCCCTAACCATGGAGTTGTGGTGAACCTGTGTTGCGTGTCTGTCCCCTGCTCTACCTTTGGAGAACCATCCTTTCCCCATCTCGTGGGCTGGGCTAGGCAGAGCTGACCCCATCTGCTTATCTGTCAATCCAGGGATTGGTCCATGACTCAGGTCTATCGAGACTGATGGTGGGGAGGAGAGTGTAAGAGAGTGCAGGTGACACTGCTAAAACTCCTGGATCCAGCCATGCCTGAAGGATCCACCCTGGTATTTTCAAATACCTGAGCCATAGCTATTGCACTTTTTTTGTTTTTTTTGCTTAAGACAATTTGGGTTGAGATTTTCTCACCTGAAACTCAAGGATGTCTGACTAATATAAGTTGGTTTCAATTTGCTCAAAGACCTTATTTTCCTTGGTTCTGATTGCAGTGTGAATGACTTTGCAGTATCCTAAGTGGTAAACAGGGCTTTTCCAAATCCAGACATGCCTATCTGTAAAAAGGCGTGGAAGAGAACGACACCAGCTAACAAGTATTAAGCCCTATGCAGCAGGCACTGTTTTAAATGTTTGACATAGATGGCTCATTAATCCTCACAAACACATGATTGTTTTTGGTACTATCATTATTATCATCTCATTTTATGGATGGGTAGACTAAGGTATACAGAGAGGGTAAGAAATGTGCTCGAGATCACAGAGCTAGTAAGTCACAGAACAAGACTTGAACCCAAAGCAATCTACCTCCAAATGTCCCATAATTAACTACTACATAACCCCATGTCTGTTTTCCCTGCACAGACATGCATGGAAGTGATGGTCATAAGCCCCGGCTACTACCTGCATACCTAAGGTGTGTCCTCCCAACTGTCTGTTCTTTGCTCTGCTGCCAAGAGCATGTTTAATCGTCCACCTAGGGCCCCCTCCCCAGCCTGCATCATAGTGAGCCCACAGCAGCCACTATCACTGATGCCATCCTGGTTGTTGGCTGCATTTGTGCATGTAATAAACACAACTACCACCAGATCAGAAACTGGACAGGTGACAACAGAGGCAGGGACTGTGCAGATCAGACTGGGGACAGAGAACTGGTAACACTGACAATCCCATAAAGCCATCTTCTCATCTGTTGTCCTCCTGACTTTGCAGTTAGCCTTGGAAGTGCCCTAATGAGGTGACCTAACATCTGTAAAGATCACAATCCCACTCGGTTTCCTTCTTCCTCCTCTTTTCAGCCAAACAACTGCTTTTAATCTTCCCACTCCCAGGAATTATGCCACCCCCTCCCCATTACACC
Organism: Globicephala melas; assembly: GCF_963455315.2. Classification (NCBI taxonomy): domain Eukaryota; kingdom Metazoa; phylum Chordata; class Mammalia; order Artiodactyla; family Delphinidae; genus Globicephala; species Globicephala melas. The sequence goes on from NC_083314.1 coordinate 176,653,365, forward strand.
AGCACCTCGAAGAGACTGAAGCAGGGGACGTCAACTGTGAAAGTTCAGAGGCAACACGTCTTCCTGTGCACCTCTGTTTATGTGGCAGTCACACCTGAACTGAAATCTCTTCCCTCCCAAGAAAGCGGAAATCCCTGAGCCTGCACTTCAGCTAGATCCCAGAGGATCTCTGTCCTAGTGTTGAGGGCCACAGGCAGCTGTGGGCTGGTGAATGCTTAACCACCAGGTCTGGAGGTGGGGAGGAATGCTGATTTGTAGTGATTGCCAATTGCCTCGGTGTAAATGCTCTCATTGTCAGTTTCAAGCTACCCATGGGAAGCTCACCACATTCCTGAAAAGTTAACCCTTGATTCTCATGAGCCTGGAACAGCTGACTCCAGCACACCTTGGTCTAGAAAGACTGTTCTGAGCCTCATGCCTCCAAGTTACCTGATTTTCATTATTAGAAGGGAGAGACTGCTTCATGGAAAATAGGCCTTTTTATTAAAAACAGAACAAAAAACCTAATGAAAATGCAAAACAGGCTGATTGACTGAACTCCTACCTCCATGCTTGTCCAATGAATAACAATCAAATAAACTTATAAAAAGATAACACTTCACATAAAATCTCTAATTCTCCAACTCCAACTACAATTTAAAAGGCTATCTCCTACCTTTTCTCACTTGCCCGTAAGGCGAAGGAGAATCACCAGGGACTCCTCCTTGCAAAGGTACAGACTCTGCAAATCTGCTCCCCCCGAAAGGCAAGGATATTCGGCAAAGCAACAGTTTGGCAAGTGCGGGTAAAAACACCAAGTAAATCCAGAATCCCAGACCTAGTCTTTTCTCTCAGTTTCTTCTGTTTCTTTCCTTTCTCAAGCTTCAAAAGAGGAAAACTTCAACTGAGAGCATCATGGGTATTCAACAGAAGAACAATCAGACCGGAACATGTCGCGATTCTAATCTTACAGTGAGCAGGGGTCACACCAACATTTCTGGGCTGGATCCCAAAAGATGGGAGGATGGAGAAGCGGATCAGTCCTGACAGTTTTGGTTCTGGCATCCAGGGTGTCAGGCAACATCTGCTTAATTGCCGTTACAGGTGAAGAGATGCTGCACTCAGCTGCATTCGTTAACCTTTCATCCAGCCAGCCAGCCAGCAATTCATGCCAACATTCCTCTGAACAGTCCAAGGTCACCAATGACCTTCACGCCGTTAAACCCAATGGCCACTTTTCCAGCCTCCCCCTCTCCGCTTACGTGACCTCTCTGCAGCACCTAACAGTTTGATCACTTTCTCTTCCCCGACCCCCATGACTTCGGGACTTTGCTCTTTACTGGTTTGCTTCCTACCTCCCCTGCTGCTCTGTTTCAGCAGAGCTCTATCTGTAGGCTCATCTTCCTCCTTCTGACCTCCAGATGTTGGGGGCCCCAGAGCTCCATCTTTAGGCCTTTTCCCTATCTCTATTCACTTGCTTGGTATCACGGCTTTAAGTATCATCTCTAAGCTGAGGATTCCTAAATTTATATGACCAGCCCTGACCCCTCCCTTGAATTCCAAACTCCTGGGTGATGAACAGACATCTCAAAATTAACGTGCCCCAAACTGAACTCCTGACTTCCTCCCGCCCCCCGACCCTGGAAACTCGTTCTGGCCCTAATCTTCTCCAGCTCAACCGATGGTAACACTTTCCCTCCAGTTACTCACGCTTACACCCCGGGAGTCATCCTTGACCTCCCCTTGCTTCACCTACCCCACATCCAAGCTACCAGTAAGTTCTGTTGGCTCTCCATTTAAACCAGACCCTGAATCCCACCACTCTATCCTGCTTTGCACGGCCCCCTCTCTGCTCCCTGCCACCATCACCTCTTGCCTGGATTACTGCAATAGCCTCCTTATTTGTCACCTGCTTTTCCTCCCTAGAGGCTATTTTCAACACAACATAAACATACGTCAGATCCCATCTCTCCTCTTCTCCGAATTCACAGTTGGCTCCCTGCTTAGCCTCCCCCAGATCAGGAGTTACAGTAATCATGAGCGTGGTCCTGGCTTCTTCACGCAGCATCTGGCCCATCCGTGGATTTTTCCATTTAGGCATGCAGTGACTATTCCTTTACTGCATTTTTTTTTTTTTTTTGCGGTACGCGGGCCTCTCACTGTTGTGGCTTCTCCCGTTGCGGAGCACAGGCTCCGGATGCGCAGGCTCAGCGGCCATGGCTCACGGGCCCAGCGGTGCTCCGTGGCATGTGGAATCTTCCCGGACCGGGTCACGAACCCGTGTCCCCTGCATCGGCAGGCGGACTCTCAACCACTGCACCACCAGGGAAGCCCCTTTACTGCACTTTACAAAGCAATTTCACATGCATGACCCCACTGAATACTCATAACTGTACTCTACAATATGGCCACTGCTAGCCCTATGTGACCGTTTAAACTTAAATTCATTAAAATTAAATAAAGTTAAAAAAAATCAGTTCCTTAGTCATACCAGCCATATTTCAAATGCTCGATACCCACATGGGGCCGCAGCTGCCACACTGGGCAGTGCAGATGTAGAACACTTTTACTATCATAGAAAGTTCTTTTGGACAGTGCTGCTACATAACTCCCCTATGAAGTAACTTTTTTTTTTTTTTAACTTATTTGGTTGAGCCGGGTCTTGGTTGTGGCAGACGGGCTCCTTAGTTGTGGCACGCAAACTCTTAGTTGCGTCATGCATGTGGGATCTAGTTCCCTGACCAGGGATTGAACCTGGACCCAATGCATTGGGAGCGCCGAGTCTTAACCACTATGCCACCTATTAAGTAACTTTTATTTCCCATTTTGTAGACAAGGAAACAAACCCAGAGAGGTCCTGTAACTAGCATGAGACAGTGGCTGGCCTTGAAGTCTGTCCTTTGGGTTCCAAGTTCCTCCCAAAGCAGGGCAGTTTAAGGGCTTGGTCCCCAAAGACTTGAACCCGAATTCGACTTCTGACATAGGACCTGAGGTGTTTATCGGCCGGTGATGGCCCCTTGCCATGCTGTCTTTGCAGTATCCATTCCCCCCTCTTCTGGCAACAGCACCCCCATTTTCCCTCGACCCCTTCTTTCTCCTGTTCTCAGTCCGTGAGCCTCAGTGGGGTTGATCCCACTCTGATTCCAGGGTCAGCAGGCAAGTCAAGTCTGGTCGACCAGAGGACTGCATCTCCTGCACTCAGCAAATGAATGAAGTCAAGAAATAGTAATGCTATACAACGTCAGGACACACACATACACACACACACTGTGTGTGTGAGCCATCATGTAGACGGCTCAGGTTCACCACAGGTGATACCTTTGGTTCAGAATGGGGTGGGTGGCTGAGGGGAAGATGCCCAGAAAACGTCTTCCTTACTCCCCTGTTGCCGACCCGCGGATAATAAGGGGTGGCAGCCCTACTGAAATGATTTGTGATTGATTTCAGTGTTGTTAAATGCCAGACTGGAGCTGTTGGTACAGTTCTCTGCAGCACCCCTTCCCTACTTCCAGAGAAAGGGAGTCCTTCAGACCCCTTGTCTCAGGGAGGTCTGTGTGTAAAAGGAAAGCAGAACTTACCTGAAGACACACCTCCCCCCTGACTCTTGTTCCTCAGACAGGAAGCTCATGGAGGGAATTAGGCCAGGGGAGTGGAAGAGGTAGTGCTTCTGGGGGTGGTGATGTGGAACATTATAGAAGAGAGCAGACTGGACAATTCCCCAAGCCTTGGAAGGAGAGTCTGCAGGGCTGTCGATGGTGGGGACTTGTGTCTGGTCTCTGCTAACACGGCGAGGAGGTGGCGGGACTGAACGGGGAATAGCCACATGTAGGCATCCCATAGGGGTAGTGGGTCTGGATGTCACTACTAATGTCACCAAAGGCACACCCAGGCTCAGACAAGAGTGCTGTCCACCTCTAGGGGACCAGGTGGGTCTGGATAAGGAGCAGGTCAGCTGAGACCACGGTGGATGGAAGACTCCAGGTCCATTCCTCGTTTTCCAGACATCAGATATACTCCCTGGATTAACGTGTGACCCCAGGCAGTGGTGTAGGAACCCTTCCGTATGGTGACTCCTCATTTCTCACCACTCTGGTAGGGTTGGGCCTGGGCAGATTCTTGCACACTTGCTTGTGGAGTAAGATTCATGTCAGTAATAATGAAAACACCAGAATCACAGCCAGCCGCCACTGTAACCCCCATAGCAACTGCCCTGGGTCAAGAGCTGACTATTGACAATCACTGTGCCAAACTCAGACGTGTTTCTATACTTTATGTCATTAGACATCTTGGCAACTCATGAGGGAGTCACTACAACTAGTAGTGACTAGTTGTAGTCACATTTTACAGGTGAGGAAACTGAGGACCAGAGAAGTTAAGCCATTTGATCAAAGTCACACAGCAAGTAAGGAGCAGAGCTGGAACTTGACCTTCAGTCTGTCTTCACTCCAAAGCTTGTGGTCTTCTCTTTTGAGCAGAAGGGGCTTAATTTTCCCAGAGTTGAGTCCATGAACCCCACCCTCAATGAATCTGCCCAGCAGACCCCTGGGGGTCAAAGCCAAGGGGTCCATGGCCAGGACCAATCCTGGATGGATTCTGGGATCTTCCAAGAGATGAGACCCTGAGCCCTCAACTCAGTGGGAAACAACCTGAACTTGGGATTTTTCTGACCCTGTCTCACGCTTCCCTGGACACCCTGGGACAGTAATGGGGGGTGGGCGCTGGGTGGATGCAGGCAGGAAATGGCCGAGGGCTGGGGACGGGCACAGCCTGGCAGACGGTGCATGGAGCGAGGCTCTTAATAACGCTGGATTTTTCCAGCAGGTTTGTTTGCTAATTAAACCTGCTTCTCACCATCTCTGCAAAATGCAGGTACCTCACTTGGAAGCCTGTAATTTGCCAACAAGAAGGAGAACAGAAGTGAGTATTCAAACATTACCGCCAACCACGGCTCTGGGATATTGATTAGCAAGACACCGAGATGCAGGCCCACTTTCAACGAGAAGACTATTTAATACGGAGCCTGGAAACAGTCTGGGGGCTGAGACATGCGCCGTCCCCGAAGCCGTGTTCTGCTTCACTGAAAACGCCATCCTCGGTGAAGGTATAAAAAAGTACAGAACTCGTCAAAAGATATTATAATGCCCTAGCCACATGTCCTAATGACTCACAAAATGACTGGTCTCCAGCAGCAGCCTGTAATTAGAGCCGCACTGTGCTGAATATATATACACGCGGGCCCTGCGCTGAGGTCCCGTAACGAGTCCAGAGTCGGCCCCCTGAATTGTGTTCACACGGCGAAGGTCATGAAAGGTCGCCGGCTCACCCTGAGAGGTGAGAAGACACATCAGTGGTTGGAAAAGCTTCGACTGTCCAAAACGCAAGTGGAGGATTAAAGAAACAAATTGCAAGGGTCAAAACGGGCAGGAATTGGGTAGATGTGGGAGGGGATGACGGAAGCTGGAAAACTAAAATGATGCTTCGATCCCCAGATGGCACAGGAGGCAGCTGCCGTGCGTCATCAAGATGGGCGTTCCCATTTCCCAGAACATTCCGAGGTGCGAGCAGGGACTGGTGAAGGGGAGCCTGGCTTCCTGTGCGGAATTTCATTGACACCAACTATACCACTGGGTCAAGATGGAGTGTGGTAATGCAAGATCAAGGGAGAAAAACTAAGCAGACCAGAGGCTCCCCAATTCAGATTTCACTCCTTGGCCCCCTATGTCTGGAAGGACGGGCAGAGGTGAGACTGGCAGCAGAGGAGCCCACTGCAGCCCCCAAGCTCAGGGCCTGTCTGGGTGATTTGGGTCTACGTGACCCCACGCTGCCCAGCTGAGAAGCGGCCGTGGTGAGGGATTTGCTTCGAGCGGTGCCCACTGGCAAGCGGTGAAGATTTTCAGCCTCTGGGGTCGGTAATTCTGGGCTCGAATCCCAGGTCTGCTCTGTGTGGCCTCGGGAGAGTGGTTTCAACTCTCTGAGCCTCGGTTTCCTCATCTATAAAATGGCTGCACTCCAGGGAAGGTGTTAGAATAGTGTCTGGGACTCAGTACGTGCCCAAGAGATGTAGCAACAATTACAGATCTTTCTCAGTTTACGATGGACTTTTGTCCCTAAAACCTTTCATAATTTGAAAATATCCTAAGTTGAAAATGCATCTAAACCAACAGCACATCGAAGCTTAGCCTTTGGGCTTCCCTGGTGGCGCAGTGGTTGGGAGTCCGCCTGCCGATGCAGGGGGCGCAGGTTCGTGCCCCAGTCAGGGAGGATCCCACGTGCCGCGGAGCGGCTGGGCCCGTGGGCCATGGCCGCTGGGCCTGAGTGTCCGGAGCCTGTGCTCCACGACAGGAGAGGCCGCAACGGTGAGAGGCCCGCGTACCACAAAAAAAAAAAAAAAAAAAAAAAAAATGCTTAGCCTTGCCTACCTTAAAATGTGTTCAGAAAACTTACATTTGCCTACAGGGGAGTGAAATCATCTAATACAAAGACTATTTTATAATAAAGTGTTGAACATCTCATATAATTTATAGAATACTGTGCTGAAAGTGAAAAACACAATAGTTGTTTGGGTACAGAATGGTTGTAAGTATATCACTGTTTACCCTTATGACTGCACGGCTGGCTGGGAGCTGCAGCTCGCTGCCCTGCCCAGCATCACGAGAGGTTGTACAGCATATCGCCAGCCCCGGAACAGATCCAAATTCAAATTTGATCTATGGTTTCTGCTGAATGCATATCACTTTTGCAACATTGTAAAGTCGAAAAATCATAGTGGAAGCATCGTAAGTCAGGGACTGTCTGTAGTAGTGGCAGGGAAGCCAAATACTTCTAGGGGGTGTCAGAACAGTTCTCCTCCAACGGCTCTGCAGCAGCCCTGGCTGTGCTTATGTGAAGTCGCCCCCATTTGCTCCTGTCCTTCCTGTGATGAAATTGAGTCTCCACCTCCCCTCTGCCTGCCTGAGCCCAGTCCGGAGCTTTCTGTACATCACAGGCTCAGCACAGAAAAGCTGAGGGCACAGAGCCAGGCACAAGCCCTCCCTGGACCAGGGGCCGTGCCGGCTGATCTGCCTGCTGCCCACCCCAGGCCTCTGTGCTCTCGGGGTCTCCAAAGATGCGGAGTGAAGCTGACACAGAAGACAGAGTCCTAGCAAGGGCACGCGGCAGGGTGACTCCTGTTATCACTGACAACACAAACAACAGCACCGGATCTCAGTGGAGTGAGGACCACGTGCTACATCATTTCACCCTCTCAGCATCCCTGTGAGATGGATGCTGCAGCTTCCCCACCTCACAAAGCAGGAACCACGCACAGAGAAGAAAAAGAGCCTGCCGTACCTGTGGTCCAGGAGGTGGAGAGATGCCTCTGAACCCGACGGGCACTCGCCATCAGCGTGGTGGCTGGAGTCTGTCCTGGGAAATCAAATGCCCCAGAATTTCTATTTTGGTCTCCTGGTCTAAGTCAAGTGCACCTTTTGTCTTCTGTTTCCCTCTCAGCCCACCTAGCCTAAGTGCAGAATAAATCTCCCCACTCTCGCAGATCTCACAAAACAACAAATCATCAAGGGAGCGGAGGGGAGGGAAGCCAAGAGTTGATTCAGAGGCAGGTTCCTGTGGTCCATGGATCAGGGCCCTGGAACATGGTGGGCTCCCCTGCTCGCGGAGGGCCCTGGCTGCCAAGGCCAAGCACGGTAGCCAAGGAGGCCTAGGAAAAACGAGCCCGGACTTGGGATTCAGGAGCAGGGCACTGCGAGGTCAGACGTCCACCCCTGTGGGGACGGGGGAGCGGCCATCCACACTCAGCTCCCAGCTTCCATTCTGTCTTTTCAAATTCGAGTTTATACCATGGCAACACTAGAGTTCTCCAGGGCATCAGTCCCAAGAATTCTCCATAGACTAGGGTCTCCCATGGAGAACCTCATGCTGGGAGCCTCAGGACAGAAGCCCGGTGCTCACAGAGCCAGGCCTGAGGCCTTACAAAGGCAGAAAGGACCTACTGACCTCTCTGGGTTTAGCAAAGCTAGGATCCAGCGTTTTTTATTGTTTGCCAGGCTCCAGCCTCCCCTAGGAACGTATGGGACTGAGGCAAGGGCTCTAGCTGAATCCCAAGGACATTAGAAGCTTGCTTTCTGTGTAGGCTGCCTTGCCTTAAAAAAAGTAATTCATTAAATAATCATCTGTGAGCGAAGGACTCACAGAAGAGAAGTGCAGGGGGAGCTCCAGAGAGCTTACTACACAGGGACCTCACCCCACGCTAGGGTTTTCAACTGACCGGTGAGCTAGGTTGCAGAGCCTTTAGTGAACGGGACCACACATGCCTTTGGTGGCAAAATCGGAGCTGATGGCTGCTGTCTTTTCTCCCATGGCGGAGGTGGTGGCAGAGGCCGAGAGGAGCCCACAGCACAGCTAGCAGTGGCCAGGAATACAGCTCAATTCAACTATGACCACACAAAATCCTCCCAAGGTCCTACCGAAGGCCAGGGATAGTGCCAGGGCCTGGGGAACAAGCCAATGGACAAGACCCACAATGGCATTGTCCCCATCAAATCTAAGGTCTAGGGGTGAGGACAGACATGGACACAGAGTTATGATAAAGTGTGGTGAGTGCAGGGCTCTGGGGGCATCCGACAGAGGTGGCTCCCCAGCAGAGGTGGGCTCCCTAGTCCAGAGAATCCAAGAGGGCATCGCATCTGACCTGAGATCTTAAGCAGGGGCTGGACGGGTGACATGGGGATGGGAGAGCAGAAGAACTGATGGGGGACAGGAAGCTGGAAAAGAGTCCCAGGCAGAGGGAACAGCACGTGCAGGGCATAGAGCTGGGCAAGTTTGAGAAACTGGAAGAAAAGCACTGTGTTCGTCTCCTGGGGCTGCCGCAACGAAGTACCACACCCTGGGTGGCTTTACACACAGAAATGTATTCTCTCACAGCTCTGGGGGCTGGAAGTGTCGGTGAGCCATGCTTCCTCCAAAGGCTGTAGGGAAGAATCCTTCCTTGCCTCTCCCAGCGTTTGGAAGTTGCTGGCAATCCTTGGTGTCCCTCGGTTTATATGGTTTATAGATGCATCACTTGAACCTCTGCCTCTGTGGTCACGTGATCTTTTCCCTGTGCATCCTCACATGGCTTTCTTATAGGGACACCAGATTTTGGGTTAGGTCCCATCCTTATCTAGTATGACCTGCCCTTAACTTGACTAGCTACACCTGCAAAAATTTTATTTCCAAATAAGGTCAGATTTTGAAGTTTTGGGTGGACACAAAATTGTAGGGGGCACTATTCAACCTAGGAGAGTCTGGAGGGCAAGGAGGAGGGGGGCCTGCATGGGGATGGTACATCCAAGGTTGGGGGACCAGCTGTCTCTCTGACTTGGGAGGGGGCTCCCTGGCAAAAAGAATGGTGTTTGCTGGTTGCAACTTCAAGGCTCCTCCAGTGAGGGAAAGGCTACCTCGGAAGCAGATGGCAGAGGAGGGGGCGGTGGGAGACCAAGAGAAGACAGTGTGCAAAGATCTTTCTTTAAAATACACCAAATCAGGAAGATCTGTCATCCCCGCTAAGCAGTTACCTTGTAGATTCTATTAAAAGCACAAATGAACTTTAGAAGACATGTCCTAATAAGCAATTCTAATTATCATCTTCATTAGCTACTCCAGTCCCAGGGCGATCTATTTTCATACTGGGAAGGCACCACATCCACGTTTGTCTGGGAAAGTCTGTTCCTCTGGCGTCTCCAGACATGGTGTGCGGTGTAGAGAAAGGTGTCTCTGACCTTGGGCAGGGGGAAGAGGTAGAAGTTTCCCCCGTGACCCAGAATCTTCGCACTTGATGTTGACTAGTTTCCCATTGCATGTGTCGATACATTTTGGAGGGGAAAAGATCCCGCTGAAGACATGGCACCTGGGGTTTGCCATTTACTCTGATCAGCAATAAGATTTGGTGTTCCTCGCACAGTGCGGGGTGACGCCGAAAGCCATTGACAACGAACAGTCACGTGGCAGGGTCCTGGGAAGAGCCTTTTCCATGTCGTGACTCACGTGCATCCCAGAGCGTCACGACCGCCCTGCAGGAGGGTGTGTTAGAACCATCCCATTTCACACATGGGGAGACAGTGGTCCGGAGGGGGGGAAGGGGGCAACCAGAGAGTGGTGCAGCCGATGCATGGCCCTGGCGATCTGAATCAGAGCCCATCCTCAACATGCAACACCATGTCAGATGCTGTGCGGGTGAAAAATCAAGCTGTCCTTCTGCCTGGCTTCTGCAACCCATTCCGCCTCAAGCTTTAGGGCTGTGTCCCGCCCACCTTGGATTTAGTTAAGTCCTGTTTGGGAACCATTGTTGAAACAGACCCTTGACATTGTACTTGCAGCTTTCCTCCCTTCTCAGTAGGAACCCATTCCTGAGGTTTAACAGCTGTCCTGTAAAGCAGGATTTCAGCTCATCTGACACTTCCTTTATCCTCGAGCTTGTTGGTGGGGGTGGCATCCACCCCCCTCCTCTGCTGAGCATCTTGATTTGGGAAGGTTCTGCTCTCACTGAGTCCTTTCCTGTCCTTTGCTTGACTCATACCAGAGACTCAGTAATTGCTGCCTAGCCGGATGAAAGAAGGAATTCGCTGAGTGAAAGAATGAATGAGTGAGTGAACCAGCGACCTTTCTGCTCTACCCCATTCCCACCCCACGTTCTAGCTCTGCAAGGCTACTTACTGTCCTCACACACACCACGCCCACTGAATCTCTGTGCCTCTGCCTATTTGGTTCCCTCTGCCTGGAATGCTATGCCCTCACTTCTACTCATGAACTCCTATTCATCACTCAAGGGCCAGTTCAAATTGACCCCTTATCCTCCTTAAACTTCCTCTGAAGTGAACTCCTCAGCTGAGCTAATCATTCCTTTCTTGGGGTCTCAGAGCACTCTACATGTACACACAAAAGGTACTCGTGGGACTTGGACTGTCTTATGGTTATTTACACATCTGCCTCTCTCTTTGACAGGTGAGATCCTCGAGTTTAGGAACTGAACCCAACTCATCTCTGAGCCCCCAACCCTAGTGTTCAATAAGTCTTTGAAAGTTAAACAGAAAATTTGAGCTTTGCATCTCTGGGTGACTGAAAGATAGGGAAGGACTGAGTCCACTGGGCCCTGTTGTGTGCTTCTGCTTAAAGCTGTCTTTCAAACACAGAGCCATCTCTGTTCTGGAACATTCCAGATGAGGGCAGAGGTTTCATCAATCATATCTCCCCCTGTACCACCACCCCAAACACAGCAGAGCCCTAACATCTCATTGAAGGGTAGGCTGTCTGCGTGAGATACAATCTGCTTGCCACACTGAGGGATGAATCTCTCCCTGCCATTTCTGGACCACTCAGCAGTGCCTAAGACCCCTTTCTGTACATTCACTGGGTGATGCCTTTGGCTGGTCATCAGATCCTGCCCTGGATGGCAAACACGTGGGAACAACAGTGCAGACAACACTCCAGGTGTTTCAAAGCACTGTTCCAGGACAGACCTAGTTCTCAGTGCTGGCACTCATCACATGATAGTTGCAAAAAAAGGATTCAGAGACTCAGCTACAGAAAATGTCTCATCCTGGCATACATGGAACTACAGGAGAGACAGGTCCTACTTAATATCAGATTCCAGCTTTGTCCCTTCCCAGCTGGGCAGATAAACACTCTTCCATCATCTACAAAATGGGTGCAACATAGTACCTGACTCGGTGTTGTCATGAGGATGAAATGAGACACTGTATGCAGGGGCTATAATACAAACAGTTGATAACAGTTGATAACAGTTAACAGTTGATAAAGCCCAGGCAACATGCCAGTGATCATTAACTGGTGAAACTGGCCCTGCGTTCTGATTTGCAAAGCTGAGTGCACCCTGGACCAGATGTAAAGGGCTCAGACAGCATCCTCATACTTTGAAGCATACAACATTAGCTCCTATGATTACCGTTGCTGTGTTATTACTGACCCAAAGTGCTCCAATCACTATTTGTCAAAAGTCTGCTTGCATCTTAGGTACCCTCAGGGATGCTGGTTTTAAAAAATTGTTTAAATCATTTTCACCCCTGGCTGATTTTCTCTGTTGTCAGTAGGGAAACTCCCTGACATGACTAATCTCTCTTTGTCCCTGGGCTGGGGTTTGGAAGGCACCACTGGCAAAAATCAATCCAAAGCAATTAAACCCGTACCGGGTCTGACTGGAACAGGAGCTGGATTGCACTGGTATGGGAAACCCTCAGGGGTCTCGGCCCCGCAGCACCCCAGAGAACCAGGTGCCTCGGCCCAGCTTCCATACCTCAATGCAGGGGACCCTAACCTCCTCCTTAACTGAAGGCTTAGTTACTTCCTCTTCTGGGCCCTCAGCACTTAATTCTACAGTTATGACAGCAATTGTCAGGGTCTGTTTTAATGATGATTTCAGATCTGTGTTATTTTCATTCTATTGTTAGATCCTTGAGAAGAGGGACCATTTCTTGTTCAATTTTTTTCTAATTGAAGTATAGTTGATTTACAATGTTTTGTTAGTTTCAGGTGTACAGCAAAGGGATTTCGTTATACATATATATATTCATATAGATATCTATCGATACATATCTATTCTTTTTTAGATTTTTTTCTCTTATAGGTTATTACAAAATATTGAGTATAGTTCCCTGTGCTATACAGTAGATCTTTGTGGGTTATCTATTTTATATATAGTAGTGTGTGTATGTTAATCACAAACTCCTAATTTACCCCTCACCCCTTTCCCCTTTGGTAAACGTAAGTTTGTTCTCTATGTCTGTGGGTCTATTTCTGTTTTGTACATCAGTTCATTTGTATCATTTTTTTAAGATTTCACATATAAGCAATACATATGGCATTTTGTCTTTCTCTGTCTGACTTACTTCACTTAGTACGATAATCTCTAGGTCCATCCATGTTGCTGCAAAATGGCATTATTTCACTCCTTTTTATGGCTGAGTAGTATTCCATTGTATATATGTACCATATCTTTATCCATTCATCTGTCAATGGACATTTATTTAGGTTGCTTCCATGTCTTGTCTATTGTAAATAGTGTTGCAGTGAACACTGGGGGTATACGTATCTTTTCGAATTACAGTTTTCTCTGGATATATGCCCAGTAGTGGGATCACTGGATCATATGATAACTCTATTTTTAGTTTTTAAAGGACCCTCCATACTGTTTTCCATAGTGGCTGCACCAATTTACATTCCCACGAACAGTGTAGGAGGGTTTTCTTTTCACATCCTCTCCAACATTTATTATTCGTAGACTTTCTAATGATCGCCATTCTGAACAGTGTGAAGTGATACCTCATTGTATCAATAGTTTTTTTTTTTTGTATCAATAGTTTTGATTTGCACTTCTCTAATAATTAGTGATGTTGAGCATCTTTTCATGTGCTTGTTGGCCATCTGTATGTCTTCTTTGGAGAAATGTCTATTTAGATCTTCTGCCCATTTTTTAATTGGTCTTGTTCAAATTTACACCCTCTTCTTTCACGTGTCCGGCATACTCTTTAGGCACTGGTGTCAGTCAAGGTTTTCAATTACAAATGACAGACAACTCAAACCAAACTGGTTTAAATAAAAAGAAAATTATTGGCTCACAGAACTGCAAAGTCCAAGGGTAGTACTACCTTCAGATATGGCTTGGCCAACGAGCTTAAGTGATACAACCTTCCCTGCTTCTCTCTCAGAATTACTTGGCTCCCCTCGCCGTGTTGGTTCACTCCTCAGACGAGCTCTCTCCTCCTGGTGGCAAGATGGCTGCCAACAGCTCCTGCCTCATCTTCTCCCTTGTTCAAGTTCATTGGGTAAGCGTGTATCTCTTGTCCAAGGGTCTCAGTAAAAGCCTCAGTGTGTCTCTCTAGCTCTGACTGGGTCAGATGCCCATCCTTGAACCAATCAATGTGGCCTGGGAACAGTATAATGCTCAGGACTGGAGTGAACCCCACCTGAGCTAAATGGATTGAGGTGGTGATGGGGAGGGGTGATTTTCTGGAAGGAAACCAGAGTAATGGGTGGTGAGTGAACAGAACGCAGCAAAGGTCTACTTTAGCACTCAATGAAGTAACAAACATTAGGGAGGAAACCAGATCCTTTATTAGAATTCCTTATGGCTCAATGATAATAATACCCCATTGTTACTTCTTTCCTGCAAGAATTCTGTCTTGGGTTTCTCTCCTTCCACGCCTTCTCATAGGAAGGGCTTTTCAAATCACATGCACTAAGAACAAGAGGACTGAGTGAAGGCAAAACAACCCTCGTGGCAACTTGAATCTGATGAGAGGTAATTGTTTTCATGAACAACCCGAGCGCCAAAACGCAGACAGATGCTTCATTAACTAGATCCAGTTTCTTCCAATAATTTATTTTAGGTCTGTTGAGAAAAGACATTACATTTTCAGCTGATAAGCTTTGTTTTGCTAAGATGTATTCTGAAGACACAGTTAACAAACTCAATATAGCATATGCGTGTGTTGAGTACGGAGTATGTGTAATGTGTACGGGCACAGTGTATACGTGTGGGTACCAAACGGAAAACACCTACTCTCTCTCACATGCCCGTGGAATATTAAAAAAATCTGACGACATACTGGACCATAAGGAAAATCTCAGTAAATCCCAAAAGGAAGTCTACAGGCCTCTCTCCCTGACCACAATTCCAGAAAGAGGATGAAACATTTAAAAAGGCATGTCTGGCTACATTCACATGTATCTGGAGAAAGGATACAGGGTCTCTAGCCCAGGGAGCAGAGGTCCTGCTCCCATGTGAGATGGCTGCTGGGAATGTCATGATATTCTCTCCACCCACCCTCGCCCAACAGCCCCAGCTGCCCAGGATTCAGGATTCTGTGCCAGGGGAGTGATGACTGGAGTAGGGAGCAACCAGGCGAGGTTTCAAGGCCGAACGGTCCTACCGCCACATCCTAACTGTTTTTGTGCTTCTCTATATTTTCTTTTTCTTTTTCTTTTTTTTTTGCGGTACGCGGGCCTCTCACTGTTGTGGCCTCTCCTGTTGCGGAGCACGGGCTCCGGATGCGCAGGCTCAGAGGCCATGGCTCACGGGCCTAGCCGCTTCACGGCACGTGGGATCTTCCCGGACCGGGGCACGAACCCGTGTCCCCTGCATCGGCAGGCGGACTCTCAACCACTGCGCCACCAGGGAAGCCCCTGTTTTTAAATCAACTGTTTTAAAATCATCCTTACTGATATTTAATGGTTGTTACAACGGTCCAAGGAAGTATAATGGGAACAGAAGGAGAAATAGTAGGAATGCTTTAGACACTCAGAAAAGCCTAGAAGGACAAAATAATCCCGCCCTCTTTATTAGCTCAAGTGACTGATTATAGCTGTGTTAGAGAAAAGACATTGACATATAAGGGCTTTTGATATCAGGCTATCTTGATAGTCTTAACATACCAAAAGGACATTGTAATTAGATTCAGAGTGGGTGAGTGATAAGCAGATCTGGGATCAGATCAGGGTTAAATTAAGAATGAAAGAAGTTAAAGATTAAGGAGATCTATACCTCTCCTCCACTTCTCAGAAAGGATTTAAAGTGGATTTTCAAAAATGCATACAGTCATGCAGAGAGTGGGTCAGAGTCTAGACTTTAGAATAAAAAAAGAAGTAGATTTAAATCCCAGCGCGCCCCTCCTGTCACGTGACCTTGGGCAAGTCATCCACCTCTGATTTCTCATCCGTAACATGGGAGTCACATCATTCCTGCACCTTGAAGGCTGATCAGCAGGAAATATGGGCTAACTCACGAAGAGTGCTTAGTACGGACCTTGCATTGGTTCCAGAACCTACTTGCACTGGCCTGGAAATTTGCCTCTGGTTGTGCTAGTGACCACAGAAACGACGGAAGCAGGACCAGCTGTAAGGTTCAGCATCCGTAAGCTGAAAATAAAACAATTACTTAGAATTATAGTTATTATTACACAGACTTGAGAAAATTTTATCGCATGGGTCTTCAAAGGATGCACAAGATGAGACAGGGGAACAACCTTTGAGATGACATCTTTCCAGTAAAGTCACTGGTGAGTTCCAGAGGCCAATGGAATAAGAATGCAACAAAAGGTACTTGGGTAGCTTTCAATGTTTCTCTAAATTTTAAAGTATGTTGTCTTCAATTCTAGTTAATATCGTCAATAGTTATTTCCATGGAGATCTGTTTTTAAGGGAGAGGCAGGCTGAATTGAAAACTTGTACAGGAACGTTCACGGCAGCATTATTCACAGTGACCAAAAGGTGGAAATGACCCAAATGTCCATCAACTAATGAATGGATAAACAAAATGTACTATATCCATATAACACAGTATTATTCTGTCATAAAAAAGGAATGAAGTACTGATACATGCTACAACATGGATCAACCTTGAAAACATTATGCTAAGTGAAAGAAGCCAGTCATAGAAGATCGATATTGTACGATTCTGTTTATCTGTATTATATGAAATTTCCAGAAGAGCCAAGTCTATAGAGATAGAGAGTAGTGGTTGCCTAGGGCTATACACTTAAAGAGGGCGGATTGTATAGTATGCGAATTATATTTCAATTAAACTATTACAACAAGAAAAAAAGTGGGCCACCCTTGCCATCAGCCGTGCTTAAGGGACTTTGAACTGAAACAGTTGGGATGGTTTTTCCCAGATGATGAGCAAAACCGCCTAAGGGGAAAACAAGTGACAAAACGTTGCAAAAGATTTCCCTGGGACAAAGTCCCCGAATTGCTAATGAATCTGTGGGCATCCTCAAGATTGCAAAAAGGACTGGCCCCCAGAGTATCTAAGGGGCCCCCTTCCAGATCACCGTTAGCCCTAGGTTTTAGAGTCTCACAGTCCCAGGGTTGGGTGGCTGCAGCTTGGCCCACAGACTTGTGAATGTCAGAAGCAGCTTCCCTGGGTCTGTTTCCTTTCTGGAGCTGTGCACGCATTCCCAGAGTGCTCACCCATTTGACATTCAGTCATGGTAACACTAACAGCAGTGACTTATAGGTCAGACACGATGCTGAGTGCCTGACATACATTATTTCATTTTATCCTCCTAATACTCTTTGAGGGGGGTATTGTCACCCCCATCTTACAGTGGAGATAAATGTGTCTCAGAGAAGCAATGTGACTTGTGCAAGGTCTTGACCCCGAGTCTGTGGGACCCCAGAACCTGTGCTCTTTATCTTACACATCCCTGGCTCTCTTTTCTCCCCAACTTCTAACCTAAATCTCTCCCGGATGTTTAAGCCCGTTTTCTCCTGTTCTGAGTATGAATCGGTTTCCACTGCAGAAATCCCCATGTGTGGCTGAAGACAGATTCCAAAGCATCTCTTAGCTTTCTCTTCTTAATTAAGCAACTCCAACTCACCCACTTCCCAAAGAGAAGCATTGAGTGACGAGAGAGGAAAAAAGTCTGAGTTCCTGTTAGATTGTAAAGTCCCTGACTGAGCCTGCAACAGCCTGACGACAAGTACGCGCTCGTGTTTACCCTGGAAGAATGGACACGATGGCTGTTGTCGTTATGAGAAATAAGCTAAGATTTCAGAAACACATGGAAAGTACAGGTTCCTCAGAGACTGGGATCGATCTAAGCGCGAAATATGTATTTTTCACATTTGCTTGCTAAATGCATGTGGGAGCGTCATTCTTGGCCACCTCTTCCCTTCTTTGCACCCTGTCCCCAATTTCCGTAGCCGTTATCCTTACAAGAACCATAGGATCTCTGAACACCTCAGTGGTGTTCGTCTCCATCTGATTTTATAGCGCGGGCCCCTGCAGTAACTACTACACAACTTAAACCCAAGCCCCCAAGGATGTAAATCATATTATTACCCACCTGCCACATCCCGATGGCGCATTCCAATTATTAATGGGCTCCTTGTTAGTAACATAAGCAGTAAATGCACCATCATTTTGGTGGCTTATTGAAAAATCAATCCCTCAACCAAACTGCTCTGACAATAGCAGTGGAAGCAGCCTCTCCCTCTTTTTAAAGGGGGAAGCAGGCTTCCTCTTCTCTTTCCCCTGGAAACTTCCGTTCTGACTGCAGAGCAAGCCGGTGACTCAGTGCAGTCGCAAGACCTCACAACCCTATCATTCACCCTGTGCGCTTGAGTGAGCTCTGCCTGGACTTTAGTATTTCCGTGTGGAAAGCGGGACGGATCATTCCTTCTTTGCTGGGTTGTGCAAAGTGCCCAGAACACAGGAGCTGCTCAGTGTGAGCTAGTCCCCTTCCAGGCTGCACGACGGCCACTGGTTTTGTGTTCTAGGCTGATGCCAAGGCCAAGGCAGACCTAGGACATTTAGCTGGGGCTTGGGTCCTGGCCTGGTTGACCAGAAGGCCACATGCTCACGCAAGTGATCTGTATCAGTGCAAGACTACACCTGGTCACCTGCCCAACTGGTGGCAAATGGATCCGAAGATGAGGGGCATAGACTTCTAAGGGTGAAGGCGTGTGTATTTTGGGGGAGGTGCTTGGCAGAGCTGGGGTCGGGGTGTTGGCAAAAATCAAAAAAGGCAGCCATTTGGCCTTCGGGTGAGGTGCAAATTTATTAAGAAACTCTCCTGCTCAGCGAGGCTGGGGAAGGATAATTCCGCTCAGAACAAGAGGCAACAGATAAAAATACCTGTGGCGTAGCAGGGGGACAGATATCAAGGGAAGGAACTACAGAGGGGAAGCTTCTATTCTTAAAGTCACAATCAGTTTAGTAGGTTGGAAACAGGCTGCTAACAGCCCTTGTAAATTCTTGAGTCACAGGACACCTGGGAACAGGGCTAAATTAAAACCAGTCACCTGCCTACCGCCCACCTCCTCTAAGCCTCGGGTCCGCAGTGCCCCAGAATAATTGCACCTGTGCGTCCTTCCAGCCGGCTTCCAGAACGAGGTGAGTTTCAGCCCACAAAACCATCTAGTGTTACTGTTTCTGCAAGTCTGCTTCCTGAGAACATCGGCTGGACCCCAACAAGCTTGGAAACACCCGAATGACTGGGAAATAGGCCTCTCCCGCCCCGAACTGGGCCTCATGGTTTATGGAAGGGATCATCCCCTTCCGTTTAGGAACTGGGAGAGGGATTCAAATATGGCAAGGGAAACCCCAAAATACAAGGGTCTTCTACAGAACGTGCAGGACACTGTCTATGTGCTCTGGTAGCCCAGAGGACTAGTCCACGTGCAGGCTCCATAAAAATGTCTAAGGGTGAAGACATTACAAAGACGTAAAAATGTCTAAGGGTCAACATGCAAGTGCCTCTTGCTCTCTGGGCCTCAGTTTCTGCATCTGTACAATGAGGAGGGCTCACTCATAAAGGGCCACAGGGTCTCCTTGGGGGCAACTGGAGGATTCTCATGGTACCGAGACCGCTGGCCTGAGTCCTCGGGTGTCCCTCCCAGCAGGCAGGTAAGGGGCATACGCACGCAATCCACCAGAGGCCAGGTTAGTTGCCCTTGCCTGAGATTCTGCAGCTTCTCTGAGACTCCAATCCAGGCCAGCCCAACCCAGAAACACGTCTCTGCTCCCCAGAGTGGGTTGGCTTCATTCTTCCTCGATCTTTACTCCTCTGCTAAGGGCCGTGGGCCACTGGTGCTTAGCTGCAGTGTCTCAGCCCCAGTGGGAGCTCTTGAAGCGGGTGGAGAGCTGTGGTGGAACCCATATGAGCCACGTGGCCCCAGGCCAGGCTCCCCAGCTTCCTCAAGCAGCTAATTCTGGGTCAGTGGCAGGATTGGATGGGGGAGGGGCCAGGAGCTGTGGCTGGAGCACAGGGTAGCCACCAAGTCGGAGCCGGTCACTCGCCAGGTAAGGAAATTCCATCCTTTTCCTCATGCTGCTCCATCTGCCTGGAACCTTCTTCCCCTGCCCATTGGCAGGACTGTGTGGGGAGGACAGCCAGACGGCCTGGGTTCAAATCCCTCCTCCACCACCTGCTTTAGTTCTGAGACTGTGCAGATGACCTGTGGCTCAGATGTTCACCTCAGTAATGGGGCTGCAGGTGGTCCCTACCTCACCCAGGGCAGCGAAGACTCTGAGTCGGTGCGTGCACGGTGTTTGGAACAATTCTGGCACCCAGGACACGTGCTGTCTGGCAGGTCTCGCTTGTCCTTTGGATCTCACCTGTCCCCTCCTGTTGGATGCTTTTCCTGGTCTCAGCGGCCCCTGTACCTTCTCATCATAGCAACTGCCACACTGTGTAATGATCACTCCACGGACACTCCCACCCGCTAAACCGCAGGTCCCCGAGGAAGGGTCCTCCGGACCCTCCAGAAGAGCTTGTTAAGTGCAGGAAGAATGTGCTTGGACTTTGAAGCAAAGCCAGATGAATTCACAGCTCAGCTCTGCCCCGGCCCTAGCTGTGATTTTAGGCAACTCATTTCTCCTTTCTGGCCCTCAGGGTCCTCACCTGGAGAACGAACATAAAATCCGGCTCAGTGTTTCTCAAACTTCAGTGAGCAGAGGAATCCCCTGGGGATCTGGTTAAAATGCAGATTCTGATTCAGCAGGTCTGGGAGGGGCCTGGGATGCTGCGTTTCTGACAAGCTCCTACGGATGTGCATGTTGCTGGTCCCTGGGCCACACTAACTAGCATGAGGCTAAGCTCACTTATATAAAGATGCCTGGAGGCTGGCACACAGGGACACTCAATAAAGGGTAGCTCACAATCTTATTACAGGGCCAGAAAAAAAGTTTCTGATCACAGAATTTGCAGTCCATACCCTCGAGCTCCGGGGCCCCATTTCAAAGCCACGTCTCTGAAGCCCACATTTGTCATCTTCTGCCAGTGGCATGAACTCTGGGCACATGTACCAGTGAGACCATCTGGTCCTTTGGAAATATGCCCAGCACTGCCGATACTGGCATGGGCAGAGGCTGGAAATGCTGACCAAGCCGAGACACGGTGGCACCTTGTGTGAGGGCCAGGAGGGAGGAGGCGGGGCTCGCAGGTGGGGAGAGGGCTGGGACCTTCTGATGACGGGGGAACATCACAGAGCTGCTGCCCTGCAGGGAGGCCCCGGGCTCTGACTCCTGCCCCGTTCGCAGGCCCTCAGGCATCATCTCACCACCATGTGACTCAGGCAGGTCGACTCCCGCTTCGAGATAAGCTAGGCTGCAGTGTGGAAAGGTGCTGTGTCCACATCCACTCGGCCCCAGCTCAGCTCCCAGGGTTGACTGGATCCACTTCCTCCCTCAGGCCCCAGGAAAGCCAAACCTCCAACGTGGACACCTGGAGCTCTCCAGGTGCCGGCCCAGGTGGACTGCCCCATGGCGGAGGGAGATGGGAGGGATGGGAGCTAGGGATGCAGAGAAAGGGAGCTCTCCAGATGCCGGCCCAGGGGGACTGCCCCATGGTGGAGGGAGATGGGAGGGATGGGAGCTAGGGATGCAGAGAAAGGGAGCTCTCCAGGTGCCGGCCCAGGGGGACCGCCCCATGGTGGAGGGAGATGGGAGGGATGGGAGCTAGGGATGCAGAGAAAGGGAAGGAGAGATAGGGAGACCCCCAAGATAGAGCCCCACAGGAAGATACGCCCACAAGATACAGTCCCACGGGAAGAGCTCCCATTTCTTGAGCATGTGGTGTATGTCGGGTTCTCTTCTCCTTGCTTTATGTGTATTGCCTCATTGAGGTCGGCCTTTGCCATCCCACTTTCCAGCTGAGAACACTGAGGCCTGGAGAGGCTAAGTCAATGCCCAGGTGGTGGGGAAAGAGGCAGGATGCAAGCCCAGCAAGATGACCCCAAAGGCCCCCTGACTGGGAACCCCAAATGAGCCCCTGGACCGGGTGCCTTTGTTCCCACTGTCCCCCCGCCTCATCAGCTCCACCTGCCCCCCCGCACAGCTGCACAGCGTCCCTCCTTCAGGCCTCAGGGTTGGGTGAAGTTTGGCCCCTGGGAGTTGGGACAGGGTCAGAGGAGTTGGGAGATTCTGCTCCAGGGGCAGAAGATTCTGTGCCAGGAGGGGCCGAGGATGGCTGGCAGCAGGGGAGTGACGGGGGCCACCACCCGCCGCCGGAAAGCCCCCAGCTGTGGGGCAGGCAGGATCGGCCTGGCACACACCGGCTTGAAGGCTGTTATCCCATCGGCTGGCACCCTGGGCAGCAGTCCCCTGGGCAGGCCCAGCCCAATGTGACAAGAAGGTGGCAGCAGGATCCGCCCGGAGGCAGCTCCATCGTGGTGTGCTTAGGAGTGAGCACCTCTCTAACGCGCCTGCAGACACATCTCCCGGGAGGGAGGGATAAGATGGGGCCTGGAAAGGGATGCACATCAAAGACTGACCCATGCGACAGCGGAAGGGCCAACTCGACGAAGGCCCTGTTAGTCCAGAGAGGTGAACATGTGCGAGGGCTGCTCTGAGCCCGGCACCGTGCAGGGCCCTGGGGACGCAGAGTGGAGAATGGCTGAGACGCTGCCCGAAAGTGCTGGAAGGCGGGCCCTTGGCACCACAGCCTAAACTGGGAAACAGGTTTCCTTCTGAAATTTGAGCCAAGAAATCATACAGGCACACCCGTTTCATTGCACGTCGCTTTATTGCGCTTCACAGATACTGCGTTTTTTACAGATTGAAGGTTTGTGGCAACCCTGCATTGAACAACTCTATCGGCACCGTTTTTCCAAAAGAATTTGCTCACTTTGTGTCTCTGCGTCACATTTCGGAAATTCTCACAATATTTCAAACTTTTTCATTATCATTATATTTGTTATGGTGATCTGTGATCAGTGATCTTACTGAGTGAAGTAAGTCAGACAGAGAAAGACAAATATCATTATGATATCACTTATATGTGGAATCTAAAAAAACGGTACAAATGAACTTATTTACAAAACAGAAACAGAGTCACAGATGCAGAAAACAAACTTACGGTTACCAGGGGGGTAAAAGAGGGGGGGAGGGATAAATTGGGAGATTGGGATTGACATATACACACTACTATATATAAAATATATAACTAATAAAGACCTACTGTATAGTACAGAGAACTCTTCTCAGTACTCTGTAATGACCTATATGGGAAGAGAATCTAAAAAAGAGTGGATAGATGTATATGTATAACTGATTCATTTTGCTGTATAGCAGAAACTAACACAGAATTGTAAATCAACTCCACTCCAATAAAAATTTTTAAAAAATTACTATTGTGACTGTTTTCTTTTTGTTTTGTATTTTTAAATCAAGGTAGTTACATTGTTTTTTAAGACATAATGCTATTACATACTTAATAGACTATGGTAGAGTGTAAGCATAACTTTCGTATGCCCTGGGAAACTAAAAAAATTTGTGACTCGTTTTATTGTGATATTCGCTTCACTGTCGTGGTCTGGAACTGAAGCCACAGTATCGCCGAGGTCTGCCCGTATATAACTCCCAAGGTCTGGGACACGGGGAACTCAGGGAGGTACGCGTTGCTAGGGGATCGGTCTGATGGCTGGGGATGCAGGGCCACCTTCCCAGCTCTCTCCCCATCTCTGTGGGACTTTCCAGCTGAAACCTCTCCAGTGTGACAGCCTTCTAAGAAAACATTTTCTGGTTGCCTGGTCTGTGCCGTGCAGCATGCTAGGTGCTGGGGCTGCAAAGAGGACCAAGACGTAGCCCCTGTCAAGGACTTTAAAATGCCTAATACTTTTTTTTTTAGATTCAGCATATAAGCGACATCATATGATATTTGTCTTTCTCTGTCTGACTTACTTCACTCAGTATGACAATCTCTAGGTCCATCCATATTGCTGCAAATGGCATTATTTCATTCTTTTCAGCGATTAATATTCCATTGTATATATGTACCACATCTTCTTTACCCATTCCTCTGTCGATGGGCATTTAGGTTGTTTCCATGTCTTGGCTACTGTAAACAGTGCTGCAATGAACACTGGGGTGCCTGTATCATTTCGGACCATCTTCTTCTCCAGACATAAGACTGGGAGTGGGATTGCAGGATCATACATGTGACTGGCGTGGCAGTGAGGTGGAGGGTGGTTGGTGTCAGTGAGGTAGAGTCTTGTCTCACTTCTTAGCTGTGTAACTTAAGCAAGTGACTTAACCTCTCCTAAGCCTTGGTTTTCCCATCTGTAAAATGGAGATGATTTTAGTAGCACCTGCCTCCTTGGGTCCGGATGAAGATTTAAGGATATATGGTCTGCTCGCCATAACTACTTCCTATGTGGTTGGTCAAGAAGGGAGTAGGATCTGAGAATGCAGATGTCTTGTTGATTTATGTTTTGAAGTGATCAGGGGCAAGCTTTCTTAAAATTAAAGAGAAAGCCTTAGCAGCATATGAAGATCTTAACCAAAAAAGTTGAAAATCTACCCAAGTGCTTTTTGTTACTGCAAACAGTGACTGCCTTAGTGGCTTCCAGAACTGTGCCTGCCTGGCTCTGGGAAGCTATGGGGGAGCTGTGAGTGAGATGAAAAAGCTTGAAGACGCTTCTCTCTCTATGAAAACAATGGATGAATGATAAAGGCGACTGCCTGGATCTGATTTTTAATTTTGATGAAAATGGTCTCTATCAGAAGCGAATGCCCTCCGGGATCAACATCTCAAAGGAGAAAGCAGAAGCCTTTAAATGTGTCCTCTGAGATGCAGAGGAACGACCCCCAGGGAAGCCGGGTACAGATTCGCTGGGCTAGTCCTCTCATATGAATCTACTGTTTTGGAGCGCTCCAGTTACAAAGTTCCCGAGGTTTTGGAACGGCCTCGCCAACCCTACTCCCACAAACCGTGCAATTTTCAATGCATGATTTTACAGAAGGTGGGGTTTCTAGGAACTCACATATGACATTACAGCAGAAATATCTGTGTTGACACGTGACACAAGCTTAGCACAGTGCCTGGTACACGGGAAACACTCAGCAGACGTTAGCTGCTATTATTTTTGCTGTTATCGTGCTGACGATGACAGTGGTTAGGATTAATGTATGACAGTGGTAACACACATTCAAATGAGGGACAGGAGACCTTGGCTCTCATTCCAGGGTGGCCAGTGACCCCGAGGCTCTGGTTACCGTTTCATGCAAGTCAGCAAGCACGGCAGGACGCCCGCTTCAACTTGAACTGAGTGAGACTTGGCCCTGGGGCAGGGAAGGGGGGCTCGGCTGCCCCAGCTCCACTTTGCTGGTCTGTAAAATGAGGGCAGGGACTAGAGGACCCCCAGGCCCCGTTGCTTCGATTCCCAGCGACCTCTCTTGACCCAGGCCCTGCTTCCTCAGGCTTCAGTATCAGGCCTTCTCCGCTGGCCCTTCTCCACGCACGTGGCCATCTCGCTGCCTTTCACACTCTCACTGGCTTTTGTTTCTAAGATGCTCCCGGGACACGAGGCACAGATGTCTCCCGCCAACGCTGCCTCCACGTAGCCCTTGGAAGATGCTGAGAATGCCCAGCGTTCACACAGCCCTGGATGCAGTGCCAGGCCGGCGAGATGATGTATAGCGCGCAGGATGGATGGCGACGTTTTCATCACTCATGCGGACAGCGGGCAGCTGCCTAATGGAACTGTCGGTCTCAATGACAGCCGACATCTGTAGCTTCAGACTCTTGGAGTGGATGGTCGTGCGCCCCCCTCGGGGTGCCTCCCGTGGAACTCCAAAATCAGGGCTCCCGGCACCCCAACATGCACCCAGAGAAAGCCACTGCTTTCCTCGAAAGGAGGAGTCTGGTAGGCTCGAATACTTCCCCTAACATTCCTGGCTCCCTCTGTACTCTCCAGCCCGCCCACCCCCTGCCCTCGGGACACCTCTGCAGGACGCACAGTGGTGCACACACCCTCCCCATTTTACAGATGAGGAAACTGAGGCTCAGACAGAAAGGACTCAGGCTCAAAGCACATCAGAGGCAGAACTGGATCTGGGTCTCCTTGTCCCACACCCTTATCCTGAATGTCTGAGCTTGGTGACGTCTTCTTGCGGAGAAGAAGAAGATGGTCAGAGAAAGGCAGCAAAAAGGACGGAACAGACAAGAGAGGGGAGGGCGGGGGAGGCAGAGAGAGGCACGGGAGAGCTTGAGGGTGGGAAAGGAGAAGCAGAAAGAGAGGAGGGACCACACCCTGTGCGTGGCGGTCCCCTTGCCCACTCCTCTGACTCGTATCTGATTTCCATGTGTACGTGACACTCATTTAATCATCCAACAAACATTCATTGAGCACCTGCTATATACCAGACACTGTTCTAGGCCGGGGATACTGCACTGAATGGAACAGATAAATCCCCAGCCTCATGGAGCTGACTGCTCGGGTGTGGGAGGCTGATAGGCAAACACACACAGGGCACATCTGTTGCTGGAACAATACTCCCTTCTCACTCCCGTGCTGCACAGAAGCAGACGTACCAACTTCACTGTGAACCCGAGGCTCAGATTGGAATGTAGAGGTGGAGTCAAGAGAGCAGACTCTTCCCAGGCCTGGGACCCCTCTTCTTTGGCCTCAGAAGCCAAAAATCAGCTCCAACAAGTAAACCAAGATGGCTGTCGGCAGAACGAAGGCCCTGGTCAACATCCGTGTCTATGTCCACGGGCTTCAGCTGGAGCCAGCGGAGGGGGCCACAGCCACCTCCTGAGCTCGTGGCCGCCTGCCATGGATTGATAATGGCAACTTCAGAAGCCCTTGGCGGGCTGGGGCGGCTGGCACCATGATGTCTGTGAGATCAGTGTGTGGCATAAGTCCGACAGCTCAAATTCTGGAATTGCATAAGCTTTTAAACAGATTGCCAGTGTACCTTTTCTTTTTATTGTGCTAGAAACCCAAACAAAAACAGCAATGATTTGTCCTTCCATAAACAAAGGCAGTAAAAGAAAGGGGGGAAAAATCACTGCCCACTTTACATTTCCTGAGCCTACTTCTTGCTATGATACAGAGCAGGTTATTAAAAGCCCACTTAGGGCTTCCCTGGTGGCGCAGTGGTTGAGAGTCCGCCTGCCGATGCAGGGGACACGGGTTTGTGCCCCGGTCCGGGAAGATCCCACATGCCGCGGAGCGGCTGGGCCCGTGAGCCATGGCTGCTGAGCCTGGGCGTCCGGAGCCTGTGCTCCGCAACGGGAGAGGCCACAACAGTGAGAGGCCCGCGTACCGCAAAAAAAAAAATAAAAAAAATATAAAAAAAATAAAGCCCACTTAGAGGGCGCTGTACGATCCTGCTGCTGTACTGGTCAAGGAAGGGGCCAGAGAGGCCAGAGGGGCCACGCAGCTTATTTGCTGACAGGGGCCGTGGAGTCAGACACAAGTGGGTTTCGATGAGGGTCTGCTGCTTGCTGACTGTGTGACTTTGAGTCAGTCACTTAACCTCTCTGAAGTGCAGTCACTTTCCTGTGCAGGAAGAATCAAGTTGATAAAGGTGGAATTGCTTAAGTTAGCACCTGGCACTTAGCTGGTGCTCAGTGAATCCTACAGTTATTATCATCATGGTCGGAGTCACTGCTAGCAACAAAATGAGGGCGATAGCTCCTCAGCCCAGGCTTACTTGCAGGGTTGGGGTGATACTCACAGGAGATGGTAAATGGGCCAGAGTCTTATAAACTATAGTGCGCTATGCACATAGAAGGCATGATTGTTACTAAGTCCAATGAAACGACTTTTGTTTTCTGTGTCAGCCTTGACCACTAACACCTAGCTTCTGTGTGTGTGTGTGCGCGTGTGTGTATTTTATTTTTGGCATCTCATGGTCTGATGAAAACAGCCAGTGACGTTCCATTTCTCCCTTGACTTGTGTTTTTGTGTTCACTCTGCCTCTGTCTGTGTGCACTTACTTCTCTCTTTCTCATATTTTCCCCCCCTCTCTTTTTTTTTCTTCTCTTTCTCGGCCTGGGAACTCCTGGGCTACACTTAAGACCATTGGATCTCAAATTGATTCCTTGAAACCATTCGATAATAAAAGGCTCCAAAGTCAGATAAACTTGGGAAATGCTGAATTCAACAGACTTCTTTATTGCAAAGTTCTTGGCCACTTTCCTATGCCAGTACATCCTGAGTCCACAAGACTGTAGAACACAGCAATCCCAAAGCTTATATGTCTATAGAACTTTCCTCCCCCATATTGATTGTGGGACTGTTCCTTGCCTTCTTCCAAACACAGGGAGCGCCATTGACCTAGGGCCCTGCTGCTGCCTTTGCACGGAGGCCACGCTTCCCCGGGGCTGCCCAGCTAGTGATGGAGCACAACAGGGATTCCAAAAGTCAGGCCCACTCCTGGGAGACAGGGGACTCCTTTGATGGCCAGCTTTGGCTTAAGGATTCCTGGACAGCTTTGCAAAACCTTTCTTAGGTGGCAGGGCAACCTAGGATGCATCTGTCCAATGCTTCTCTCTCCAACACATGGGGATGACAGCTCACCACCCTTCTCCAGATCCCTCCATTTTCCCCCACACAGGCATTTCCCCTAATAGAATCCTCGCATGTTTAATCCCATCTTGGTGTTTGCTTCCTGGAGGACCTGGGCTAACACACACCTCGTGAACACTAGCACATTATCAACGTCACAAGGAGTACAGGTTCACCACAGAGGACAAATCCAGAAACTATCAGCCCACCCCGTCAAGGACATTCAAGACTAAAGAAAGGAGTTGCTCCCTCCTTCTTTCCCTCTACCCACCCACCCATCTATCCAGCCATTCATCCAGCCATCCATCCATCTACCCACCCAGCCACCCATCCATCTATCCATCCACCCAACCATTTATCCAAGCACGCGCACATCCATCTGCTTATCCACTCTCCCAGCCAAGCACTATGGTGGGATGTTGAACAAGTCACGGACTTCCCAAGTATGAAGCTGCCAGCTCCTCAGGCTGCCCTGAGTGGAAGCCAAGAAGCCAAGAAGAGACCGTGGAAGAGGCTCCATTTTCCCTGTTGGAAAGGGACTCTGTCATCTGAGTTGATTCCCATTCGATGGAACAAAAATCTATCCTACAGCTGCTCACATTTTCTCCATTGAGAACAACTGCATTTAAATCTTGGCTCTGTGCCCACGGGGACGCCTATAAGACACACGTCTTATAGCACATGTTCAGCCAGGCTGACGGCCGAGGAAGGATGCTGTTCTGTAAAGTGGAGTTGATGAAAGGTGAAGCCTCTTTTAGGAGTCACTGTCACCAATGGGAAAGGGGAGGAAGGGGACGAAAGTAACAGTTGCCAGGCACCTGCTCCATCCCAGGCCTTTCACTGGTAGCACATGATTTTACACACCACAGTAACCTTTAGAGGAGGTCAGTTTAGTTATTACCCCCATATTACAGATGAGGAGACTGAGTCTCAGAGAAGCAAAGCAACCTGCCTAAAAGGTGAGTCTGGGAAAATACAGTGCGGGTGTGGGTGGGGCAGGGCTCCTATACACGCCTAAAGCAGGCTCTGAGGATGGGCCAGGGATGCTACAGATAGAGACAGGCTCAATCCAGATGAGATGTCAGAGGCTTGCTAGTGAGAGCTCAGAGCATACACTTCAGAAAAGGAAACTGGATCCAACTGTATGGGGAGTATCGGGGAGGGAAGGGTGGGTGAAGGAGTCCCAAGAGTGTTACATTTTCACCCACCATCACAGGACATCAAGAGATACCATCTACTGTGGATAAGCCAAGAGACAGCAACATACAAATTATCTCAAAATATGGAGATGAGGAGCGAAGGAAACAGCTACAGTGTAGGAAGGAGGTCGCTCTGGGAGCTGGAACAGGGAGGGAGAGGTAGGCGCGGGATTGGCATTTTTCATTTTAAGCCTTTTAGTACGCTTTGATTTTTTAATTATGTGCATGTGTTACTTTAATAAAAGTAAAAATTTTAAAAATGTAAGAAAAGCGCAAAGGAAAAAAAAAGAAACCCATTGCGAATTGTACTGCTCCTCTGATTCTTCCGTGTAGCACGCCCTAGAATGATAGTACGGCATTGAGGCAAACAGATTTCACATGGAAATGAGGAACAGAGGGATAATGTAAACAGATGTCAATTCCATTCAGCACAATAATGCCTTTTAGATATTAAAATTCTGGGGGGAATAGTTCACTAAATGATGCAGGACAATGAGGCATTCCTAAGGCTGCTACCTCACGTGACAGGACAGAGTTGCCCTGGCCCAGACCTTCACTGCAGGGTGGGCTGCAGGCCAGACCCTCACTCCTCCCATTGTACTGCCTCGGTTTCCTCACTGAAGTCTGCTCAGCCCTGCAGGTCTACCTTGTTCTAGAAATAAGAGACGATGGATACACTAGAAGAAAAAGAGAAAACACAGACTGGGCCATTCATTCATGCATTCGACAGAAGATGAAGAAGCATTAACTGTGTGCCTGCAGGGTTTAAAGTGCTGGGTATAAAACAGTGAGCAAACAGACGAAAATTCCCCTTTCCTCTTGGCACTTACATTCTAGCCGGGGGTGAGGCAGAGGATGAAAAAGATAGTAAAAGATACATGAGAGAGATGATGTTGAGCGCTACACAGAGAGAGAGGGCAGGGAGGGAGACAGGAAGCGCAGGGAGCTGGGGGACCGTTAGGGAAGGACTCACTGGGAAGGGACATCTCAGCACAGCCTGAGGGAGGTCAGAGAGCCAGGCCCGCAGAAAGCTGGGGAAAGAGGAACGGCAAGGACAGAAAGAAGCCTGGAGGCCAGAGCACATCTGGCCTGTTACAGGATTGGCCAGGACCCTGGAGTGGCTGGAACAGGACAAGTAGGGGAGAGTGGAGGACAAGAGGTGATGCAGGTAACTGGCAGGTCCAATCCGCCACCAGGGAGGCCCCGTAGTCAGAGGGGAGCTGGCAAATGTCTAAAAGCTGACGTTACGATCCTCTCCCCCTATTTGTGGCATCTGCTCATTTCTATAGTGATGTCACTGAAGGCAGAGTTGTGAGGCGATGGGAACGCCTAGCTCCAGCACCCCATTGCCTGTGCCTGGCCTTTGACCCTTTAATGCTGCAGTGTTTTTAAAAAGGCTGCCCCCACCCCCAGGACTCTCCACTTAAATGCTTTGAACAAGGTATGTCCCTTCCAGATTTCGAGTCTTGTGCATTGACACAGCCCACGTGTGGCTCCATTTCTAAGTGAACTACCTGTGACGGTCTGCACAGCTCCACACCTGCCCCGCTGAGGGCACCTCAGGCCTTCACACTTGTTCTTGGCGTTTGGGATGTTCTTCCCTTGATCTTTGCATGATGGGTTCATTCTCAACATTCAGATCTCAGCTCAAATGTCCCTTTCTGAGAGTCCTTCTGGGCTCTCCTGCCCCCATTACCCTCTTCACGTTACCCTTTAAATTTTTCTTCACAGCCCTTATAACCATCTACATTAAGTTATCTACCTACCTCTCTGTGTATCTACCTACCTATCTTCTACAATATGAAGTGGACCATGACCTTTGATCTCTGGCATCCTGGCACAGCTATATGCATTCCGAGCGCCTAGATAGTGTCTGGTGCATAGAAGGAATGCATTTAATAAATATGTATCCATGACCTTTCTGTCTGATGCCTACAATACGGGTACTTAAGTAAACGGAGCCCCCTGCATGGGTTTCAGCGTTTGCCTCCATCAGGGACTAGTGAGGGACCTGGTGGACAAGAGGTAAGTTAGCAAGAGGCAGCCTCCAGGCTAAACGACCAGGAGGATGTGGCTGCTTCTGCCTGGATGAGAGTTGGATTTTCCAGCTCCAGGGCAGCCTACGAACGTATGGCAACTCGCCTTTAACACAGTTCAGAGAATCACACCCAGAGCCCCTCTGTCACCCGCCAGGAATGGCGAGTCATTTCAGCAGGCTGTTTGCAGCGCAATT
The DNA here is from genome assembly GCF_963455315.2 of Globicephala melas. Classification (NCBI taxonomy): domain Eukaryota; kingdom Metazoa; phylum Chordata; class Mammalia; order Artiodactyla; family Delphinidae; genus Globicephala; species Globicephala melas. The sequence goes on from NC_083314.1 coordinate 176,685,066, forward strand.
TCTTCTCAGCATCAGGAAAGCCTTCACCCCCGAGTTCGCGTTTAAGACAAATTGAACGTGCTTGCTAAATGTCTCTCCTCCCTTGCACCTGTATTCCTACAGACGTGGATTCTGGAGAGTGGACAATGTGGCCAAAAGTCCAAAAAGGCAGGAGCAGCTGTGATGAGGGAGAAGAGGCCAAAAGGAGATGATTTGCCAGCGATTCGGTGATTAGATCCCCCATCCCAGACTTTCTATGGCCCAGCCGCCTAGTCATTTCAGTGGCTATTATTTTAAAAAAGGAAAAAATTGACCTCTACAGAGGAGCGTGCTCAAACTGGTCCTCACTGTGCAAGTCCTCTCCCAGACTCGATTAAGAATCGAAAGGGATTCTTCATCTGAAGCAGCCAGTGAGAACAACACAGTTTGAGGGGAAGTCAGTTTTGTGTGATGCTGGGTGGTAAGGAGGGTCAGGAAAAGTAAAGGGCTGCAGGCGGGTCTGGAGGCCCAGCTTGGCATCTGCCTAGAGCTCCTGGACTGACAAGGGCAGGAGGCAGGACAGAGACCATTTGACTCTTCCTCCCTTGGAATTACTGCAACGATGAGGAAATGAATGAATACAGGCAGGCTGGCTCCCTTTCTTGCCTGCTCTGCAAACACGTTGGGGGAGAAGGGACCCTGACGTGCCTCTAAGACCCAGTATTCTCTCAACTTTGCTCCTTCATATCACAAACTGAGCACCTACTCTGTGCTGGCCATCAGGGACACAGGGATGAGTAAGAGAAAAACAGGCCCTGTCCCGGAAGATATCATCAAAACAACAGCAACAAAAACCACCAACAGAGAAATAAAAACACAACCGGATAGATGGGATTGTGAGCTCTGCACGAAATGCTGTCAGAAGAGAGAGGCGGGGAAGAATATCTCAGTTGGGTGTTGAAGGATGAATAGGAGTTTTTCTAGTAATGATAACAATCATATCTATAGCTCATATTTAATAAGGACTTGCTTTGCTCAAGAGAGTTTGCTGGGTACATTTCAGCTATTATTTTACATAAAGATGATGCCTAGCATTTATTGAACGTCAGACGCTGTTCTAAGCATATATTAGCATCATTTAAATCTTCATTAAATTAAATGATTAAACGATGATGACTCTATGGCCCTCCTCATACCTGGCATGTGGAAACTGAGGTCAGGGAAGGTGGGGGAACCTATCCAGAGTCTCCCAGTCAGTGAAGAGATGAGGTTAGAATTTAAACCCAGACAGACCATTCCAGAGACCCTGGTCCTCACCACTACCCCATACAGCCTTCTCATGAACTTTTCTTTTATGCATCTGAGGAGTAATACAGAGGAAAAGCTAAGCATTAGCACCCTGAAGTCGTCTTCCTCAGAAAATCACTTAAAATAGAAGAATGACCCAAACCAGCACTTTAAAACCCATCCAATCCAGACTCAGTATTATAACAATGGCCACCATTAGATCATCATTATATAATAATACTAATGATAATAATTCCACTAGGCTATAAGTTCCATCAGGGTAGGCATTTCTGGCTACTTTTTCCCCCACACTCTTATGTTCCCAGTGCCTGGCATAACGTACTCAATAAATTTTGTTGAATAAATGATAATAAACTTTAAATGATGATTTCCATTACATTTTCATGGATTTCAAGGCATCTTCATGTATATTATCACATTCTCATAAATAATATATGTCATGGTAAAGGTGCTGGAGGAGGGCATAAGATGCTGCTTGGAGGGACGGAAGGGGTCCTCGTGAGCGCAAACAACGGAGCCGTGGCTGACGGTATCCTCGTTTCCCAGACCCCGGACTTCTGGTAAACCTGAACTCCAGGCTAGGAACTGAATGGACCGTCACCAACTGCTTGCTAAGTGCACAGCTCACCAAAGCCTTCAGGTGGGTAACACAGTTGCTCTGGTGTCTCCTAGCAAGGGTTCTGGGGAGGCTGGACAAGAGAGCTGTCATTTTCAGCCTCTCGGTAGCCCCTTACTCTTTCTCCCAGATGTCCGTGCATTGAGAAGAAATTAATTAACCACCATTGGATGAATGATGGAAAAGGAAACTGCCTCGTTGTCACCCAGAAAAGACAGAACCCATATGCCCGACAACCAGGGGCTGGCAGGGGTTGGAGGATGGACCCCCCTGCTCCCTTGCCCCTCGTCTGGGATACTCGAGATGCGTACCCTGTACCGTCTCCCAGAGATACCAGCACGATGAATGCAGCTGCCCACAGTGGTAACCACTCAAGAAAGTACCCCGTGTTGGCCTCTTTCTCTCCCCTCCCCTCCCCTGTCTCACTCCCCACCACCCCTACCCGTGCTCCTGGCCGCCCCCCCACTCCATCACATAAAAGACAATTGCTCACATACTTGTCTCAGTGTCTGCTTCTGGGAGATCTGGGTCTAAGACTGGGGTGGGGGGCAGAGTGGGCATCGACTGTTCTGGCTACCCCGCACTCATGCCCCTTCCTCTGGCAGCCCTTGTCGCTCTCATCCTGTGGTCTGCTGGGTTGACTCCACCCCCAGGCTCCAAGGGTGAGTACTTGACTCAAGCATCCCATGGGCTACACAGTGTCTAGACCAGGGGTTGGCAAACGTTTTCTATAAAGGGTCGGAGAAGATGTATTTTCAGCTGTGTGAGCCACGTAGTCCGCCTCAGCTACTCAGCCCTGCCACTGTAGCGCCACAGCAGCCTTAGACGATACACAGACAAAGGAGCATGGTGGGGTTCCAATACATCTGAATTTCATACAATTTTGAATTTCACGTAATTTTCACGTCACTACTGTTCTTTTTTTTTTTTCAACCGTTTTAAAGGGCAGAACGCATTCTCAGTTTGTGGGCCGCGCATACACAGGTGGGGGGACTGGTGCAGACGCTAGAACCATGACAGAAGCTGACCCAATCAGACAGTCAGCCATAGGATGTCTCCTGGGAAATGTGGGAAAGAGGCAGCCTTTCCCTGAAAGAGGCAGCCTCTTCCTGTTGAAGCCGCTAAGCTGTAAAGATGTATCTTGGAAATTCCATGGGATAGTACGGAGACATTCAGCTTAAGGACAACACACAGGACAATAGATCCCAGAGGTGGGTGGGTTGGGCTGAGGGAGCAGAAGAGGCGGGGGGAGAGAGAGAGAATCAAGTAGTGATGACATCTTTTAAGCCCCAGGATCCAGCCATGCCTGAAGCCAGACACTCTTGGATTTTCACTTTCAAGAGCTAATAACTTCACTTATTTTTGCTTCTGTCTGTTTCAGTTGGGTTTCTGCCGCTTGCAACCCAAACAGTCCTGAGTAACACAGGATTTCAGAGGAGGCTTTCCCAGAGAAGGGAAAATTGGAGGTAGCCTTAAAGGACGGGTGGGGGGTGGCCTGCATGTCTGCAAAGTTGCTTGTTACTTCCCTGTCTCAGTTCCCATTCAGTGGGCAAAACACTGTTAACTCAGACTCCAGACGGGTTTCTATTCATAATTTTGTAGAACCTCGGAGGTAGGCTCAACACTTCCTGTCGGATTGAGAGCTCTAATAAGCAGTGCTGTGTGTTAGGTAGAGTAAATCAGTGCCTTCAGGGCGGTACGTGGGCCAGGCTGCTGAGAAACTCTGCTGAACTGAAGGCAACACGCAGGGCCCACGTCCCCACGCTATGAGATACAAGGAGACTGTGGCGTTTTCCTTTATTAAAGACGGGATTGACCAGTGATGTTGGCCAGACTCCGCCAGTTGGTGGAGGCGGGGAGGGCAGGAAGGGAGGGGTCCCATTTCCCTCAGGAGGCCACAGCAGCAGAGGGACCTGAAGCTGGGGATTATCCAGAGTGTGAGAAGCACTTCTGGCCTGGGGGGAGGAGGACCGAGGGTCAACGTGGGGTAGCTCACGTGAGTCATCAGGTTGAGGGATGGGCAGCAGGAAGGGGCACAGGAGGGCAGCAGCCTGGTGAACCTAGGCGTGGTCCAGACCATGACAGGTGAGGTAAGAACGAGGCAGGAGGGGCCACCTGGCGTTCAGTCTGCCCAGCATGTTAGCACCTCAGTCTCTTCCGTCTCTCTCGGCTCACTTTCCAGGCTCCTGGGGGAGGCACCTGACTCCAGCCTGACAATCAGAGCACAGCATCCCAGGGCCTCAGTGATCAGTTCGGGGATGGCCACGTCTCCCGAGATGGGCCAAGGAGAGCTCTCGCTAGAGCTGGAACTGCTACTATTTCCCTTCTGGTCCAAGACGCATATAACATAAGTCCAGAGCTTCTAATGGCCACTCGCTATGATTCAGGGAGGGCCTGTCTGAGACGGAAGTCAACACAGAGGAAGAAAGAGTCTAGAAGGAGAGAGATTCATGATGACATCATTTAAGCCTCTGGATTCAGCTGTTCCGGAAGCCAACTATCCTTGGACTTTCTAATAATAGGTACCAATAACTACTCTCCCCCATCTTTTTAATATTAAACTTGTTTCCCCTGCCTAACCAAAAGCATCTTGAAAAATACAGCCGTGATGAAAGCTCACGTGCTGGGGGCTAGTCGTTATGCCACTTTTACCTGCCCCCAGTAGCAAGGACTGGGGCAGACAGGACCTTTAGGATAAAGTCTAAACTCAGGTTGGCTCCTAAGAGCCGCTGGTATCTGATGCCTGTCCGTCTTTCCAGGCTCACTTTCTATGCTCTGGCTATACCTCCTCTCATTCCTGGAAACGGACTGGCATCTTCCTCTGTTGAGACCCTTACACACGTCATTCTCTCTGTCTGCAACACTCACCTCTCCTTCTGTGGGCGCCTCATGCATCCTCCTGTCCATCACCAGCACACACACACACATGAGATAAGCTGGCAAACTTTTACTCATTTTTTATTCTTGGCTTCAATGTCATTCTTCCTAGAAAGATTTCTGTGATGCCCTCCATCCCTACTGTTTATTCCTAAATAATTCTGTTCTTCTCCCCCTATCCTGGCATCCACTAGGCACTGATTAAATACGTCTTAAATGAATGAATGAACAAGGAACAACAAAGTCATCTATAGCTCTACTACTGATGCCTGTCATATCTCAAAGGGACTTGGAGCATGGTCTCCTGGAGTATCTGACACAGACACTGTTAGTGGTTTACCCAATTTCCAGGCTCTCCTTCTTTCTCGATAATAGAATCCCTGTTGTTCAGAATGACAGTAGACTCAGCTCCAGCTCATGATTGACCTGAATCAACCAGGATATCCTGTCCCCCACTTTTCCAGTCTCCCTTGCAGCAAGAGTGACCATGTAACCTTGTCCCGGCCAATGAGACACAAGTAGAAGTCTCCTAACAAGAAAAAGGATAAACATTGCTGTCACTGTCTCTTTTGTTTTCTTCCTGCCTTATATGTGAATGTGGTGCCCGGAGCATCAGCAGCCATCTTGTGACCATGACGTGACAAACCACCAACCTCTGGGTGGCAACTTGGAAAGATGGAAAGAGGCTGGCTCTGGGTGTTGCTGTTGAGCTGTACCAGTCCAGGTCTACTGACCTCTCAGTTTCCTATTTGGTGGAGAACCAAAAAAAAAAATCCCACAGTTTAAGCTGCTTTTAGTCAGGGTTTCTGTAGCCTTCTGCTGAAAACATTAGTAACAGATGTGGTATCTTCCTCTTTGTGGGTACGAGGGACTGGTGTCCCAACTTACAGTTGCCGACTTGCTGCCCTGGAGTTCAGGACTCTCTCCTCCTGGTTCTGAGACTCTGCAGAGCAGAGGAATCAATCCCAGAGCTCATGCATTCCCCTCTCAGGCCAGGAAGAATCTAATTACCCAGCGATTATAGTAATTATTCCATCCAATTGATCGGTAATCGCTGTAATTCCTAAACATGGTTTTCCATTAATAATTTGCAATGTATTTATTGTTTATACTCAAGTAAAATAGGCTGATAATAAGACTATTGAGATGGAATTCCCAGGGTCCTGTATATTTACAGTGCAGTGATACATGTTTTAATTGTAATATGTATATTGTTTTCCCCCTTTTTAAAGGGACAGTGTTTGCTAATAGAAAATGCAATGATTACAATTCTGGCCTGCAAGTTCCCTGAACTGTGACTAGTAGTTCATTCCAGGGATGGCATAGAGAGTGTGATGATCGACTGTGAATGTCTGCCGTGAGCAGGGGAGGGCTAAGTTATGGCACGCGTGCTGTCATCTGTCATCTCTGGCTTAAGCACTGGTCTTCTGTTTCTAGCTTTATCGATTAACCTTAATCCTCAGACAAGAAGGAGGCACAGCCAACTTCTATGCAAACAGAGGAGGAACAAAAGGAACCCCAACCTATTTCTAATGACACTGCAACTCAAGATGGGGACTCCTGTCCCATCTCAGGAAGGCCATCCTTAAAAGGGCTGAAGGTTTATAGATCCCATAAACATTTCCGTTCATCACTGGTTCTCAACCTTCCCATAGTCAAGAGGCTTCCTTTATCAAGGAAGCTCGCCGGCAGAAAGACCCTTGTGAATGCTCTGTGAAGGATCTGGATGGGAGGCTCCTCTGGGGTTTGTTCTAAAGGACCCCTCTCTGGAACCCACTGTTTTCCAACACCCTCCTCTTGAATCCAATACCCACTGCCTGAGCACCTTTGTCATCTGAATCATCTGAGGGTGAAGCAAACAAAATCCTACGCCCAGAACACTCAGAGCTCATGCTCGAGTCTCCTCAAGTCGGTCACTAGCTCGGTAGGACCCCGAGGCTGCATCAGGGAAGGTTACTTGTGACAACAGGTGCCTCAGGACTGGGCCCGTAAATCCCTATCGTTTTCCCAGGTGAGGAGAAAGGCCACGGTATGCAGAGATTTCCACGCGTGATTTTATTCATCCCTGACAACAACTCCTGTGGGTGGGTTGAGGTGGATTCCCACAGTACAAATAAAGACACTGAGACTTGGGGGGCTTGGCGGACCCCAAATCACATGGCATCTGAGCTAGGATTTGAACCCCGTTTGGTCCGACCCCAAGCCTTTATTCTTTTTCCTGCACCGACTTGTCCTCCGTGAAACTATATGTGGGTGATCAGAGCGAAATCCACCTGAGCTCTTTTTAACCCTGGTTCCCAGCCAGGCACACCGGGGATAAAGCCAACAAAATTGGCATTCATCCTTCAACAGGTGCATGTTGGCGATGTGGGCATCCCAGGTTCTACAGAAACCGAGATTATAAAGATAAACCCATCACTGCCTCAGAAGAACTTAGTGTCACTAGGGAAATAGATGTGAAAACTGACAAACCACCGATGTGGGAGAGGAGGGCCAAAGTGGGTACCAAGGCTCAGGAAGCAAAGAGGAGAGAGATGCTTCTGGGGAATAAGGCCTCCCACTCCCAGGGAGCAGCGAGGGCATTCTGTAGAATTTTCTGAAGGCAGAGTAGGCTGGGAGGCAACTGCAGAAGCAGACAATGACTCACCCTGTGTTTAACAGCAACTCTAGTTCACAATACAAAATTCACAAAAATAAATCCATATGGCCAGTCTCCGAGCGCCTGACAGCGCATCTGAGTTCCTGCCCGTTGCGAGCATCAACCGGTCATTCGTACGTGCCCATCATCAGTTGCTGGGACATTTCCCGTTCTTTTCACCTATTCTTTCTTTCGCAACCTGGGAGGAACAATCAGAGGAGGCAGCCTGGGATGTGGAAGCATGGGGCTGCCGCAAAACGTTTCCACATGCTCCCAAAAGGCAGGGGGACTCGGAGACCGGCGTGCCTGCTTTCCGAAAATTTGGGAATGAGCCCAGGGTCAGTCCCTGCCTTGCTGTGTGGCCTCGGGTGAGCTATTCAACCTTTGGGAGTGTCATGACTCTCCATCCAGCTGTCCACTAATTCGGAACATGCTCACTGTACACCGACCATGTGCTGGCCCTTGGGCTAAGTGCTGGGACAGCCGGGGGTGTCCTTCTGGAGGGCGTGGGCTGGAGAGGCAGAGCTAAACGGACAATGGCAAATGAGAGAGGAGGGCTGTGGTCACAGGGACCTGCGAGTGGAGAGGTGGGGCAGGAAAGCCAGTGCTGAAGGGCGAAGGACATGTAGGATGAGGTCCACAGGAGGGATGAGTGGGGCCTGGGGAGTAAGCAGAGGACCTGGCCTTCAGTCCCAGCTTTGTCGTGTACAAACTGGGTGTCCTTGGGCAATTGACTTTGCTTTTCTGTGCCTCAGTTTGCCCCTCTGAAAAATGGGGTGATGATAAAGTGGCTCATTGAGGTTTGGTAAGAATGACACGAGCTCTACCTGCAAAGCACTGGGTACAGAGACTATTCTATTACATGCAACACTGTTGCAGAAACCACAAGAAAGGAGCAGAGGTGTCATTTTCTAGAAAAGCCGAGGAGGAATGCAGCTAGAAGAGACCTGCCAGGTGGAGGTGGCCGCAGCTGGGTGGATGTAGCGAGTAATGTCCCCGCATCCTGTAGGGTCTCCGAGCATCCCAAGCTTCCTCAGAGCTGGGCTGTGCTCTCTGACCCAGCGCCTTGACAGCTTGTTACGGATGACGCAGGCCTTCGAGTTAGCGTGAGTCCAAAGGCAGTTCCTGCTTTTGCCAAAGGCTCGAACGTTCCCTGTTTAGGCCTGGTGCAGCGGCGAGGGCTGGGGGAAAGCCGTGGGAGAGAAGCGTGTACTCTGAGCGCACCTCCGAGGGGACAAAGCAAAAGGATCAGCGTGCTCCCAGCCAAACTGCCACAGCCTGCCTCAATACCCGGACAGAACAGTCGGCACCTCGATAGCCACTAAGAACTCGAAAAAGAATCTTAAAAAAACCCCTCATGTTCATGGAGCCAGACCCATGAATTCAGTGCCGCAGAAGGTCACGACGCTGACCTACAGAACCAGATATAAAAAGGCTGCAAGGACGAAAATGCCAGAGAGGCTTTGCCCCGATGTAAGAGGAGGCAGCCCTGAGGCCTGGTGAGCCGGTAAGGGCACGAGGATGACGATGATGTTGATGCCAGTTATACGACAGCCTCGGCCACCACTCCCGGGACAGCGCCCACGTTCTGGGGACTGGGGCAGGTGCCTTCTTTTCTTAACCCTCAGAACATCCTTAGGAGCAGGCAGGTGAAGGTCAGGATGCAAGCCTAGCTCCCTTGACTCTGAATCTTGTGTGATTTCCTTCCGCCGGCTCAGAGCTGCTCACACGACAGCTGTGCCGTCTACCTTGGGCTGTGTGCGCCCGACCCACCGAATTGTCCATTCCTTCAACTCAGGCTAAAGCTCTGCAAACGGCTCTCACTGCTTTTCTTAAACACAACTGTCAGGACCAGAGTCCATCTATTTTTATTGAGAGTGTCTGCAGAGAAAGCTCATGGAAGTAATAACCCAAGTTTCCCTCTCTCCTCCCCTCCCCCCCTCCCCCCTCCCTTCAACCTCCTTCTCATCTTCCCTGAGTCACTAACAGGATCTAATCAACCCTCCCCTTGCCCTGCACCGCTTCCGGAATCGGCATCTAAAATGCTGCTTCTGACTCACAGACATGGAAAATAAAGCTATGGTTACCAAAGGGGAAAGGGGGTGGGGGAGGGATAAATTAGGAGTTTGGGATCAGCAGGTACAAACTACCCTATATAAAATAGATACACAACAAGGCCCTACTATATAGCACGGGAATTATATTTAATGTCATGTAATATAGTGTTCCCCAACCTTTTTGGCATTAGGGACCGGTTTCGTGGAAGACAATTTTTCCACGGATGGGGTGGGGGGATGGGGGGTTGGGGGGGATGGTTCAGGCAGTAACGCGAGCGATGGGGAGAAATGGGGAGCGGTGGGGAGTGGTGGGGAGCGACGGGGAGCGGTGGGGGGTGGGGAGTGATGGGGAGTGACGGGGGCGACAGGGGGAGACGGGGAGCGGTAGGGAGAGGTAGGGAGCGGTGGGGAGTGATGGGGAGTAATGGGGAGTGGTGGGGAGCGGTGGGGAGCGACGGAGAGTGGTGGGGAGTGACGGGGAGCAATGGGAAGCGATGGGGAGCAATGGGGAGTGGTGGGGAGCAGTGGGGAGTGACGGGGAGCGATGGGGAGCGATGGGGAGCGGTGGGGAGTGACAGAGAGTGGTGGGGAGTGACGAGGAGCCGTGGGGAGCGACGGGGAGTGGTGGGGAGCGGTGGGGAGTGGTGGGGAGCGGTGGAGTGTGACGGGGAGCGGTGGGGAGTGGTGGGGAGCGGTGGAGTGTGACGGGGAGCGGTGGGGAGTGGTGGGGAGCGGTGGGGAGCGACGGGGAGTGATGGGAAGCGGTGGGGAGTGATGCGGAGCGGTGGGGAGCGGTGGGGAGCGACGGGGAGCGGTGGGGAGCGATGGGGAGTGATGGGAAGCGGTGGGGAGCGATGGGGAGTGGTGGGGAGCGGTGGGGAGTGACGGGGAGTGACAGAGAGTGGTGAGGAGCGATGGGGAGCAGTGGGGAGCGACGGGGAGTGGTGGGGAGCAACAGGGAGCAGTGGGGAGCGGTGGGGAGTGACAGAGTGGTGGGGAGCGGTGGGGAGCGGTGGGGAGCGATGGGGAGTGGTGGGGAGCGACAGGGAGCGGTGGGGAGTGATGGGGAGCGGTGGGGAGCAGCGGGGAGCGACGGAGAGCGGTGGGGAGTGACGGAGAGTGGTGGGGAGCCGCGGGGAGCGACGGAGAGTGGTGGGGAGTGGTGGGGAGCAGCAGACGAAGCTTCGCTCACTCGCCTGCCGCTCACCTCCTGCTCTGTGGCCCGATTCCTAACAGGTTCCCAACCCCCGGGTTGGGAACCCCTGCTATAATAAACCATAATGGAAAAGAATATGAAAAAGAATATCTATCTATCTGTCTATCTATCATCTATCTATCCCTCTATCTGTCCATAACCGAACCAGCTTGCTGTACCCCAGAAGCTAACAGAGCCTTACATACCAACTACACTCCAATAATAAATGTTGCTTCTACTTTCCCCCACCCGCGGGCCTCATTTTGTCCCCTCTCAGGTCTTATCTTCCTGGGCTTCTTGGAGCTCTAAGAATTATTCCCATCCTCCAGCCCCCAACCCACGTGACCTTCCCATACATGATATTATCTGTCCCCTGCCGCCAAACTTCATGAACTATTCCTTCTCTGTTGCTTAGTTTCTCCACATGGCACAACTGGCATGTTGGAGGGACCATTCTTCGCTGTGCGGGACTGTCCCCTGCATTTCAGGACCCTGGTCACTACCTTCTCAAAGCCCTTAGCTGCCCTAGGCTGGTGACAACCAAAGCCCCCTCCCTCCTTATTTCTAAATCCTTCCTATTGGCGGAGGGGCTGTGGAGACCCACCCTGGTCGACAAGCTCTGCATCTACCCTCTTTAATCTCCATCTTGTCCAAGGCTGCGCAGGAGGTACCACTGGGGTATCTTCACAACCACCAGATAACTTCCTCCTTCTGAAAACGGCCCCCTTCTCTCCCAGAGGTGGCCCCGCAGCCGTGTTTGTGGGACCTCCCCGTGGTTCGCTAGGGCTGTCACCTGATTTGAGCCGGCTGCACCAGGCTCTTCCAGGAATTCGGGATTGGGAGTCAGAACCTGCCCGCGTGCGTCTGAGGTGATGTGGGCTTGAGAGGTGTGGGGCCGTGTGCAGAGGAACTGCTCTGCCGAGGCGGGAGAGTGAAGCCGCTGTGAGAGCAGCAAAGCGTCCCATCCTGCTTTCCAGCAGAATCCCCATTTCGTTTGGGAAGCTTGCTGTGTCCATAGGCTGATCCCATTCATGCCACCGGCCACTGACTCAGAGATGAGCGTGCGGTCCACTTAAGGCCAGTGAGGCCTGGGGGAGGGCTGGGGGCCAGCTCCTGGGAGGCTAATACAAAGGAGATGCCCGGGAAAGAACGGTCCCCTTCTCGGGTTAGAGTCGCCCTGTCCTCATGAGGCAGCCACCTTGAGACCAGGAGAGATGGAGGTAAGGAGCTAGTGATGAAGCCAGCTACTGAGGTTGGCCGAGTGGAGAGATGGGAAAAGCCAGAGGCCTGACAGCACTGCACAGCCTCGGAAACCCCCCAGGGCCTCCCTCCTCCTAGACTCCTTGTTAGGTGGGGAAATGCATTTTTCTTACTGCATGGGCTGGTTCCGTCAGAGTTCTCTGTTCCGTGCAAAGACATCAGAACCAATGCACGGGGACAAGAGGACCCGGGGCCCTGGAGGGAGAGACTCCTCCCCACCCTGCCTGGGGCCTGAATGCCCACTTTCTTTTTGGATTCTGTGACATTCCAGTGTCTTCCTAACAAACCATCCTCTTTGTTTAAGAATCCAGAGGCCGTTTCTCTTGCTGGACCTCAAAGAGTCTTGACGAAGACACACTGTCTCCTCTTCCTCTGAGAACTCTTGCCTCTCTGATTTCACATCCTTACAATGTTTCAAACACACATCTCCAGGCTGACAGCTCCTAAATGACAGCTCTGTTCTAATCTCCTTCCTGACTACAGTCCTGTTCTTCTGTGTGTCTCGCGGAATTTTCTGTCTGAACATTCCACAGCACCTCCGCCTCCAAGGGTCACAGGTGAAGCTCCTCGCTACATCACCTGAGTGGAATGAAAGCTCCGTTTTCCTGGGCTGGGCCGTCAGGACCGGGAGTGGAAGGGCTCGAGAAGGGCAGAGCAAGCGTCTGTTGCTGTTCCGTGCAGAACCCGAGAGCTCTGCCAGAAAATCATTACTTAAGAAACCAAACAGAGGCCAGTTTGCTTTAGTGGCTGCAAACTGTTTGAACAAACTAAACTGTAGGCAGGGAGATGGTCAATCTTTCATGACGGAAGAGGCAGCACGGTCCAGGGAAAAACAATCATTTGCCTGAAGTCAAGAGCCCCATACGGAGGAGGACTAGACTCTGCCACTTGGAGTGACACCGTTCCCTCCCCGGCCCTCAATATGCCCAGCTGAGAAAGGGGGAGATTTCAACTGTGTGACCGTATTCGTTTTCTAGGGCTGTCATAACAAAGTGCCGGACTGGGTGGCTTAAACAACAAAAATCTATTTTCTCATAACTCTGGAGGCTGGAAGTCCAAGATCAAGGTGTCAGAAGCGTTCGTTTCCTCTGAGGCCTCTCTCCTTGGCTTGTAGACAGCCGTCTTCTCCCTGTGTCTACACATGGTCTTCCCTCTGTGCGTGTCTGTGTCCTAACTACCTCTTCTTCCTCTTTTTTTTTTCTTACATCTTTATTGGAGTATAATTGCTTTACAATGGTGTGTTAGTTTCTGCTGTATAACAAAGTGAATCAGTTATACATATACATACATCCCCATATCTCCTCCCTCTTGCATCTCCCTCCCACCCTCCCTATCCCACCTCTCTAGGTGGTCACAAAGCACTGAGCTGATCTCCCTGTGCTATGCGGCTGCTTCCACTAGCTATCTATTTTACATTTGGTAGGGTATGTATGTCCATGCCACTCTCTCACTTCGTCCCAGCTTACCCTTCCCCCTCCCCGTGTCCTCAAGTCCATTCTCTACATCTGCGCTCACTGCCTCTTCTTAAAAGGACACCAGCCGTACTGGATCAGGGCCCACCTTAATGACCTCATTTTACCTTAATTATCCCTTTAAAGGCCCTATCTCCAAAGATAGCACATTCAGAGGTACTGGAGGCTAGAATCTGAATATATGAATTTTGGGGGTTAACACAACTAAGCCCATAACAGTAACTTCTGAGGATCCTTTCAAGCTCGTGAGCCTATCACGATCACTCCCATCCGTTTTGCTTCCACTCTCTACTAATTTGGTCAATGGGGCTTCCATCCTGTAGGCATCTAGACTCAGAATTAGAATCATGTTGCATTGTTTTCATCCCTCACCTGCTCCCCTTTCTCCCAAATCTCCATCATGGAATAGACCATGGTCCTACCACATATAGAACTCTCCATCCCCAATATCATGATGCCACTGAAGCCCGTATTCATCTTGTGCCCATCTTGCCTTTAAGCGTTTTCCCTCTGTCCATCTCGGTGGAGCATGTCCCTGCCCTGCATCAGACCTTCAGGGTCCCTCATGTCCCTCATGGCCCTTCCCAGCCTGAACTCCATGGCTCCTCCATGGGAACCTTCTATTCTATTCAAACCAAACTATCACCATTCCCCAGACCCAACCTGGACCTTCTCACCTCCATCCTCTGCTCAAGCTCTGAGTGCCTCCCTTACTGGGACCCCAATCTTCTTTTTGAAATTCTATCCACCAAGGTTCAATTCAAAGACCACAGAGTCCAGTCGGCCAGGCGTTGCCAACTTACTGCGGGTAAGAGTGGGAAACCCAATTTGATCATCTGTGTGGTTCATTCTATATGCTCCAGCTTAATTCAGACAGCTGTGCCGCCCAGGTTTGCAGCTGGGAGAAAAACCCAATTGTGCTAATGGGGACCAGTGAAACACATCCCATTCACCATGGATGCCTCTGGGCTCTCGGGATACCCAGACGATGCGGCACTTGGCATTGGCAGATGGCTCCAAGAGCTAAGTAACCCTCAAAAGCGCTGAACCCCAAGAGGAGACAGGTGTAGAGGGCTGAGTAGATTATGCAGTGTTATTCCAACTGTGGTTCTTGGTCCAGCAGAACCAGCATCCTGTATGAACTTGTCAGAAGGCAAATTCATGGGCCCCACCCCCTCCTCCTGGATCTGAGTCTCTGGGGATGGAGCTCAGGAGACTGTGTTTTCACAAGTTCTTCAGGTGATTCCCGCACACCTTAAAGCTGGAAAATCCTTGAAATAGGAAATGAGGTTAGAGGAGGCAGGGAGGAGGAGGGTGGACCATGTGAGGTGTCAGAAGCCATGGAAAGGGGTTTGGGATCAATGTACTTATAACGGGAAGTTGTTGGGGTGTGTGTCAGCTGGGGCTCTGTAGAGTAACAGAGAGATTTATTCATTTCTTTTAAGGACTTTGTTCACGCAAATCAAATTTGTGGGGCAGGCTGGAAACTCAGGCAAGATTTCTGTTACAGTCTTGAGGCGGAATTCCTTCCTTCTCTGGGAAACCTCAGGTTTTGTTCTTAAGGCCTTCAACTGGTTGGATAAGGCCCACCTGCATTCTAGAGGGTAATCTCTTTTACTTATAGCCAACCGATCACAGATGTTAATTTCATCGACACAACACCTTCACAGCAACAGCTAGACTGGCATTTGACCAAAGAGCTGGGAACCAGAGCATAGCCAAACTGACACATAAAATTTAACCACTAGAGACTGTTAGCTCTAGCTCTTCCTGAGGCCTGAGGGGTTGGCTTTTTCTGGGTCCCTTATAGTGAACTCCCAATGACTTGAGGGAAATGGAAGGAGTCCATTATCCTGCAACCACAGGAGCCCATCACTAGGTGCTTGTAAGAGTTTTGTCTGTAGATAGAGGTCCGCTCTCTGAGGGCAGAGGACACACGTCTACTCTTAATGGGTCTCCTTTGTGCTGGATCGTCTTCAGTTTGTCTCTCACCCTTTCTCAAAGCTCTGGGAGGCTGCCCTGTATGGAATGCATCAGTGAGCCTCTGATCTCTGGCCTCCAGTTGGGTTTGGCCAATGTGGGGGGGACACCAGGAGGAGCCGGGAGGGTGGGAGAAGAGGGGAGGGGTCCCTCACTGCTGTTGGGGGTTGGCAGCATGTCTTGAACTCAAGGCTGCAGCAACTACTGGCCTGCCCCCCACCCGTACAGGTACTCTTTCCACATTCTATTAATAGCTCCCTACCCTTTGCCCCTGGAGCTGGTATCAACTCCCTGCTGTGGCACCCTTGGGGCACTGCACTGTCCCTGTGGGTTTCTCTAAATTCAAGCTGAACCCTCCCTTGTAAACTGCTCTTTAATTAAGTTTGTTATGGACTAAACGTGTTTCCCCCAAATTCATATGTTGAAGCCCTAGTTCCCACTGTGACGGTATTTGGAGGTGGGGCCTTTGGGAGGTGATTAGGTCATGAGGGTGAAGCCCTCATGATGGGATTAGCATCCTTATAAGAAGTGACACAAGAGAGATGGCCTCTCTCTCTACCTGTGAAGACACAGCAAGATCTGCAAACCAAGAAGAAGGTTCTCAACAGACGCTGAAACAGCTAGCACCTACATCATGGGACTTCCCAGCCTGCAAAACTGTAAGAAAAAAACGGCTGCTGTTTGAGCCACCCAGTCTAGGAATTTTGTTATGGCTGCTTGAACTAAGACAGAACTCTTCTCAAATCACCCCGTTTGAATACACCATCTGTTTTTGGCCATCTGACCGATAGACCTTGGCAGCCCACATAGGACTGGCCACCTGGTGATTGAATGATACCTACTGACCGAATCAAAAGAGGGAGAAAGACACAGAATCTTTCAGCAGGCTTAGGAGAAACAAACCCTCCAGCATTTTCAGCTAAGGGGCCAAGTTTTAACTCCGCAAACATGCTGCTCAAAAGCTTGGCCAAGCAGTAATTAAGGTCGGGGGTCTGGGAGGGGGGAGAGATGGATGACATTGGGTATGGAAGGAGTTAAGCTTCCAACGCAGGGATGGCCAGCACAGCCCACTTTGCAATTTTCTGCCAAAGTATTTTAAATGAAACAGCTGTGTATGAGCAAAACTGCTGAGAATTGTTCCAGCTCCAAGCATGAATCTGAATCACTCATGTTCGGTATTTGACGGGCTGTGTAATTGCTCTAAACCCTATTATCTTCCCTAGCAGTTGTTGAAGTGTCATTAGGACACTTCAAATGAAAGGCTAAATTCTCCTATATACACAATTTTAATAATTACAGTCTTTGTTTTTTTTTTTTTTTCTATTTTGAAATGCAAAGCTCTGTTCAAAAAGGGAGGTGTCAGGATTGCAGGATTGCATCAGAGAAGCCAGCCTAGAATGTTATTATGTATTTTTTTTAACTTTCTCTGGATTTTCCTGAGCAGTTAATCTTTCATGATTTTTATCTTCTGCTCTATGCAGGAGAGAAGAGATCAAGGCATGCTGGGTAATGGAACTGGAAGAGTCGACAAACATTACCGGGCACCTACTATACGCCAGTCACTGTTCTAGGCCCTGGGGACATAAGGATACGCAAACCTGAGGAGGCCATTGTAATCTTTTTACCACACCAGACTATCTTGTAGTTTATTTATTTCATGTCTCTGCCCTGCTAGAGGGTGAGGGGTTTGTGAAGGCAGAGTTGTGTCTTGGTCATCTTTGTATCCAAAGTAGGCAACCCAGCTCCACGCGTGTTGGTTGAATGACTGAATGACTGTTTACAGAATGCACACAATGGGCCAGGAGCCTCTCTGGGTACAGGGATGTGGCCACTAACAATATGGGTGCAGTCTTTGCCTTTGGGGGCACATAGTAGTGGTGCAGAGACAAGATACACACTGAACAAGTACATTATCATCACGATGGATGCCACCACAGAGAAAGAACTCTGGCCCCATTAGTCAAAATCAGCACAGAGGTAACCACTACCACTCAGCCAGGGCAGTTAGGGAAGTGTGGTCACGATGGTGAAGCAGGAGCATCCACTGAGAGGTGGGCCAGTACAGCCTGAAATGCCAGTTTGGCCACTGGATGGCTGTTGGATCTTGGGCAAGTTCTCTCTCTAAACCTCAGTTCCCCATCTAGAAATGAGAAGGATACAGCTCTCAAGGTGATGGTGATAGGCACAATTCTAAGATGGTCCCCTTGACCTCCACCCCCTGGTGTCACATCCGGTATAATCTCCTCCCCTTGAGTGTGGGCAGGACCTGTGACTTGTTTCCAATGAACAGAACATGGTAAAGGTGATAGGATGTCACTCTTATGGTTAGGTTATCTATCATCTATCTATCTATCCATCCATCTATATTTATCTGTCTTAATGAATATATATATATGTAGGCATCTAATCTTATCCGTCTATATCTATCTATCATCTATCCATCTATCTCTACCTATCTGTATTTATTCATCTATATCTATATATGTATATATCGTATCTTTTTTTGAGTTTTCTTTTTAAAATTAATTTTTATTGAAGTATAGCTGCTTTACAATGTCGTGTTAGCTTCTACTGCGCAGCAAAATGAATCAGCCATACATATACATAGAGCCCCTCCATTTAGGACACCACAGTGCATTAAGTAGAGTTCCCTGTGCTATACAGTATGTTCCCGTCAGTTGTCTATTTTATACATAAGTGTCAATAGTGTATATGTGTCAATCCCAATCTTCCAATTCCTCCCACCCCACCCCTTTCCCCCTTGGTATCCTTACATTTGTTCCCTATATCTGTGTCTCTATTTCTGCTTGGAAATTTCTTATCTATCATTGATCTATGTCTATCTATCTACTTGTATCTGTATCTATCTGTACACAAACACACATACACACACGCGCACACACACACACCCCTACCTACCCCTACACACACGCGCACACACACACACCCCTACCTATCCATCTATTTATGCCTCTATCTAGCTTGTCCACACTAGTGAGATCCCTGCTGGCTCCATGGAGTCAGCAGCTGTTCTGAGGAAGCCCACATAGCAGGAAACTGCTGGCAGCCTCTAGCACCTGAAGGTGCCCCCACCTGCCAGCCAGCCAGATACCAGGGCCTCACTCACACAGCCACCAGGAAATGAGTCCTGAAAACAGCCTGACGAAGCTTGGAAGCAGCTTCTTCCGCAGTCGAGCCTCCCGGTGAGAATGCAGTCTGGCTGCCACCCTGGCTGCACCTCGTGAGACCCTGGGCAGAGAACCCAGCTAAGCTGTGCCTGGACTCCTGACCCCCAGGAAACATGAGATAATAAACATGTGTTGTTTTAGGTCACTGAGCTTGCGGTAATTTGCTATGCAGCAGTAGATAACTAATAGATGCTGGGTGCATATTAGGTCCTGAAACCTGGAGGTGAAGGACAGCAGAGGACAGGTCAGTTCAGCCTCCCTGACCGCCTCTTGCACAGCACATGCCCCCCCCCCCCAATCCCTGAAACCCTATCTGAGGCGGGCATCCTGAGAGGCTCTGGGCCTATAGCAAGGTCAGCCTGGCTAAGGTGCCTGGGTTTGGAATGAGAAGCATCACCTAAGGGCACCTCCTAGAAGAGCAGCTGCTCCACGCAGCGTGCACTCTGGGTTCACCAGCCTGAAGGCTGGCAGCTGCTATCCTGGAGCTGAGAAGAGGCACTGGAGAAATGATGGGATCCCCAATATCTGCTCAGAACACGGGGACAAGGAGGCCAACAATGACAGACCGCGTGCTTCCTCGTCACGGCCCGAGGTGGACCGCGCAAAGCTCCGGCCTCGCCACCTGCTTGGAAGACGCCCGTAGTTGCCCAGGTTTGTGGGCACAGAAAGGCAGATGGATGCCTGGTTTGTTTCCAGACTCACCTGAGCTAATGTCAGCACCATTTCTGAAATGGCTCTGATTCCTCTGCTATTCAGATAATGATTCACTCTGTTCCTCCCATGCCACGAAACCCTGCCCAAGTCTGGAATGATCAATACTGAATTTTCTGAACAAGACTCACTTCAGAAGGTTGTTGGAAGATTCTCATAATGTTATTACCCAGAACTACTCTTAGGTTATTGTACCGAGGCTGGCCAAGGCTTAAAGATAGCCTCTTATTTAACTCCCTGGACACCCTTGGAAATGGGGGCTCTGGACAACCCATGCTGCAGGGGGGTAAGCCAAGGCTTAGAGAGGCCAAATGACTGCAGTGTCACCACTTGCGATAACACCCGGCACCCAGAGGGGCAAATTCCTGGCTTCGCCTCCACTGACCCCCTTACGCACTCTTGTAGCATTTACCTTTATCATGTGACCGCCTTCCCAGTGACCTACAGAGACCCCTATTTTGTGAACTGGTTGCTACCCGGGAAGGGCCCAAGCAGGTAGCAGCCCCATCAGCCCCCACCTCATCAGTAGACACTGATGGGGTGAGAGTGTGAGAAGGACACTGAAAGCCCAGGTCCCAATCAGAACAGGCCCCCAGGTATGTGATGCCCACTCAGCCATTCCCACCTCACCCCTCATGTCTTCCAACACTCCTGCTGGGCTGCAGCCCTCCTGGGGTGTGTTGCAGATGTAACAAGCTCCAGGAGCACCAGGAAGCCTTGGTGTGCCCCATGGGCCTGGGGCCAGGGGTGCTGACAGTTGGACACATGGTCCCTGCTGGAACAGGGTCAGGTGAGCGACCTGGTGGGGTTGACAAGGAAGTCTCTGCATGACTGGGAGGCCAGCCTCCTGCTTGCCTATGGTCAGAGCACCAGGCAGAGACCTGGCAGCCGGGACCAACAGAAGATACAGCCTTCGATGTGTCATCATACCCATCACCTTTGGTGACCATGGGAAGTCATCAACTTTAAATCCAAGGAAACTTTCCTTATCGGGCATCAGGGGGGATGGACTAATGATGATTTCTGCCCAGTAGCAAATGTGCTCTTTGACGGCTGGTGATGCTGGCCTTAACCATTTACAGAGATCGATGTGGGGTCCAATCGACCCTGAGTCAGGGTGATGCCCTGCCCCCCAGCTCCTCGTCCAATCACGCCGGTCCCAGCAGGAGAGAACAACTAGTAACAAAGTGGACCCCACACTAGTTAGGGGACGGAAAGAGAACTCGGCTTCCCTGAGGATCTCCTATGTGCTGGACAGCACACTCACTGCTTTACATATGGAATTTCCTTTAGTTCCCAACACAAGCCCCGAGTGAGCTACTACTCATACCCACAGTGCTGCACCTGTCCGTTGCTATATGACAAACCACCCCAGAACTGACTGATTTAAAATAACAACACTCATTTGTTTTGCTCACAGGTCTGCAATTTGAGCGTGGAGACAACCTGTCTCTGAGCCACATGGCATCAACGGAGGCAGCTCCACCGGGGCTGCAGGACCCACCTCTAAAATGGCTCACTCACAGGGCTGGCAAGTTGATGCTAGCTGTCAACTGGGAGCTCACTTGAGGCTGTCAGCTTTGGGTCTTGGTTTGTCTCCTTGAAGACCTCTCCACGGGGCTGCTTGGGTTGCCTCACAACATGGCAGCTGAGTTCCAGGAAGTCCAGGTGGAAAACACAAGGCTTCGCAGGTGACCTAGCCACATAGGTGATGTCCCAGACCATCACTTCTGCCACATTCTATTGGCCGATCAAGTCATTAAGGCTAATCCAGATTTGAGGGGAGGGACATTAGATTCCACCTGTCAATGGGGCGAGTAGCAAAGCACGTGCACTTATCTTTAATCCACCAAACCCATTTTACAGATGGGGAGGCTGAAGTTTCAGAAACATTTAACACTTGCCCACAGTGAGCAGCTGGAAAGTAGTGGAGACTCAAGTCTGAACACAGCTCTGAATAAGCTCTGAACATAAGCTCTTTCTGCTCTACCAAGTAGTTCTTCAGCCCAGCAAGCTAATACTAATTGTTGGTTGGTTTAGTTAATCGGCTGTATCTTCAGAAATAGGCCCAGAAAGACCATAAAAATGAGACCATGTTTGAATTTCTTAAATCTGTACGAGTTTTCCCAAGCATTAAGTTTCTTTTCTGAGAGCCAAGCTTGGTCAAAGTGTTCACAGGCTAAGACTTCATCAGAACACAAAAACCAGACTTAAACAATGAATGTGATCTGGACTAGAAAAATAATTCCTGAATTTGTCCACACCTTCCTTCTCTCTGCCAAGTATTCTTGTCCCACCATCTCACCACAGAAGACTAGCTGGAGACATGTGGGTGTACAGAAATTCTGTGTACAGTTGCTCAGGATGTGCACTGTACAAGGAGATCAGTTGAGCAGTAAATGGGTTAAAACTCAGCCTGTGTTCCTCTCTCTAAGCCTTGTGTCTGGTGTGGGACTGAGTCCAGCTGGAGTCAGGGTGCTGTTTCCTAATTTGCTCAAGTTAGCCACGGAGGGATAACCTGCAAAGCTAACTTCAAAGCAATGCTACCTAAATCATCCTGAGGAGAGGTTGAACATTTCAAGGGAAAGGTGGAGAAGGAGAATGTGACAACTCACGGTCTCCCTTCTAACATCTCAAACCGTTCTGCTCTGGCTCCAAACTTGTATATTTTGTTCAGATAAACAAAAGTTCCCCAGTTATTGGGACCACCTTTGGTAGAGGTGATCATGCAACCTTGGGCGATTTATATGCCCTTTAAAGGACTTGCCCTTCTTGGGTTCAAGTTCTGATTCTTCCATTTACTCACTGCATGACCTTGGGCCAAATCTGTAACATCTCAGGACCTGTCACCTCCCCAGTGAAACAGGAATCATAATAATATGAATTTCATTAACTCTAAGGCACTATCATTTATAACATGCACCATTATTTTATGATCACTAAGGAAATAAAGCTGCCAATTCAACTGACACGTCTTTGATTCTAAGATGTATCCTGATTTCAGAGAAAAAAATGGAAACAAAATGTGTCTTGGAATTGATGGAATTTAGTAAAACAGCTTGCCTCCCTATATAAAAAGAGTGCTGTGAAGGATTAAATTAAATAATGTGCAAAAAAAAAAAGACTTTGTGAACTATAAAGCACTAAAAATATTGTCTTCTTAGACGTAGGAACTTTCAAATGACTTCATCCGAAAGACTAATGTACTATTAGGTCCTCCCAAGCTTTACATAATTGTCTTAATGTGCTCACTAAGCAGTTCAAAAAGCTGCATTTACAGCATTATGAGTCTGAATTGCTTTTCTCCGTTTATAACGTTCCCACCCTTTTATGATTTGTTTGTGTAGAATCAACTTGTGAGTTTTCCCTTGAATGGGATTCAAGATTCCGGGCTTGATTTACAGTTAGAACTGACTAACATTTGGAAACAATAAACTGTGTTGTCTAAACACATAAAGACCACAAAAGAAAGCTGAAGTGCTAATTACTGTGAGGGGAAGGGATGGGGAAGCAAACACGCCACAAAACCCTGTTCAGTGTCAGGGTTTTCTCATTAATTGCGGGTGGGTCAGGGGAGGGGCAGACTCCCCAGGCATATTTCCCATGCTGCTTTGGGGGAGGAAACGGTTGAGAGGTTTGGATTGTGGTTTCCCTCCGGAAAGAAAAAGAAATAGTTTGGAGGTCACCAAAGAGCAGTTGATCCATAATTCTTTCAATTTGAAAAAACCAAATTGGGGCCTTGGGCGTCCTATGTCCTCGGTAGGACAAGGTGGCCTTGGCACTCTATCAGGTGTCAGGAAACAAGCTCTGGTTTCTCGGCCCTTTTAGCCTGGCCGGTCAGGGGTGGAACGGACCGGTCCAACCCCAGAAGGCCATGATCTCCTGCTCGGGATGCACCAATCACAGTGCAGGAAACAGCCCATGCAAGCCAGCCTAGTGTCTTTGGGGAGGTGGCTTGGTGTTCCCAAACCAGCAATGCCTTGGAATCAGACAGACCCAAGTTTACATCCCGCCCTCATCATTTATCAGTGGTTTGTCACTGGACTCTTCTGTGCCTCCGTGTCCTTATTTGAAGGCATGATGAGTTCATGCAGGGGAAGTGTCCATCCAAGTGTCTGGAACAGAGTGGACACTTATTAAATGATTCCTATGAGGACACCCCTCATGGAACTCTCTGAACTGATTTCAACCAATGTTTGCTGAACCCTCACCATGTGTAGACACTGTCAGGTGTTGGAGATGATGTGATGAAGAGGACAGATCTGGTTTCTGCTCCCACAGGATAAGTCCAGGGCTGGGAGCAGATAAACAAACGAACAAATAAACAAAATAAGATACACTCAGGTGATAAGGGGTATGGAGAAAATAAAGCAAGTTACGAAGCTGCAGAGAGATGGGACATGGCTGGGGAGGGGCACAGTGGTACCTTAGGAAGGGTGGTCAGGGAAGGCCAGGTTCGCTAAGGCACCTCAGCCCCCAGCCCATGATTCTCCAGCCTGGTGGTTCTCAACTAGGGGCTATTCTACGCTCCAGGCAACATTTGGTGATGTCTAGTGATATTGCTATTATGGAGTGGGGGTGGCCACTGGCATCCAGTGGGTGGAGGCCAGGATGCTACTCAGCATCCTACAGTGCACAGGGCAGCACCCTCCAACCCCTGCCCCCCCAAACCCTTCAAGATTTATCTGGCCCCAAATGTCAGCACTGCTGAGGTTGAGAAATCCTGACCTAGTGCATTACCCTGTGCTATGTTTTTCATGACACTTCACAGAGCTGATGATTCTGGAAATCCCTTAGTGGAAGGGACCTGGCTTAACTAATAGACCCACCATCATCACGGTCTGTAATGGGTGACATTAGAGAGCCGTTTCCCAGCCCCTGCATCTCCCATGATGGCGGGCATGCAGCAATGCCTACCTATGCAGAGTGCCCTGTGGAGGCTGGCTTCATGTCCCACCCCTCCTGGCCTAGGCTATCCTGATAAAGCTCATTCTGCTAACTAGATATTAAAAACAAAAAACCAAAAATCAAACAAAATAGGAATCTGGGGCTGGCTGTAGCCAGCGTTGGGGGAAATGGACTTGGGAATACTTCTAGACCAGTGCCCCTGGAGTCCAACAACAGCCACAGTTCTAGCCCAGTAAATGCACTTCCTCGCCCCCCAAGTTCTAGACTCACATACAGTTAAAGGGAAAAAATCAGAAGCAGGGAGCAATGCTGCCTCTAACAGGCACAGAGGCAGGAGCAGGAAGTGACAGCTGTTAGCCTGACAGTGAAGGAGGAAGGGCAATGTCACATGGAAGGAGAAAGAAGAATTCCGAAAGCACGACAGTTGGGAGTTGTTTGGACTTTCCAGGCACCTCTGCATTACACAGCATGGAACTGAGACACTAAGGCCAGTTGCACTGTTACTGCCTTCCCATCAATACCCTCGCCCCTTATTCCATGCCACCAGAACTGATTTCATTTAGGAGGCAACGTGCTCAGCCCCAAGACGGGCTGAAATCAGTGATGGCCATCCCATGCCCCCCACCGCCTTTTTTTTAAAGATTTTTTTCTTGATGTGGACCATTTTTAAAGTCTTTATTGAATTTGTTACAATATTGCTTCTGTTTTATGTTTTGGTTTTTTGGCTGCGAGGCATGTGGGATCTTAGCTCCCCGACCAGGGATCAAACCCACACCCCCTGCATTTGAAGGCAAAGTCTTAACCACTGGACCACCAGGGAAGTCCCCATCCCATCCCTTTTTGCCAGTGATTGGTTAAGAGAGGACATGTGACCCTGTTCTAGTCAATAAGGTGTAAGGGCGTGTCTGCTTGAGAGCTTCTGGGAAAGATTTGCCTCTCTGATAAAGCAGAGAGCCACATGACTAGAAAGTCCTTTTTTTTTTTAAACCATCACTCCTTTTGTGTTTGGGAAATGGGTTTGTGACAAGGGATGTGATGCTTGGAACTGTGGCAGCCATTTTGTGATCATGAGGAAAGGCTTTCCCCAACATGCTTGAGGATGGAGGGAAGGAAACACAGAAGGAATCTGAGACCTCAATGACACCGTTGAATTTCGTTATGTAAGAATGAAATTGCATTTATTGTTTAAGCCTCCATTACCATAGCTCAAAGCATCCTAAATAATATGGTTTCTTTTTGTAATAATAGTTCTCAGGAAGATGTTCCTACCTAGAGGTTGATATTTTAAAAGGTGTCATCTGTAAAATGGACAAAGCATCAGTTACTCAGAAACTTCTTTCATCTGGAATGTTATCCCCTACCCTTGAGGGTGCCAAAAAGTACAAAATTTCTCGATTTAAATGCATCCAGAGTCATACGATCTATGACATACACCATCTCTGCTTTCACAGAGTAGTTTAATGCTCATGATCTCCATTCACAGACTCACAGAATCTCAATGTTGAAAAACAGCACTTTGATCCAATTCCCTACATAATCTCCTCATTCACTGACCATCATCTCTGTCCGCAACAGAGGTAGGTCTGGTTTATTTGCCTGGTGAGTACAGGATAAAGAACTGGGCACACATAGCCAGTCCCTCCTTCGTCCTTCCTCTTGCGAGTGAGCTGCCCAGAAGGTTTACATTCTGCTCTGCTCCGGGGCAAACTTACAGGGGCAGCCTCTGCCCTGGGGCTTGCTCCAGGCCGGTGCTTCCTGTGTCTCCGTGGGGAAATGCATCTAATTAGGGGCCCTATTCACCTGCTAATATAGGTCACATTCTCCAATGGTAGCTTTATCAGTAATGAAGATGATATTTTCATTTAGCACTGTGTGATCAGTCATTTAGTTCAGAGAACAGATTCTATTCCGGCAACTTTAAGCTACTTTAATACTTTAAGGTATTTATGATAGGATATTAAATGGGTGATGGTATTGTAGGAAGAGCTGAAGAAACAGACCTTTCAGGAATGAAAAGCCACACTGCCGAACCGAACCATCAACGGATTTGCTGCGTCTTCCATGAATCAGGTGCTGGCAGCCACAGAACTTTACCTCCTTGGCCACAGTCAGGAAGCTGCCCCTCCTGCTGCTTCTCCTGAATCCACACTGGGCCTCCCCAGACCAGCGACAGCCAAGTGGATGTGCAGTTACAGGCAGGCCTCCCACTGCACAGGGACCACTGCTGAAGTGACCATAGAACAAGTGAGTGCCTCAGGAAGATGCTTGCCCTGGAAGTGTAGAAACACCAGGAACGTGCCTCTGACTCAGCCTCCCTTCCAGATGTCATGTGACTTCATCTGCATGGCCAAACCTGAAGCGCACACAGAACTCTAGCTGCAAGGGAGTGCTGACACCTAGTTCCCAGCTTTCCTGCTTCTGCAGGACACATAGGCCCACAAGAACAAGGGTGGAATTATTGATGAGTTTATATTCTCCACATCTGTCTGCATGGTGGCTATGGTACAAATGCAAACCAGACTGCCCAGGTTCAAACACGGCTCTGCCGTATACCAACCCAATGGCCTTCAGCGCACCACATAACTCAGTGTGCGCCAGGTTCTTCAGCCATGAAGTGGGGATAATGATAGGAGCTACCTTATATAGTTATGAGGATTAAACGTTCCCTCTGTTCAAACCCTTGCTGCCTGTTATCAGAAACTCAGAGACAGAATCAATGCAGATAGAGAGGGAAGCCTGGACATGTAAAACACACAGAACTGCAGCTGGCACGCGGCAAGTGCCGTGCGAGTGTCTGCTACTATGGCTGCAGAACTTGGCCCCTCTCAAGCTCCTCCCTGATAGCTTACGGTTAGACCTGCATGGTAGTGCTTAGGATGGGGGTGTGTGTTCAGCTCTGTACAGATCAACACATAATTAAATATGTTCACATTCCTTAATAACAGCACCATCAAGAGGCCTGGTGTGTTTTGGGGGTGTCGATGACAGTGAAGAAAATGGAAGGGGGTGCCTGGCTGCACACTCTGACTCCCAGGGTCTTTCCTGCCAATCAGACTCGTGTCTGTTTCCTCCGAGGCCCACAGCCGAGAAGGCCCAAGGAAGAAGGTGTCTGCAGGGGATGACATAATTCGGTGTCCTGTCAGGAAGCTGGTCTGACAGCTGATGAGAACGAAATATAATTAAATGTCAACAAAAATGAACACGGCAGGGCATTGGCTGATGTGCCATGCTGGTCCCCAAGACCCCCTCCCAAGGGATGCCAATCATACCTGGCTGCTTCTCTGGGGTGATGGGGCCCAAAGGAACTGACATCAGATGCTGAGACGAAGGGAGCAGAGGTGTCTGGAGCACCTGGGAGAAGTGGGGTCCCCCCCTTGCAGGGCTGTGGGCTTCCCCTGCAGGCCAGAGGGCCCATGGGGAGTTCTTCCCGCAGTCTGCGGCCTGTGAGAGGAGTGGCCTTGAAGAAAGAAATCAGGGGCCATGTCCCACATCTGGGTTCTGGTCTGGCTTCCAGAAATGGAATACTGAGAGGAGAGATTGTTGCCTGTTCCTCCTAAGAATTAGTCTTCCAAAAATGACAGCTACCATTCATTGAGTCTTTACTATGCACTAAGGCTGTGCTGATTGTTTTTTTTTTTAATATATAGATTTATTTATTTATTTTTTGGCTGTGTTGGGTCTTCGTTGCTGTGCGCGGGCTTTCTCTAGTTGCGGCAAGCGGGGGCTACTCTTCATTGCCGTGCGTGGGCTTCTCATTGCACTGGCTTCTCTTGTTGCGAAACATGGGCTCTAGGCATGCAGACGTCAGCAGTTGTGGCTCACTGGCTCTAGAGTGCAGGCTCGGTAGTTGTGGCTCACGGGCTTAGTTGCTCCGTGGCATGTGGGATCTTCCCGGACCAGGGCTCAAACCCATGTCCCCGGCATTGGCAGGCGGATTCTTAACCACTGTGCCACCAGGGAAGCCCCTGATTGTTTTTTAATTGCATTATCTTTATGTGCAGTTATGGAATGTTCCCTCCAGCCCCTGCCCCTGTCCCCCAACTCCCATAATCTAGTTGGGAACATGGGAGTCCAGAGACTCCATGTTTTCAGCTTCCTTTGCAACTTAGTTCGGCCACGTGGCGTGTTCTCGTCAATGGAAGGTGACAGGTAGAGGTTCGTGACCTTGCACATCACAGCTGTTTAAAGGATATGGCTCCACTTCCCCTTTCCCTGTCCTGAGGGCTGCAAAGAGGATGGAGAGTCAGCTTCACCCAAGGGGCAAGGCCTCAGTGTCTGGCAGAGCAACAAGGTAGAAGGAACCTGGGTTCCTGGTTCACGGGGTGGAGCTACCCTGGACCACCCTCCTCCAGACATTCATGAAAGAGAAAATGCACTTGTAGCTTGTTTGCTGCCTTTCAGGACTTTTGTTACAGTACCTTAGCCTGTTCCCCTAACATGCTAATACATCTTCAGTGTTCACAGCAGTCTTGCAAGATAGGTATGATTTTCTCCCCGTTTTATCAAGGAGAACTCCGAGCTTCTGAGAAGCTGAATGACTTGCCCGAAGTCACAGTAGTATGAAATGGCAGATGTGGGGCCCGGTTCCAAATCTGGCTATGACCAAAGTGTGTGCCTGGATCCAGTGCTCAGAGCTCACGCCTCCCCCTGCAGTCTCTGTGATGACAGCTCTTTACCTACACCTGTGCGTTTTAAAAAATTTACCTACATCTGTGCATATCAGGTTTAAAGAACCTGGTATGTTCCCCCCCAAAGAGAAGAGAAAGGAGGAGGCCTCCTTTTCTTTCATAAAGCTGAGTGTTGCGGACTTGGGGATACAGGGCATGATAAATAAGGGCAATGAGTTGACCTCTGTTATTTTTGCCTCCATCCCCCCGTTCTGGTCATAGCACACAGATGTCGCTGAGGCGACCTCTCCTGTACTCTCAATGCACGTGGCCCAGCCTCACTTGACTTCCCCACTGAGCCTGAGTCAGGCCGACAGACCCTCTGTCCCTGGTACTGGAGTTTCGGTGGAGACACGCAAAGTCTTCACAGGCCCAGAGTCCATTCATCCCAACAGCAGACCCCAACAAGACCATTCACTGGTCCCTGCTACCTGGAATTCTGAGCTGTTCATCAGCTCTTCCTTTGATCTGGAGAGCTCTGTCATGTCCTTCTAATCAATGTCCCCTCTGCTTACATTTCCTCTGAGGCTAGTCTACCTTCCTTGCCAAGGCCCTGCCTGATAGTTAGAGCTGCTCTGAGCCCAGGGCAGAGGGGGATGGCACAGACCACGTCCAAACATGACATCAAGGCTTCCAACCAAACCATCTGGGAGCCCCGGAGCTGGACTCAGAGACCCACAGCACGAGGTCAGGAGCTCGCAGGCCCAGAAGTGGGACTGGAGACAGGCGAGAGGCTGGAGAGGGAGGA
The DNA here is from genome assembly GCF_963455315.2 of Globicephala melas. Taxonomy (NCBI): domain Eukaryota; kingdom Metazoa; phylum Chordata; class Mammalia; order Artiodactyla; family Delphinidae; genus Globicephala; species Globicephala melas. The sequence goes on from NC_083314.1 coordinate 176,714,649, forward strand.
TAAGGGACCGGGACTGCGTTGGGGGTGGGGGAGGATGTTTATCTTGCTGGCTTCTGGAGGTGCGTTCAGCTAAAATGCTCCACGTTAATTAGGAAACAGGATCCGCCTCGGGGCTCTGTGTGTCCTGGCATGTGGACGAGACTCTGGAAGGCTCTTGCCTGCTGGCTGTGCCCAGTGGCCCTGAGGCAACACGGTGAAGCGTTGGCCCATCCTGGAGCAGAGGGCCACGGAGTGAGGAGCCCCAGTGAGACAGCACTTGGAAAGTACAGTCGTAAAGCACTTGAGTGACTCCCCAGATGGAGCTGGACTTATGGGGCCCCGTTATGGCTCTGCCTCACTTTGGATGCAGAGACCCAGTTGGGGCATTATTCCTGGAGGACAGCCCGAGCCACGGGCCCCTGGGGCAGAGGTCGTGTTCGAGGAGGGAGAGCGCAGTGTGTGACAGCTTCAGCAACTCACTCCCTGGTCCTGCTGGAGGGACCTCCAATGCATGGACTTTCTGATCCTGAATATCAGGGCCATCGAGCACACTGGGGGCTGGGGTGACAGTCACCAGACATGACTGTGGCCAGAAGGTGGGATCGTTCATCAGTCATGGAGGCAGCAGGGGACAGCAGTGAAGAGTCAGTGGGTCTGAATCCTCCCTCTGCTAATTCCCAGCTAGGTGACCTAGGACAACGTCACTTCTCTGAGCCTCAGTTTCCTCATCTGTAAAATGGGGATGACAAAACTTTCCTCTTCCAGGCATTGTGTGGACGAAGGGAGGCCTTTAGCACAGCACTTGCTGTATAATTAGCCCTCAGTAAGTAGTAGCCAGGACAGAGTATTAGGCATAATAACGAAAAGATCTCACTTTTCTTGTATATCACTTTTGCATTCATAATCGAGTTCTGTCTTCATGACCACCCTGGGGAAAGGACGGGTTAGATGGCAATGTTTCCAGGTTAGTGATGAGGGAACCAGGCCCCGAGAGGTCAAGGGGCCCTCCTGAGTCCCCATGTGGGCTGGGGACAGAGCCAGGACTTAAGTCAATGGCTTTCACTCCTGGGTCACATCTCATTCTGAATCTTGAAGAGACCCTGCCTTCCAGAGAGAATGGTGATGAGAATAGCAGGCGCCCTTACTGGAGCTTACTGGGTGCCAGGCCCCTTGTCCTATCAGGCCCCTTGTCCTATTAGTGATCTTCTTTAACCCTGAAAAGAAGCCAGCTGCCCAAACAGCATCAATGTCCATAACGAAGTCTTCAATGGAAACCATTGGTCAACAACGATGCGGGGAGATGGAGGGAGGCTGCTCGGCCTTGGCACCGCTGACATTAGGGGCCAGACACTTCTGTGTGGGGCGTCCTGTGCACTGTGGGTGGTTACCGGAAGCCCTGATCTCTACTCACTGCACAGACCCCAGTTAACCAAGAATGTCTGCAGGCTCTGCCCCGTGTTCCCCAAATGCCCCCAGTTGAGAACCACTGCAGGGAGAGAACCGAGGAAAGCTTCCTGGAAGAGATCATTTTAAAAAGCAGGGTGTGGCAGAGAGAGGTTCTGGAAGGGTCAAGAGGAGAGCCCTCTTGAGTGCAGAGAAGGGGGAATTTCGGGGAGACCTTGCAGCAAATGTGTGGGCAGGCTGTCACAACCTACCCGGTGAAGCCCAGGACCCGTTGAGTGGCTACATCCCGAGAGGCCTGTTCTTCTCCACCTGGGAAATGAAGGGTGGCCAGTCCTAAATCACATCCCTTCTCTTCCAGTCCCAGGAGCGCCCAGAGGCCCTCAGGCTAAGGGCTTAGCTGCCTCGTGAGCTGTGGATGGGGTGGACGCCACCTGCAACTTCACCTGCATCTGCACGGCTTCTTGCAACACGGACACGTAAGCTTGTCCCAACCATGTGAACTTGCTCCTGGCCTTGACTCCCTGGACCCAGGAAAGCAGAAAATTCCCCAAGGAGTCTGTTGAGGTGCTACGGAGAGAGAATCACAGGGATGTTGATGCAGCCTGCGATGCTCTGTGTGGCTTTGGTGGACTGGTTGCCAAGACATTCTGGAATCATCCGGGGCTCTGTGGCTGCATGACAGAATGGTTCATCCCACCACCGCAGTCCTTTTTTTTTTTTTGAGACATAATTCATATAGCATAAAATTCACCTTCTACAAGTATACAATTTAGTGGGTTTTAGTATATTCACAAAGTTGTAACACCATCACCACTATCTAATTCCATAATATTTTCATCACCAGAAAGGAAATCCCTACCCCTTAGCAGTCACTCCCCGTTTCCCCTCCCCCCAGTCCCAGCAACCACTAACCTGCTTTCTGTCTCAATGGACTTGCCTATTCTGTACATCTCCTATGAATGAAATCATACCACACTGGTCTTTTGTGACTGCCTTCTCTCACTTAGCACCATGTTTTCAAGGTTCATCCATGGTATAGCACGTGTCAGTACTTCATTCCTTTTTATGGCTAAAAAGATATTCCATTGTATTGACATACCACAGTCTGTTTCCTCACTCACCGGTGGATAGACATTTGGGTTTCCAACTTTTGGCTATTGTGAGTGATGCTGCTGTGAACATTCATGTTTATATGGACATAGGTTTTCATTTATTTCCCTTGGATATGCACCTAGTAGTGGAATTGCTGGGTCATATGTAGCTCTTGGTTTCAAGATGATAAAAACCTTGAGATCACAGATTGGGGTATACTTCCGGGTTGGAATTCTAGGCCCCCCTAAGTCCCTGCTCTCTCCCCGTGTGGCTCATCATACAACTGTCATTCCACCTTCAACACAGCCTAGTCTTTTAGAAGCTATTTATACCCCAGCTTGAGTTTATTCCCATGACACTGGTTCTCCAGGTACACAGATATTCTGACAATGTCTCCATAATTCAGTAGAAGAAACACGTCAGGCACTTATAACTTCCCTATGGCTTTGGGGACATCTATTATCTAATGCTGCTTTATTCGTTGAATGAAGATATAAGTAAGGGAAAGGAACTCTGATTAGGGTCTCTGACGCTTCCCGTAAGGTATCGTGTAAGATTCCAGAAATGAAACTAAATTTTACATAATTTTTTTTATTTAGTTAAAGCCTACTTTCCAAAAAAAAAAAAAAAAAAAAAATTCCTAAGGGGCTTCTGGACAAAAGTCAAATTCACTTGTTAATTATATCTTGAGCCCAACCCATGACATGAGAAGTTTTGTTTTCTTGACATTGACTTGATCTGATTAAGTTAATGGTCTGGGAGGTAATCAAATCCCCTCTTTGCAGAGCTAGCTCTGGCCAGGCCCATTTCTGATCATTTTAGCAACTCGACTGGGTGCTCTAAAAATTAAATGGAAGTTAGCCTCAGACCTGGAGGTGCTTTTCCATTCCTTTACTGCTGGACCACGTCAATATTCTAAAGAGGTTTCGGGTGTTACTCCTTTTTGAATAATTTATCACAGCTAATGAAAGCTTCAAAAATCGGCTAACATCAAAGCACAGCAAAACAGTCATTCCCACAGGTGTCTCAAAGGAAGCCTTTCTGGGCAGAAGAGGTGAAAATACCTACTTCTGCTTCTGAAGCCCTCAAGTAAACGGGGTGGATGGAGTTCATCTCCATCTAAGAGTAATCATGGCACATCTACTGTGAAAGAATTAGATACAAAGTAGTATTAAGAAAGTGCAGTGGACAGGATAGGATAGGTTATATTGCAGTAACAAACAACCTCACCAATGTCAGGGGTTTAAAAGAAGGAGCATTTCTTTCTGCATCTCTGTTCATCTAACCCTGAAAAAGAAAGCAAAGCTCACCTACAGGGACTGTTGATTTCTGTTTGAAGAGGAGGATGTCTGCTGATGGACTTTGCAAAGTTGCCCGATGCTACACTACATAATTATTTTCTATGTTATAAGCGAAGGACTTCTTGAGACAGTGAGCTCTTTAATAAGAGTGCAAGCCAGGTAAAGATAGGACTGTGTTTTCTACTCCTTTTCCATCAGCTTTGGTGTCTTACCAAAGGGCCAAGCATGCTGCAGGTGACCCACAACTGTGTGAAAGGGCTTCCCTGGTGATGCAGTGGTTAAGAATCTGCCTGCCAATACAGGGAACACGGGTTCAAGCCCTGGTCTGGGAAGATCCCACATGCCGTGGAGCAACCAAGCCCGTGCGCCACAACTACTGAGCCCACGTGCCACAACTACTGAAGCCCGTGCTCCGCAACAAGAGAAGCCACTGCAATGAGAAGCCCGAGCACAGCAACAAAGAGTAGCCCCCGCTCGCCGCAACTAGAGAAAGCCTGTATGCAGCAATGAAGACCCAACACAGCCAAAAAAATAAATAAATAAATAAATAAGCAACTGTGTGAAAGACAGCAGAACAGAGCACAGAGATAGAGGTTACACTTGTGGGTTTGAATCCTGCTTCCAGTGCTCCTGAGCTGTGTGACTCAGTTTTTTCAACCTCTCTGTGCTTGCCCTCATCTGTGAATTAGGGGAAATAATAGTCCCTCCTTCCTGGTGGACAGTGAAAAGTAACTGAATTAATTAATGCCCGTCAAGCACCTAGAAAGGTCCCTGGTACATTGTGGGCACCATATTAGTATTTGATAAATAAATCATAAGAGTTAGCATCTTCTGAGGGTTGATTTAGGAACTGAACTAGGGATTATTTTATTGAATCCTCATAACAATTCAGTGAAGTAGGCATGTTATGATGACCATTTTTCAGATGAGGAAACTGAGGCTTGGAGAGGTAAACTTCCTGGGGTCCGATAACTTAGTAGAAGGTGGAGACAGAATTTCCAACCAGGTCTTCCTGACTCCAGGGCTGACAGCCCTTGCCTCGAAGCTATAGAACTTCTATTTGCAGAACGAAATAAAAAAGGCTTAGGTGAGCAATGCAGTGCCCGTTTTCCTTGATCTGATGCATTGTAAACTCTGTACTTCGTCTTCATTTAGTCCCTTAACATTCTTGGTTCCAACATACTTTCTAATCCTCTCCCATCGATCCATTTTTGTAGACTTTTGTCTCCTGGAATGGATTCTAGAATTCCACTGCACTGTCCTCCCGTTAGCACTTCTTGGACAAAACATAAATTAAAAACAGGGGGCTTCCCTGGTGGCGCAGTGGTTGAGAATCTGCCTGCTAAGGCAGGGGACACGGGTTTGAGCCCTGGTCTGCGAAGATCCCACATGCTGCAGAGCAACTAAGCCTGTGCGCCACAACTACTGAGCCTGCGCGTCTGGAGCCTGTGCTCCGCAGCAAGAGAGGCCACGATAGTGAGAGGCCCGCGCACCGCGATGAAGAGTGGCCCCCGCTTGCCACAACCAGAGAAAGCCCTCACACAGAAACGAAGACCCAACACAGCAAAAATAAATAAATTAATTAATAAACTCCTACCCCCAACATCTTCTTCTTTTTTTTTTTTTTCTCGGTACGTGGGCCTCTCACTGTTGTGGCCTCTCCCGCTGCAGAGCACAGGCTCCAGACGGGCAGGCTCAACGGCCACGGCTCACGGGCCCAGCCGCTCCGCGGCATGTGGGATCTTCCCGGACCGGGGTACGAACCCATGTCCCCTGCATCGGCAGGCGGACTCTCAACCACTGTGCCACCAGGGAAGCACCCCCAACATCTTCTTTAAAACAACAACAACAACAACAACAAAACCATAAATAACCCCAGCACCACCCTCCCCCTTTCTATCTTCATGTGTGTTACTCAATTGGCCTCCAAATGATACATCCACACAGTTTAATTCACAGCTTTGGAAACCCCTAAGGCCATGGTCACCATTTTCCACACACAGTGGATCTGGGAGCTGCTTCCTCCCGCTGAGCTGCCTGAAGTCTTGCTTCTCTGGTGCAGATGCAGAAAGGGGCAGGTCACACCATCTGTTCAAGCCTCTCTTTTCCTTCCGTCAAGTTTGTGTCTTTCTTAAGTTCCCCCCTTCCTTTCTCACTCCTTCAGGTGACAGAGGGTGAGGGTTGTTAATATTATGCAAAAGGCAGTTCTCTGAAGAAACATCTAATGAACAGACCTTCATGGTGTCACACTTGCTAACGGTGGGACAGCTATCTTCCTAAATATGGCAACCGACAGAGCTGAGCCGAACTCAGCTCTTTTGCGCTCTTTTGCAACAGAAACGCACCCAGAACTCTCCAGCAGATTCAGGGCTGTTGGAAGAACTGTCAGCTCCCCCGGTCTGTCTCACACACCCACAATGTGCCCCCTCTGATCTAGGGACTGGGGATCAGAGCTGGACAGGATGAGGTCCCTGCACCCACGGGGCTCACATCCAGGTGGGCAGACAGACATGTGGTTGGCATGGCTGATGTGAATGCAGGAGAGAGGCATGTGGCCTCACTGAGATGTGGGCCTTGAGGGGCCTGAGCTCTGGCTGGGGAAAGCCCAGGTTCAGGTGGGGAGGGGGGTGCCGGACAGGCCCACGCACAGGTCAGGGCCGTCCCGGATGGGGGCATATGATGCTTGTGTGCAGGAACGATACCCCGAGGCTGTGTCCGTGGGATTACAGAGCCCTGAGGGAGAGAAGGGGCCAGAATCAGAAACCGGAGGCTGGAAAGGAGCGGATTTGGCATTTCTGATTGGAGAAAGACAAAGTGTTGATGGGAACAGAGAAGAGGCGGGGACTCCAGACAAAGGAATAGATTTCCTTCCATAAGGAGCTCCCCCCTAGTGGAGGCGGTGGGGAAGGACAGGCAATAAACAAACAAGCAAACCTATAATATATAAGGTAGAAAGAAACACAAGGCAGGCTGTGGGGATGAAGAACGAAGTGCGAGAGAGGGGCTCCTATTTCAGACAAGGCTTTGTTAAAGGTGACATCTGAGCAGAGACCAGAGTGAGGGGGGGATAAGGAGAGGAGCAGACAGCATGTGCAAAGGCCCTGTGGGAGGAGAATGCTGGACCCACCACAGGAATGGCACGGAGACCAGAGGCTGGTGCAGAATGAGCAGGGATGCGTGGCAGGAGAAGAGGGCAGAGAAGTAGATGGGAACCAGATCCCTTGGGCAGTGGGCGGGGGAGGAGTTGGGCAGATGTAGGTTTCATTTCAGAGGTTCTGGTGGATGGGAGAGAGCCTGCACTTCGAGGGTTGCCATGAAGCCTGAGTTTGCAAATAAACTGCGGGGAGAAAAGCAAATCTGTGAATCAAAAATATAAAGGGCTTTCGAATCAATCTCCAGGAGCCAGACAAGCACCTGCTACGTACCTCGCACGTAGCAGAAAAGTTTGCCGCTGGGCTCATGCACATTCCCACCGGCTGTTAAGACCTGGGTTCCTGCTCTCCCGGTGGTCCGTTTGCACATTGCTCTCAGTGTAGCGTGTGCTTGCTTGCGCTGTCTCTCGCGTCATCCTGCGCGTGAGGCGGTGCTGTGTCACCCAGGGGTGTGCTGGAGCCAGCTGCCCGGCCTCCTCAGGGCTGTGTGCATCCTTTCCCAGCTCTGCCACCCGGGATGTCAAGTTAGTAACCTAAGTATTTACCTGTGGAAGTGGATGAACGCCACAAGCAGCCGTTCCCTCGGCCACCCTGGAGAGAGCTTACCAGCACACCACTGGCTATACCCATTTGGTAGAGGAGGCAACCGAGGCCCAGGAGGGCAAAGGCCCACAGCACTGGGTCGCTCCACGTCCAGAGATCTGCTGCCTTTTGACAAAGCTTGTGGATGGTTCTGGTAGCAGACACTCCAGCGACAGTACATCATTTTGTATGCCATGGGGATGTTTAGGGATTTCCACATCCCTTTGGTTCCTAACTGTGTCTGGTTTAGATGAAGGCCAGAAATCCCTGCTGAGCTTTCCATGAAGTGGGTGACCCCTGTGCCAACCCCTGATGGCTACAATCACAAGCGGGCACGTAGAAAACCCTGCTGGAGGGTAGCTGGGGGCAGCCACCTCCAAACCAGGATGTATCCTCAGGAGCCAGGAGACGAAAGCAGAGAAGCAGAGGCTCAAGGTGAGACTTTAGCAAATGTCACTTCTATAACTGCTTGTGAACAAAAGGTCAGGCCCTGTGGTATTACTTTCGATTACGCCGAAAAAAACCAATCCAGTTTTTAATTTCCGCAGGTGGAGGCTATAGGCTGTGTGGGTTCACAGGGCGCTGAGAGAGGAGGGGGCAGCCTGAGATGAGGAGCTTGTTTTCCCGAGAGACCACCTAGAGGACACTCTTTGGGGCTGCTCAGGGGTCCTGTCTACCCCAAGTTCTCACTGGCTTCAAATACAAACTGGGCCCTGTTCTGACCTGTCTTACGCCACAGAGGTAAGGAAGGCTCCACTACAGGAAAAGTAAGAGCGAGCATTTATTGAGCACTTACTGTGTGCCCTGTACTTTAATTACATATTTACACACCGACACACGCCTGTTACTCACGTCACCCTCACACGCCCTGTGACTAGAAACTCCCTCTATCCTCATCCCCACGTTACGGCAGTGCGATCAGATGCAGAGAGAGGTTAAGTAATTTGTCTGAGGTCACACAGCTAATAGGTAGGAGAGCTGGGTTTGAACCTAGCTAGTCTGGCTCCAGATTCCCAGCCCCTAAATCACTAAACTGCATGGGATAGGGGGATGCAGAGATTAGCCACGACGCCTTAGGAAATGCTCTGAATGTGTACAACATCTCCTCAAAGGAAACTGGGAAGATGCTGTGGGTGCCCGGGGCTCCTCCAAGCCCCTCGCTCCTCTGTGCAACAAAGCCAGGCTGCCCCCAGAGACGCCAGCCAGGAGGCCTGATTTGCTGCCCTCAGGGTTTCTTGACGGGGCCACTGCCGTAGTCTCCTGGGGGTCCCTGCCTCCAGCCTTGCCTCATCCACATCACTGCAGAGGGGTGTCCATCTCCATCTTCCCCCTGTAGAGAACTCTCAATAGCTGCCCTGCCTGAACACGGCACACGGCCTCGCCGGCCTGACTGTCATCTCCCTCTGCTGCTTCCCCAGCACTGTCCCACCAACCATGTCCAAATGCCCACTGCTCTCCCTGCCTCCGTGCCTTTGCATGTGCTGTTCCCTGTGTTTGGAGCACCCCTCCCATTTTCTGCACCCACTAGTTCCTCATGATGCTACTCAAGGTTCCGCTCCTTCCTGGAGCCACCCTGACTTCTAGGTTGAAATAAGGGACCCTCGGGGCTCCCACTGCACCCTGGAGATAGGCACAGAACTCCTCCACCCCTGTGTGGTCACAGATATTCTTGTCTGCCCGCCTGCTGGGCTGTGAGAGTCTCTGGGGGCAGGGATCGTGTCTCGTGCATGTTTGTTTCCTTAACGCCCAGCACGGTACCTGACACTCAGTAGGTGCTTAAGAAACACTGAATAAATGAATGACTGGATGATGAGTGAGTGGCTGGCCACCTTTGGATGATTTGCCTTTTCAACTAGGTAGCAATTCTGATTCATGTCCTGTATCTGACAGCCAAAGGCAGCCCTGTGCTTTGACGGTGAGCGAGGGTGAGAAAGGGTGTTTGAAGAGGAGCACGAATAAAATGAATAAAATAAAATGGCACAAAACGCGCCAGAGCAGGCGTTTTGAAAGTACAGTCACAGTCATGACAGTCGAAGTCCCCGCAGACAGAGGTCACGGGGGCGAATGCAGCTGCTCCTCTGGAAAGGCGCACCCCACTCCCACGCCAGGAGATCACACAGCAACCACAGGAATCCCCCCAGCCGCTGCCCCGGGATCAAGTGCAGGGCCCGCGGGGCTGTGCGTGCAGAGATTAAAGGCTGGCGGCGCTCCTTCCGCCCGGGAGGCCCAGGAGCCGCTCTCCCACGGGCCACAGGATGGGTTAAGGCCTCGGATGTTCCAGAAGCTTGCCCAGCTCTGTAACACCGCCTGCTTTTGCATTCTATCGGGGCTGAGTCCTCGCTCACGTCCTCATGGAGCCCTGGGCGTCTTCAGTGCTGGGTTATTGGGAACTTTTTGGCCAATTGGAAGGAGGTGACAGGGAGATGGAAGGCACGTGCAGCAAACCGGGTGACATTCCACCACCAGGTCTCAAGACTCGGGGTCTGGAAATCACGAGAATGCTCACAGGTAGAGCACGCTGGTCCCTGAGCCTGAGACAGCTGCCGGGGAGTATTCTGAATAGTGTCACCAACCAGCTAATACGTTTGGAAAGCGTTGTCCGAGGATGAGGCCCATAGTGACGTTTCGGGATGGAAAAAGGAGCAACCTGAGTGGTTTCCGACACGGATGTGCCCCTGTGAGGTCTTCCCAGAAAAGCCCCTGCCAATGCCGCTCACCAGGCCTCCAGGTGTCTGGAGGAATTCCCCACCCTTCGGTCCTTCATGATGCTTGACAGCGCTCAGGACACAAGCGCTGGTCCCTGGGTAATGTAATCTTAATAAACCGCGCCAGGAGCACGGCTGTCCAAACAGATTAACAGCGATGGGACAGAGTTCAAAGAGGGATGGCTTGTGACGATTGAGAGCATCTCAAGGCCGTTCAGTGAGGCACACCGTGAGGGAGAGAGGAAATGGAGGTGGAACAGGATGAGACTCAGAAGCTGAAGAAGCAGGACCGGTAAGATGCCAGCCTGCCTCCCCCAGGAGCCATCTGTCCTTCCAGCTCTGGGAAAGCTGGTCGGCGGGACTTCGACAATGACACCAATGATTTCTAAACAAAAGCACCGTCACACACTTTAAGTTAACAGGAGCCCTTCACTTTTCAAGGTGCTGTAAACATCCTGGAATCAGATAGCGGTGACGGTTACACAACCTTGTGAATAGACTAAAAACCACTGAATCGTATACTTTAAAATGGTGAGTTTTACGGTATGTGAATTACATCACAATAGTAAAAAAGTGGGAAAAGCCCTCTTGTTCCATATCCCACCATGGGTCAGGAAGTGCAAGGTACAGCAAGATATGGTGACTTGGTTATAGGAAACCATACTGCAGCAAGAATGGAAACCAATAAAAGAACCCTTTCAAAAACTGTGAAAAATTGGGTACCTGCAGCCCTTTCAGCCAGGGGACACCCTTCAATTACAACAGCATATTTACTGTGCGCCAGATACCTTCTAGACTTTGGGATTAAAGGAAGATGAAGAGACCAGGGACCTAGGCCTCAGAGAAAGAATTGGGGAAAGAGACAGGAAAACAACTCACTAGGCAGGAGGCGGAACACGACATGGGCAGTGAGAAGCTCTGGGGGTTTAGTCCTAAGGACACGCATTGGAAGGTGAAGTCCCAACAGGTCACAGGGACCAGGGAACGAGATGCAGAGAACCACAGGGTTTGGGATGGACCTGGAAGGACAGGGGGCATCCTAGAGGTGGAAATGCTTCAAGAGGGTGGTCCAGATGGAAGGAACAGCAGCGGCAAAGGCTCAGCAGCTGGAAAATACAAGATGTTTTAATTTGCCTGCAGGGTGTGTGTAGGGCAGCAGAGGAAGGTAGGTCTGGAAAGGAGTAGGGCTGTGTGTACAAGCTGTCGGGAATGGGGTGGATTCGGTCTGTTTCAGGTGTGTCCTTCCCTGCCTCTGGGGCGCTTCTGGGTTTAAATAGTCAGGTGGACGAGGTTTGCTTTGAGGTGCCCTCCTGGCATCCTCCTGCCATCAAGGTCCTCAGCTTTGGCCAGCATTCCCCCCGGAAGAGGTTCAGTGAATATTAGATGAGAGAAAGAATGAGTGAAGCGGTGAACAAATGAAGGAGTGTTGCTGACATGTAAGACTCTCATGCCCTTAACCACACTAACCTGTCTATGTCCCATCCCTTCAGGACTCTGCTAGAGAAGAGGCAGATAATCTAGTCGAGCATTCCCGGGAAGGCATTGCAGGAAGTTAACGGTAACCCTCTTGGTAAGATGATGGCATTTGTAAACCCAGGGGATTCTGAGGGCAGCACCTTAGGCACAGAGTGTGCTGGGCAGAGGTGTCTGTCTACACGCCTCAGATCACACTGCCTCTCTTCTTAGGCCTGACCTGCTTAAGCATCTTAAAGATGATGCAGTTGTGGAAGAAGAGCCATCTCTGGCTTGCAGGTGAGAACTGGCAGCAGCAGACTCATGGGGGCCTGGCCTCTGCGTTGCATATGCTTTAACGGGGCCCTTCGGTGCCTGGCGCTCTCAGCGCTTACTGGGTCTCCGCGCATGTTTTATTCATGCAGACAGGTGACTGCAGCTCACGCCTCATCACGCTAACAGCCTGATGTAGGAAAAAGAAAACCTTACGAGCATTTGTGCTGCATCGATCTTCTTGGCCAGAGACTGTTCCTGAAGGAACAGGAACAGCTGCCACCTCAAGAATTCCATGTACCCACCGTGGCTTCCCTGAAGCACCCCTTAGTGTCTGTGGTTAATCACAATTCATTTGGGCTAAACATTTCTCTTCCGTGCCCCATTCCTGTTGGAGTCCGAACCACCTTTTCCTACCTGCCACATACTTGTCTTTCGGCTGTGCTCCTCCTGGAGAGAGAAATCTGGGGCTAACCAAGCAGGTGAGCTGATGAGGTTGGAAGCCTGGGAGCCACTGCTGGCCCATCTCTAGTTCCTGGGGTTGGGGGTGGGAGTGAGGACGGCGACACAGAGGCAGGGCTGGCTCCCTGAGCATGTGACCTGTGCAGCTGCTCAGGACCCCACGCTTAGAAGCACTTCGTGCTTGGTTTAATGCTCTGCTGTTGCTGTCTTGAAATTCTTAATACTTTCTGAACACAGGGTCCCGTGTTTTCGTTTTTCATGGACCAGCAAACTACATAGCGGGTGTCCTGCATGGAGGCCAGGCTTTCACCTCTGATTGGCTTGGTTTTCTTCTGGGGCCGCTGACATGGTCCTTACTCTGGCTGTTCCTTCAAAAATGTTGAATCATGGATACTGATGCTTCTACTGAATTAGTTCCCTTCATGTTTCCCACGTCCACTGCCCTGGTCAGGTCTCACCATCTCCTTCCCAGGCTACTGTGGATTCCTGACTGTGTTTCCTTCCTCCAGCCTCTACCCACTCTGAGCCATCCAGAATGATGCCGGTCAACAGGGCTGTGATGAGGCATAGCTATAGGGGTGCTAGCATCTAGGACCCCCAGTGAAAGGTCCCCAGAGCACCCCTGGAGTTCAAGGCAGAGGCCCCACATAGCAGCTGTTAATTGCAGAACAGCCAACATTAATTGTGCCTATATTCCAGGTACTGCCCTAAGTACTTCACCTGCTTGGACTCAAAACATTTAATCATTACAACAATCCCAGAAGCAGGTATTAGTACGCCTGTCATTTTATGGGTGGGAAAGACGACGCTCAAAGAGAGTAAACCAAACACACCAGGTAGGAACAGGGATTCCAGAGACAAGATCTCTGGTTCAAATGCCAGCTTGGTTATGACTACATCTTGACTCTGGGCAAGTTATTCAGCTATGCCTTGGTTTTCTACTTATAATATGGGGATTATAAGAAAAACACCTACTTCATAGAGTTGTAAACCTCAGGATTAAAAGAGTCAATATAGGTAAAGTACATGAAACATTCCTTAGTACTGGCCAAGTATAATATATGTGTTAATACACATATCGAAAATAACAACCCAAGGTCCCACGGGTAGAAAGTGGCAACAGTAGCAAAGAACCCAGAGGATCGGAGCTCCGAGTCTGTGGGTTTAATCACCAGGCAATACTGCCTTCCGGGAAGGGAACCAAGCACGCCATGGTGAAGGGCGTCCGCAAAGCATGCCTGAGTCAGTCTAAATCTAGAGATGCTGGAGTCAAGGGTCGGAAATTAAAAAGCAGAAGAATGTGATTCCAAATGTTGACTCTTATCCCTAAATATACGCTGTGCCGTTAGCTCAGAAATGGCGCCTCTAATGGCACGTCACTGTTTGCTAGGAAATTCACCATACGGTGTATTTCCGTAGACTAACAACATCGTTACAATATGAGGTGTCAGCGCAACATCCTTCCATTCAATGTCTTGCAGGAGAGCAGGGGAGAGTGCCAGGGTTGTGTGAGAATCACAGGGTGTGCAAATTGTTCAGGCACTGCCCTATACAAAGGTAGTTTTTTCTTTATCCTGATTTAGTGAGTCAGGAAAGAGAGTGAGTGAGCGCATTTTAAAGACAGGCAGCAGGTTATTTAGATGCAGGGCAGTGGCCTTTTTCCATTAAACGCAGATGAAAACGAAATGTGCTTACAGTGGCTCCTTATTTGAGCTAAATTTTCTTGCCATCTATTCAAGGTGCCAAATTGCCATGACTGGTTTGGCCCAGCGTGGGGTTTCAGCTCTGTGCTCCCAGAGGATGTGCAATTGAGAAAGTGCGTGCCCCAAATTAACTCCAATCCTGGTGAAGAACGGATCGCTTCAGTGCCATATGCAAAAATCACACTGCCATTCCCCAAACTATAGATGTTCTCGAAGCTAGTGACAGCACCGCCCAGCTCAGAAAATATTCACTGTAGAGTCATCAATGGGAGAAGGCATGTGAGCCAGAATTGTTAATAATTATCAGCCAGTGCTGCAGGTGGCCAAGATCTGAATGACATCAGATTTAGAAAGGACATCAGATTTAGACTGTTGTAAGAGGAAGTTGGAGAGTCATGCTACATAGGAACTTGACTAAGTAAGTGGTTTCATAATGAGAATTATAATTATAATAATGATAAGAATTCCTGGACTTCCCTGATGGCGCAGTGGTTAAGAATCCGCCTGCCAATGCAGGGGACACAGGTTCAAGCCCTGGTCCAGGAAGATCCCACATGCCGCAGAGCAACTAAGCCCATGAGCCACAACTACTGAGCCTGTGTGCCACAACTACTGAAGCCCTGTGAGCCTATAGCCTGTGCTCCGCAACAAGAGAAGCCACTGCAATGAGAGGCCCACACACCGCAATGAAGAGTAGGCCCCGCTCGCCACAACTAGAGAAAGCCCGCACACAGCAATGAAGACCCAATGCAGCCAAAAATAAATAATGAAACAAATTCCCTTTTATTGAGCACCTACTATATACTAGGCATTTTGCTAAGTGCACTATGCATAGGGATGTCATTTAATCCTTACAAGGATCCTGAAAGAAGGTTATTACTAGTCTCATTTTGCAAATGAAGAAACAAGTTCAGAGATGTTGAGTAACGTGCTGCATAGACACTAAGTGGCAGGGTGAGGTTGCAATCCAGATATAGCTGGCTGTAAAGTCCATGTCTTCTGTCTCTTCACAGTGCTCTATGCTATTACTATTTTTTCCTAAGCTCAGCTAGGCAGCAAGAAACATTGCCACTACTATACTAATAACAATTAAAGAAAAACAATGAAAGCAATAACAACCACTTTAAGAGCTAAGAGCTCGATGTATATTATTTAATCTTCACAACATTTGTATATGATAGGTATTACTTTCATCTCCATTTTAGAGATGGGGAGACTGAGGCTTACAGAGGGTAAATAATTTGTTCTGGGCTATACAGACAGAGAGTTGACCATAAGGTCTGCAGTGGGGCAGATGGAGAAAAGATCAGAAGATGTTGGTCAAAGTCAGTGCAGGACGGTCACTGGGAATAGGGAACACCATGAAGCTTCCACTGAGCTTCCATAACGCCAGAAGAATGGACTTCTCCTGAGGGGTCCACGTGTCCGACAGGTAAGACCTGGCAGCCATATTTGTTCTCTCTGACACCACCCTCAGGCCATAGCTGATTGGATCCTGGGTGAACATCTGACCCAAGCCATCCAGTGAGGTTCTTTCTCTCAAGAATTTGAACTGAGAGGCACTGAGCCTGGTGCCTGTTGAGTGCTGAGTCTGGTCAATGGCAGGAGTGTCCAAGGGATGGTCAAAAAAGTCCAGTTATGGAGGTCCATGGGGCTTCCCTGCTTCCCAATGTTCTTGAGGCGTGGCTGTCAACTTTTTTTGGACTCCGTGAGACACACTAATATTCCTCCCATGAATCCCTCTTCTACTTAATTTAGCTTGCATTGGTCCCTGTTACCTGTAGCCAAATGAATCTTAGTTAAAGACCACCACCTCTTCTTAAGCACTGTCTAGAAGCTTGACTAATATTTGCATCTTAATCTCCTAATATACCTCTAAGGTATTATCTCATTTCATAGATGTTTTAAAAATATAGCAACATGGATGGACCTAGAGAGTATCACACTAAGTAAAGCAAGTCAGAGAAAGACAAACATCATATGATCTCACTTATATGTGGAATCTAAAAAAATGATACAAATGAACTTGTTTACAAAACAGAAATTGACTCAAAGACATAGAAAACAAACTTATGGTTACCAAAGGGGATGGGGTGGGGGGGAGGGATAAATTAGGAGTTGGGGATTAACAGATACACACTACTTCAGACACACACTGTATATGTATAAAACATATACACACTACTTCATATAAAATAAAATAAACAACAAGATCCTACTGTATAGCGCAGGGAACTATATTCAATATCTTGTAATAATCTATAATGGAAAAGAATCTGTAAAAGAATATATATATATACACATATATTATACATGCATTACTGAGTCACTTTGCTGTACACCTGAAACTAACACAACATTGTAAATCAACTATACTTCAATTTGAAAAGAAAAGGTAAGTAGTCAAGCTGAGCTTGAAATCAAGATGTATTAGATTTCTAGAACTATGTCTTTTTAGTTGTCTGAAGAGGCTGTCCTTGGGCTTGGTGATATCACTCCAGCACAGCAGCTACATTTATTCCCGCCGGTCCCAGAATTGCCCTGGTTTAATTTCCAGGTTTCTCTGATGCAGGAGCAGTCACTTGAGTTGTTGTGCCTCACCTTTAATCCAGGGAGAGAGGAGGAGGTGCTGCAGAAAGCGGTGCCTCCCCAGAGCCCCTCTGTGATGGTCAGTGTCATACGCCCACTTGGCTAGTCTCCAGTCTCCAGTTATACAATCAAACGCTCACCTTGGTGTTGCTGTGAAATTATTTTATAGGTGTGATTACAGTCCATAATCAGTTGACTTTAAGTAAAAGAGATGATCCTAGATAATCAGGGTTGGCCTGATTTGATCAGTTGAAAGGCTTTAAGAGCAGAGCCAAGGCTTCCCTGATGAAATTCTGCTGTGGCAACAACTTCACCCTGTACTCAAGAATCCCAGCCTGCCCTTCAGATTTCAGACTTGCCTTGCAATAAATGGATTGCCTTCTGATAAATCTCTTAATATATATCTCCTCCTGGTTCTGTTTCTCGAACTGAACCCTGACTGGTACACCCTCCTTAGGGGCCCCCTGCTGTCCACAGGTGAGGACCCACCTTTGGACATGTCCTCTACCTACCTCTCTAGTTTGGTCCTTAAGATCCTGATGTATTACACTCTCCCTGGCTCCAGACTCAGACTCATGCCCCTTCACCCCTATAACCCTCCCCACCAGGCCAGGTCTCTCATGCTTCTAAGCATTTCTTTCTGCCAGGAATCCCACACCATGCTTACTTGCCAGAAAATGCCTACCCTTCAGCCAGGACTCATCTCAGGCACACCTCCTCCATAAAGCCTTCCCTGAATTCCTTAGGCAAGCCATGGTGCTTTTCCCAGTATACTCAGACTGACAGCAGTGGGATCATGTCTTAGCATTTTTCTTTTTCCTTGGCTTGGCAATTCTCTCTTCCAGGACAAGAGTGTGCCTTTTGTGTCTTATCTGTATCTTATCTGGTTCAGGACCTGGCACACAGATACATTTTTGTTCAATAAATGCATGAAGGCAGGCATCTGTGCCTAGGGTCTGGTTTTTGCAGAAGGTATGTTCTGGGGCAGAAAGAGATCCAACCACACGTGGCTTCTCAGTGTCACCTTGAAAAGGCCAGTGGTCTTTATCAGTTCTCTGCACATGGGCTCTTCCTCTTTGCAGGGGCTCAATCTGACAGAGGAGCTTCTGTTGATGAGATTTCCCTGGCCTCTCCGCCTGGCTTGGGGCTCCATTATTAGGGTGAATTCCTGCATGACCTTTAAGATTAAAACTAAATGTTCTGATCTTTCCCCAGACAGGTATTAGGTGCTGGAAATGGCATTTTGCAGGGACTATGTTCAGTAGCAAATTCCAAATATCAGCCTCATCACATTCTGACATGTTACAGCCCATCTGAGCTGGTGTTACTCTGTGCATTTCAAGGCTGGGCACTGTAAGGGCAGCAATTTTCTCTTTTACACGCTGGCTCCAGTGGGCCCCGCTCCTGAGTCCTTGGAGAAGCTGCCGTCAAGGGAAATGAGACCCTTTGGTGTTGCCTCTCTCTGCTGGGACTGCCAGAGGGAAGAGGTCATCAGCAAACAAGTTTACCAGGGCTGTCGGGAAAAATTAGCCCTTCTGAAGATGCTACCAGGCCTTCTGCCATCTTCTGTGATGAAAACATTTGTGATGAGGTTGGGGGGAATGCCTGCACTCTGGGGTTCCTCCAGCAACTCAGGGAAACCACACACGCCCTTAATCAGGAAACACATGAAGAGTTCCTAAATTTGGACTCCTTTGATTAAAGGAAAGACCTAATTAGATAATTGTCTCCATGGAAACCTAGGTATATTTATTATCGCTTTTATAAGCCTCTTCAGTTACTCTGAGGAGGGAACACACTTTCACTGTTGTCCAAGTTCGCAAGAGAGCCGCGTCTCAATGAGCTGCTAAGAACCATGAATAAGCAGCCGCTCACTTTAGGTAAATATATTTGCCTAAAGAGGGTGGAAGTCTCATTCTCAGAATTGCAAACAACTCCTGGCTCCATCCAATAATAATTGATGCTAATAATAGCAAATGTGTATAGAGCATTCTTTATATGTGCCAGGCAGCCGTAACCCTTTACAACAGGTCTGTGTAGCTGGCTCCATTCTTACACCCACTTTACAGGTGAGGACGCTGAGGCTCAGGGAGGTGAACAGACTTGCTCAGACATAGAACTACAAATGGTAGAACCACGGCTGGAAGGCACACAGCACAGCCCTAGGAGCTCAGCCCACATGTGAACTAACAATTATTGATGATTTTTATTACTGAGGACTGACTTCGTATTATTGTATTAAAAAAATTCAAGATTGCCACTTGCTCGGTTTTAAGGGGACAAATGATTACTGGGCGAAATGAATAGCCTCATCATTACCATTCAACCTTGAATTTGTTTGAAGACTGAGAAGCCCACCTCCTGGTTGCACACCAGCCCCCCCACCCCAGTTTTCAATATCTTCATACGCTGCTATAAATTAGGCCAGTTTATAGCTGTTCAATTTGCATTCAGATCCTGCATTTGTAAAGGCCGCCTAGGCACAGATGTTCATAGTTGTAAATATTCTCTTCTGACGTTAACCCTGTGCTTAGAAAATGCAATGATTCATTTTAAAATTTGGGAGTCAAAAAGTCTTTAAAATGGCGGTATGATTTCTTAGCACTTGAAACTGAGGTTTATGACTTTTAATGCGCGTTTTTCACTCCCGGGCTCCTTCAGCTCCCCCTCTCCCTCCACTTGGCATCCTCTGGGTTCTTCTAACTCTGCTGCAGGCCTGCAGGAGATGTTTTGCTTTTCCAAGAGCACCGGATCCTCTGAGCTTTTCTCCTCTTCTCTGTTTCTAAGTCAAGGTAAAGATTACTTCTTAACTTTAGAGTTTTATCTAGTTCTCCCCCAGTCAATAGTAGAGATAAGGATTCCATCTACTCCTGGCTGGTGATCACATCATTCTCCCTAAAAGTGTCAGAAGGAAAGTCTGCCCATGCACAACAATCACTTTTCAGTGTTCACAGTGTGCCAGGCGCTGTGCTAAATATATTGAAAATTTTCAATTTGCTCATGTATCCTTAGTATCTAGTATAGTACTTTGCTTTAATTGCTAAATGCCTATGTCCCACGAAAGACCTAAGACGTTTATTTATAGTATCTTGTTTAATTCTCACACCAGGATTGGTTCAAGATGGCAGAGTAGGAGGATGTGTGCTCGCTCCCTCTTGTGAGAGCACCAGAATCACAGCTAACTGCTAAACAATCATCGACAGGAAGACATTGGAACTCACCAAAAAAGATAGCCCACATCCAGAGACAAAGGAGAAGCTGCAATGAGATGGTAGGAAGGGCGCAATCACAATAAAATCAAATCCCATAACTGCTGCGTGGGTGACTCACAAACTGGAGAACACTTACACCACAGAAGTCCGCCCACTTGAGTGAAGGTTCTGAGCCCCATGTCAGGCTTCCCAACCTGGGGGTCCGGCAATGGGAGGAGGAATTCCTAGAGAATCAGACTTTGAAGGCTAGCGGGATTTGATTGCAGGACTTCGGCAGGACTGGGGGAAACAGAGACTCCACTTTTGGAGGGCATACACAAAGTAGTGTGTGCATCGGGACCCAGGGGAAGGAGCAGTGACCCCATAGGAGACTGAACCAGACCTACCTGCTAGTGTTGGAGGGTCTCCTGCAGAGGCAGGGGGTGGCTGGGTCTCACTGTGAGGACAAGAACACTGGCAGCAGAAGTTCTGGGAAGTACTCCTTGGTGTGAGCCCTCCTGGAGTCCACCATTAGCCCCACCAAAGAGCCCCATAGGCTCCAGTGTTGGGCTGCCTCAGACCAAACAACCTACAGGGAGGGAACCCAGCCCCACCCATCAGCAGACAAGCAGATTAAAGTTTTACTAAGCTCTGCCCACCCAAGCAACAGCCAGCTCTACCCACCACAGTCCCTCCCATCAGGAAACCTGCACAAGCCTCTTAGATAGCCTCACCCACCAGAGGGCAGACAGCAAAAGCAAGAAGAACTATAATCCTGCAGCCTGTGGAACAAAAACCACATTCACAGAAAGATAGAAAGATAGACAGAAAGATAGACAAGATGAAAAGGCAGAGGGCTATGTACCAGATGAAAAGGCAGAGGGCTATGTACCAGATGAAAAGGCAGAGGGCTATGTACCAGATGAAGGAAAAAGATAAAACCCCAGGAAAACAACTATATGAAGTGGAAGTAGGCAACCTTCCAGAAAAAGAATTCAGAATAATGATAGTGAAGATGATACAGGACCTCGGAGAAAGAATGGAGGCAAAGATCAAGAAGATGCAAGAAATGTTTAACAAAGACCTAGAAGAATTAAAGAACAAACAAACAGAGATGAACAATACAATAACTGAAATGAAAACTACACTAGAAGGAATCAATAGCAGAATAACTGAGGCAGAAGAACGGGTAAGTGACCTGGAAGAAAGAATGGTGGAATTCACTGCTACAGAACAGAATAAAGAAAAAAGAATGAAAAGAAATGAAGGTAGCCTAAGAGACCTTTGGGACAACATTAAACACAACAAAATTTACATTATAGGGGTCCCAGAAGGAGAAGAAAGAGAGATAGGACTTGAGAAAAAATTTGAAGAGATTATAGTCGAAAACTTCCCTAACATGGGAAAGGAAATAGCCACCCAAGTCCAGAAAGCGCAGAGAGCACCATACAGGATATACCCAAGGAGAAACTCGCTGAGACACATAGTAATCAAATAGGCAAAAATTAAAGACAAAGAAAAATTATTGAGAGCAGCAAGGGAAAAATGACAAATAACATACACGGGAACTTATGTTAACAGCTGATTTCTCAGCAGAAACTCTATAAGCTAGAAGGGAGTGGCATGACATATTTAAAGTGATGAAAGGGAAGAACCTACAACCAAGATTACTCTACCCGGCAAGGATCTCATTCAGATTCAATGGAGAAATCAAAAGCCTTACAGACATACAAAAGCTAAGAGAATTCAGCACCACCAAACCAGCTCTACAACAAATGCTAAAGGAACTTCTCTAAGTGGGAAACACAAGAGAAGAAAAGGACCTACAAAAACAAACCCAAAACAATTAAGAAAATGGTCATAGGAACATACATATTGATAATTACCTTAAACGTGAATGGATTAAATGCTCCAACCAAAAGACACAGGCTCGCTGAATGAATACAAAAACAAGACCCATATATATGCTGTCTACAAGAAACCCACTTCAGACCTAGGGACACATACAGACTGAAAGTGAGGGGATGGAAAAAGATATTCCATGAAAATGGAAATCAAAAGAAAGCTGGAGTAGCAATACTCATATCAGATAAAATAGACTTTAAAATAAAGAATGTTACAAGAGACAAGGAAGGACACTACATAATGATCAAGGGATCAATCCAAGAAGAAGACATAACAATTATAAATATATATACACCCACCATAGGAGCACCTCAATACATAAGGCAACTGCTAACAGCTATAAAAGAGGAAACTGACAATAGCACAATAATAGTAGGGGACTTTAACACCTCACTTACACCAATGGACAGACCATCCAAACAGAAAATTAATAAGGGAACACAAGCTTTAAATGACACAGTACACCAGATAGATTTAATTGACATTTATAGGACTTTGCATCCAAAAACAGCAGATTACACTTTCTTCTCAAGTGCACATGGAACATCTCCAGGATAGATCACATCTTGGGCCACAAATCAAGCCTCAGTAAATTTAAGAAAATTGAAATCATATCAAGGACCTTTTCTGACCACAACGCTATGAGATTAGAAATCAATTACGGGAAAAAACCATAAAAAACACAAACAAATGGAGGCTAAATAATATGTTACTAAATAACCAAGAGATCACTGAAGAATTCAAAGAGGAAATCAAAAAATACCTAGAGACAAATGACAATTAAAACACGATGATCCAAAACCTATAGGATACAGCAAAGGCAGTTCTAAGAGGGAAGTTTACAGCAATACAAGCCTACCTCAAGAAAGAAAAATCTCAAATAAACAATCTAACCTTACACCTAAAGGAACGAGAGAAAGAAGAACAAACAAAACCCAAAGTTAGCAGAAGGAAAGAAATCCTAAAGATCAGAGCAGAAATAAATGAAATAGAAACAAAGAAAACAATAGCAAGGATCAATAAAACTAAAAGCTCGTTCTTTGAGAAGATAAACAAATTGACAAACCATTAGCCAGACTCACCAAGAAAAAGAGGGAGAGGACTCAAATCAATAAAATTAGAAATGAAAAAGGAGAAGTTACAACAGACACTGCAGAAGTACAAAGCATCCTAAGAGACTACTACAAGCAACACTATGCCAATAAAATGGACAAATTCTTAGAAAGGTATAACCTTCCCAGACTGAACCAGGAAGAAAGAGAAAATATGAACAGACCAATCACAAGTAACAAAATTGAAACTGTGATTAAAAATCTTCCAACAAACAAAAGTCCAGGACCATATGGCTTCACAGGTGAATTCTATCAAACATTTAGAGAAGAGTTAACACCCATCCTTCAAAAACTCTTCCAACAAATTGCAGAGGAAGGAACACTCCCAAACTCATTCTATGAGGCCACCATCACCCTGATACCAAAACCAGACAAAGATACTACAAAAAAAGAAAATTACAGACCAATATCACTGATGAATATAGATGCAAAAATCCTCAACAAAATACTAGCAAACAGAATCCAACAACACATTAAAAGGATCATACACCATGATCAAGTGGGATTTATCCCAGGGATGCAAGGATTCTTCAATATATGGAAATCAATCGATGTGATACACCATATTAACAAATTGAAGAATAAAAACCATATGATCATCTCAATAGATGCAGAAAAAGCTTTTGACAAAATTCAACACCCATTTATGATAAAAACTCTCCACAAAGTGGGCATAGAGGGAAACTACCTCAACATAATAAAGGCATATACGACAAACCCACAGCAAATATCATTCTCAATGGTGAAAAACTGAAAGCATTTCCTCTAAGATCAGGAACAAGATGAGGATATCCACTCTCACCACTATTATTCAACATAGTTTTGGAAGTCCTAGCCACGGCAATCAGAGAAGAAAAAGAAATAAAAGGAATACAAATTGGAAAAGAAGAAGTAAAACTGTCACTGTTTGCAGATGACATGGTATTATATATAGAGAATCCTAAAGATGCCACCAGAAAACTACTAGAGCTAATCAATGAACTTGGTAAAGTTGCAGGATACAAGATTAATGCACAGAAATCTCTTGTATTCCTATATACTAATGATGAAAAATTTGGAAGAGAAATTAAGGAAACACTCCCATTTACCATTGCAACAAAAAGAATAAAATGCCTAGGAATAAACCTACGTAAGGAGACAAAAGACCTGTATGCAGAAAACTATAAGACAGGGATGAAAGAAATTAAAGATGACATAAACAGATGGAGAGATATACCACGTTCTTAGATTGGAAAGATCAATATTGTGAAAATGACTATACTACCCAAAGCAATCTACAGATTCAATGCAATCCCTATCAAATTACCAATGGCATTTTTCACAGAACTAGAACAGAAAATGTTAGAATTTGTATGGAGACACAAAAGATCCTGAATAGCCAAAGCAGTCTTGAGGGAAAAAAACGGAGCTGGAGGAATCAGACTCCCTGACTTTGGACTATACTACAAAGCTACAGTAATCAAGACAATATGGTACTGGCAGAAAAACAGAAATATGGATCAATGGAACAGGATAGAAAGCCCAAGATAAACCCACGCACCTATGGTCAACTAATCTATGACAAAGGAGGCAAGGATATACCATGGAGAAAAGACAGTCTCTTCAATAAGTGGTGCTGGGAGAACTGGACAGCTACATGTTAAAGAATGAAATTAGAACACTCCCTAACACCATACACAAAATAAACTCAAAATGGATTAGAGACCTAAATGTAAGACCAGACAATATAAAACTCTTAGAGGAAAACATAGAAAAAACACTCTTTGACAGAAATCACAGCAAGATCTTTTCTGATCCATCTCCTAGAGTAATGGAAATAAATACAAAAATAAACAAATGGGACCTAATGAAACTTCAAAGCTTTTTCACAGCAAAGGAAACCATAAACAAGACGAGAAGACAACCCTCAGAATGGGAGAAAATATTTGCATACGAATCAATGGACAAAGGATTAATCTCCAAAATATAGAAACAGCTCATGCAGCTCAATATTAAAATAAACAAACAACCCAATCCAAAAATGGGCAGAAGACCTAAATAGACATTTCTCCAAAGAAGACATACAGATGGCCAAGAAGCACATGAAAGGCTGCTCAACATCACTAATTATTAGAGAAATGCAAATCGAAACTACATTGAGGTATCACCTCACACCAGTTAGAATGGGCATCATGAGAAAATCTACAAACAACAAATGCTGGAGAGGGTGTGGAGAAAAGTGAACACTCTTGCACTGTTTGTGGGAATGTAGATTGATATAGACTCTATGGAGAACAGTATGGAGGTTTCTTACGAAAGTAAAAATAGAATTACCATATGATCCAGCAATCCCACTACTGGGCATATACCCAGAGAAAACCATAATTCAAAAAGACACCCCATGCACCCCAATGTTCATTGCAGCACTATTTACAATAGGCATGTCATGGATGCAACCTAAATGCCCATCGACAGATGAATGGATGAAGAAGAAGTGGTACATATATACAATGGAATATTACTCAGCCATAAAAAGGAATGAAATTGGGTCATTTGTAGAGACGTGGATGAACCTAGAGACTGTCATACAGAGTGAAGTAAGTCAGAAAGAGAAAAACAAATATCATATATTAATGCATATATGTGGAACCTAGAAAAATGGTACAGAAGAACCTGTTTGCAGGGCAGAAATTGAGACACAGATGTAGAGAACAAACATATAGACACCAAGAGGGGAAAGTGGTGGGGGGGTGGTGGTGGTGGTGGTGGGATAAATTGGGAGATTGGGATTGACATGTATACACTGATGTGTATAAAACTGATAACTAATAAGAACCTGCTGTATAAAAAAAAATCAAATAAAATTCAAACATTCAAAAAAAAAATTCTCACACCAACCCTAGCAGGTAGGTTTCTAATTACTATCCCCATTTGACATATGGGACTCCTGAGGCTCCAGCATGTTCAGTAACTTGCCAAGGTCATGCAGGTAGTGAGTGAGTGAGTGGGAGAACGTGGGTTCATCCATTCAGTCAACAAACAGTTTGTGAGCTAACGAAGAAATGAACCCACAAACTAGCTTCTCGTGTATTCCAGAACCGAGGAGAGACACTGTAAACCTCCAAACAGAAGAAGCATCTACTGGTTCGAGAGACGTGCTAAGAATAAAATGGAACAGGGCGATGTGAGGGAAGGGAGGCTGGGGAAGAAGAAGCCTCTCTGAAGACCTGACATCTGGGCAGAGACCCAAAGGATGAGATGGAGGGACTGTGCAAAGAGCTGCAGTCAGGCTAGGGCTTTGAGGCAGAGGCAACATCAAGTTCAAAAGCCCTAAAGAGGGAACAGGCTTGGCTTAAAAAAAAAAAAAAAAAATTGGCTCTGATGCCCCAGAGCCTTTGCATATTCTATCTAAAGCTCTCCTTTTGGACATCTACAACACTTGGAATAGCATCAGGGACTACCTCATGGGTTTGTTTGGAGGAATTAATCAGATTAACCTTGTCAAACACTGAGCAGTGGGCCTGACACAAACTAAATGTTACCTGTTATTGCAAAATTATCATTAACCCCAGGTACACTGCAATTAGCATCAGCAGAGGAGGAGATGATTTATATCCCATCACTAGCATTCTTGCAACGTTTCTTAAGGATGAGTAAGTAAACTTCCTGAATGATGTTTGCCTGTCACTTCACTTTGGGAGAGGTCACTGGTAAATCGGGTGCTCTCTGTTGAATGATTGGGTTGTTTAGAATACATAGTGCCTTAATCCCAGGAAAGAATAACAAAACCAAGCCCTTCCCAGGAACTGTTCCCAGAAGAGGGCCTGTCAAAAGGAAATTAACAAAGTACGCAGCAGATAATCAATAGTCATCAGCCCAGGAAATCAAAAAGAAAGCAATTGCCCTGAAGACCTACATCTTGTTTGTTCAATATTTCTGCAAGGTCAGGAGCCAATGCCAATCCATTATGGTTCTTAAATTCAGAGGTAGATATACGCGTGAGCTTCCCACAGCAAATGAGGAGATCTGTTTGTCATCCAAGAGAGCAGCGTGTGCAAAGACCCAGGAACCCCTGGGAGTGCTCCTTCCAATGCCAGGGGCTAGGAGTCTGAAGGCACCAGGAAGAGCCCCAAAGGGAAGCCGGAGGAGCCCACACTGTCTCTTAGCAGCGCGACACGCAAAATGAGCGACCAATTCTGTGGTCTGAGAGGTTAACCTAGAAATTGGACATGGAGGATTGTGTTTCCAAAGGTGACTGCAGTATTTCCCATCCCACGTGTTTCTTTGTGACGTGATCCTCTCAAGAGGTGGAGACTATTTCCCGAGACTTTGGATCTGGGTGGCCCCCGTCCCTTGTTTCGGCCCGTATAACTCAAGGGAAGTGACATTGGATAACTCCCCAGTCTGGGTCTTAAGAGAGCTGCAGCTTCCACTTTTGTCACCGGAACACTCGCTCTTGGGATTCGCCACCCGGATGAAGGAGCCTAAGCTAGTCACGTGATGAGAGGCACACAGAGAAAGAGGTCTTAGGCTCCCAGGTGCCCCCACCCAGGTGCCAGACACATGAGTGAAGCCACCTTGGGCATTTCAGTCCAGCTGCCATCTGAACACAAGCTCATGAGAGACCCTGCCAACTCCACGTGGAGCAGGGCCGCGGCGTTCAGCCACGCTGCATCCCTTACCACAGAACTGTGAGCAAATAAAATGGTTATTTTAAGCCACTAAGTTTTAGCGTTGTTTGTTATGCAGCAGAAGAGAACTGAAACATGGGGTAATCAGCACCAGGGATGCGTGCGTGCCTTGGGGGTCTTCTGACTCTGATAAGTTACCACCCTAGACTCGATCCCCAACCAAAAGGGATTCATTTGAGAAAAACGCAGGATGAGAGGGAAAATAGTCGAAGACCCAGAGAAAGGCTGACATAGGCCATCAGGACTGCATCATGGTCTCGTGTCCTCTACCAGATTAAATCTTTCTGTCATCTTAGAAAGAGCAACGATTCCTTCCCTCCCTTCCTCCTTAGCATCTCAGAGATGCTGTCTGCTTTCATGGCATCTTTGTTTTCAAGACCAGAATGATTTTATATCTTTGGCCTCATCTGTCCTCAGAGCTTTCTTTTAAGGAGTTCAGGGCAGTATTTCTGTCCCTTTATTAGGCCTTTAAAAAAGTCTGTCTTCCTTCTCTGCAAGAACATATTGTGTTCACATGGCAATGATCACAGCGGGTCATACTTGGCAGGATGTGGGCTCACCCTGCACCCTCTTCCCACAGTGAGGACAGTAGGAAGGGCAAGGTCACGTGGGTGAGAGCCCAGGATTTGGGGATCTCCAGTCATTTATGGGCTTATTTGGACACTGAGCTGGTATGAGTCTTAAGATGTCTAACTGGACTTCTTACTCGACTTTTCCCAGTTCTTCAGAATGCTCTAGTCTCAAAGGCAATTCCTGCTTCTATTTGGGGGAGGGGAGGAGGACTGTTTCCCATTAGTAATTTCTGAAAGGTTGAAAATGCATGTTTCTTTCTCAGAAACATCGAGGGCCTGGTTCTTCTTAAGGCCTAACTACTTTGAAAATTCAATTTCCTAACTTTGACCACTTTTGGTCAGATGATAAGGGAAAATTACAACTGGGGCTTTGGAGATGTTTTGCTAGTTTCTTTGTTAAACTCCAAAGGAAATCAATCCTTTCCTCCTAACCCTCCTAACCCACAGGACTGCTGTGCTGTACAGCTCCAGGGAAGACATTGACACTGTAGTCTAAGTGATGGCAGCTCAGAAAATGATGCACCCATAGCGCCCACCAGTGTTCCCAATCTCACCAACGGTACCACCTCCTTACAGGTTCTTAAGGCAGTGACCCTCATCCCCCACAGCCAATCAACAACCAAGTCATGTTGGTTCTACCTGTTAAATAGTTCACATGTCCCGGGCATTCTCCTTGACTCTCACTACATCCTAGTCTAAGTTAGTATCCTACCTCTTGCCTGGACACACACATTAACTCCCATCGTAGTTCCTATATTCATTCTTGACCTTGTCTAATCAGTTCTCCACACTTTAGGGAGAAAGATCTTTTAGGATGCAAATCATCATGTCCCTTCCTGTTTAAGCCCTTTCTACTGCTTTCTCTTACTCTTAGGCTGAAGTCCAAACTCTCACCATGGCTTCCTGCGTGATCTGGCCCAGTCCAGATCTGCCACCCTCTACTTTTCCCTGTGCTCCCGGCTCCCTCTGCATCAGGACATTTGCACATCCTGCCTGCTCTGGCTCCCCCTACCACAGTTCCCTTGAGTGTATCCCTGTTCAATCTCCATCCTTCAGTTACACATCACCTCCTCAGAGGGACCTCTTCTGACCACCGAGCTGAATTATGCCCACTGCAACACTTGCCATCCTATAGCCCTGTCCCAAACCCTGCACGCTCCCAGTTACTTTTTCAGCATCTACCTATCCCACCAGACCATTAGTCTTGAGCAAGTCTATCATTTACCACTGGAATCCCATTGCCAGCACACAGTGATGGTCAAAACATATCCGGTGAATGAATGAACAAATGAAGAATCAGTTTTGATTTCACTCATTCACTGAAACACTAAGACCCTCCCATTGGTCAGACATTCTGCTGGGGGCCTGGAAGGGTAAACATCTGACCAAGATACAGTTTCCACACTCAGTGGACTTTCCAAACCTCCTGACGTCAACAGCCTGGTTCTAGAATTCAGATGGAGGCGATACTGATGATTCCAGCCCAAGCAAAACCCACTTGCCACTAGCAAGCCACACTTAGGATCAAGGATTGCTGACAACAGGGCCCGACTTGGGCTGCTTTTCTTCCTGCTGCTGGTGGCGATGTGCTGGCCTCATTCTACCCCTAACCGGCAACAGAAGCAGGTCCAAAGGGCTGGGCCTTGAAATGAACTCTTTGCCTAGTCCTTCATTCATTCATTAACTCAAAAGCTTTTGTTGAAAGTCAGCCGCGAAGAACGCTGCAAGGCTCTGGGTAAGAGGTGGCTGCACGTGGGCCACATTTAACCCTGCCTGGTAGCACCTGGCTAACATTTTGAATGAGCTGCCAGTGATTGAAAACTTGGGAAATTTCGCAGATCTCGACTCCCCAGCTTCTCTTGAAAAAGCAAACCATTTGGCCGCACTGGGCCTGCAGTCCCACAAGCTTACAGCCAGCTGGAGCTGAGTGGAAACGTCTTCCTTTGGATGGGGCCAGCGCTCTCTGTTGAATCATTGCTCCCAACCAACTTTACTGGGCTCCGCCACCTGCCAGGCTTCCATGGGCATTGGAGCTGGTGTTCCACGCTGCTCTAGGATGACTGACAGGTCAACAAGCAACGGTGGTTATCCCTGAGGATCTCAGAGGGAACCTTCAAACTGTGCCCCTCAGTCCAGGTGGGACACATGAAAACTAGGGAGAGCAGGAGACCTTGGAGAGTGACCACTTGAAATCCTGTGTTTGTTTGAATCTCCCGTGTTTTGCATTTTATGGCAGGGACCCAGTCTCAGGCAACTCTTCCATAGACTGGCAGCACCGATGCAAGCACAAGGTCTTGCTGCCGAAGTTCTCTGAGCCTCTGTTTCCAGGTACATAAAGTGGGGGTGGTTTTACCTCCATACAGAGTGTCACAAAGTTATTGCAAAAATTCTTTTAATTCCCTGGGGACTTCCCTGGTGGCACAGTGGTTAAGAATCCGTCTGCCAATGCAGGGGACGTGGGTTCAAGCCCTGGTCCGGGAAGATCCCACACCTGTGCACCGCAACTACTGAGCCCATGAGCCGCATCTACTGAAGCCCAGGTGCTCTAGAGCCCATGTTCCGCAACAAGAGAAGCCACCGCAATGAGAAGGCCACGCACCGCGCCAAAGAGTAGCCCCCGCTCGCTGCAACTAGAGAAAGCCCACGCACAGCAATGAAGACCCAACACAGCCAAAAAGAAAAAAAAATTCTCTTAATCCTGCCTGTAAAGCGCCAGGTTCATAAGAAGTCCTGCATACATGCTAGTCTTATTAACATCTTCACAAATTCATTAAGAACAAATAATTATGTCTCAAAATAGCAGAATACATCGAAGCCTCATATCCAGATCTTTTTTCATCTTTATTTATTTATCTTTTATTATGACAGGAGTCCATGCTCCTTATAAAAATGCTCAGAGAAATTCATACCACAGAGAGAGTGGATTCTTGGACTTCCTAATTGCTCTCGTTCTCCGTTCATTCATGAACATTTACATCTCCACCGTGACACAGATATACATGCATTAGGACCAAATCAAGGCTATGGCATATAGCTGGTCCCTCTCTGCTCTAACGTAGCCCTTAGGTTGAATAAAAGGCTTGGCAAGGAAAATTGGACTTTGCAGCCACCTTGGTAATATTCTCTGGAATGAAAGTGACATTTATTTCCCTCTGGGTTATCACTCCAGCACTGCCTTCCACATCCTGGCAGTTCAATTAAAATCCTGGAGTCCTGGCCAGGAGGCCCTGTTTTCAGGTGGTCACCCTCCGGCATCAACTGCTGAGGTTTTTTCAATGTCAGCTGAGCAGTGCCTGCTCCTGCCCCCTGGTGTGCACTGACCCACCCACGGACCACACGGACCAAGTCAGGAGAGGCCCACGGGTGGGACTCCCACTCAGAACAGGGCCATCCAAAAGGCATTTTCCCTGCAGTGCGTGTCTGGCTGCTCTGAGACACTCTTCCAGGCTGGTTTTCCCAGGAAGGACATGCTACTGGGTCCACATCTTTGACCCTTGACAGTTATTTCGGCCCTGCAGTGAGTCAAAATATGACGTAAAAACTGGAGATCTTGCAACAGGGATAGCATCAAGTCCCCAGGCTCTGTCTATCAGCAAAACGAAATCTCCAGGAAAATAAAGGCTCAGGGCTTTCTGGCCCTGTAGGATTCCGAGTTCTCTCTTCTCTGCGTTTCGGCTTTACAGAGAGAGCGGTCCTTGGCTGTGGGTTTTCAGTAGTTTTTCCTCCCATTGAGAGTCATCAGTTCAGATGGAAAACAGAACAGACCCAAAAATGTGGTGGGAAATTGCCAACAATGGGGAGATAAGAATTCGGCTATTATTAGCAAATCACTCTAATCTTTCCCCTCAACCTTCCCCATACTAAGGATGCTTACAAGGTGTTTAACTATTAAAGGACATGCAAGATGGAAATGCAGAAAAGTGCACCCATTTCTGGCTTCTCAGGATCCATGATTCCTTCTCATCTTTAGCACGGAGGCAAATCTTCAGTGAAGCCTTTGCTGATTACCCCTTGTCCCACACACCAACTGATTGAGCCCCTCCAGCCTTTATTTTCCTCTAGACCTTGTGTATTTCTCCCTTAGAGCAGCGACACCTAGAATAATAGCTAGTTTACTGAGGGCTAATTGTATGTGAACACAGGGGGCATAAGCACTTACAGATATCATCTCATCTGATCCTCTCAATGATTCTATGCGCAACCATAGGTATCTCCAGTCTACAGATGAGGAGACCAAGGTGCAGAGTGGTTAAGGCAGCAACGCACCACCCACTGTGCTGTGTGGCCTCCCCTCGTAAGGCACTTACTGATGCCCTTAGACTGTGAGCTCTAGCGGGGCGGGGGGGGTGTCATCCTCAGCATGTTTGTCTTCCCAGATAACTGCCTGGTACACACTGGGCGCTCAGTAAACGTACTGAAATGGACCAGTTCTAAAAAGTGCAGCTTTTTAGAATTACTTCCTCTAGCTTCGCAAAGCCTCTCTCTGTGATCCCAGGGCACTAGGCAATACGCTTTTATTATAGGTTCTATAATATACTGAGATGATGGTATCTTTCTTTTCTTCCCCTCCTCCCTCCCTTCCTTTTCTTCTCTTTTCTTTTCCTTTCCTTTTTCTTTTTTGTCTCTATTTCCCTGAGACTGTGAGCGTCTCAAAGCCCTTCCCTTGTCCTTTCATCTTCTATCTCGAGTACCTCGCACTGGGGGAGGGAGAGGACAGCTAAACATCTCATCTCACAGGTAGTGGCCTCCTGGAGCCTCTTTGGGAAGATCTGTGAGACCCGAGACGGCTCATGAGGAAGGTAGGCCCCTATCAAATACCAGCATCTGTCGTGGGCGCTGGCAGGGCCCCATGTCGCACAACTCTGGCCATCAGGGTACAGGGCTGGGAGAGCTCACTCGGCCAGGACAGGGTCTAGAGAACAGCCATTCTCGGTCACAGGGGTGCAAAAATGGGAGATGGCAGGGGCAGCACCCCAGCCCAAGAAGACCCTCGTTCGTGCAGGTGGCCAGCAGACCAAAATGGCTTGGTCTGAAGACCCAGGAGGAGGATGGGCAAGGATGGACATACGTGAAGGCAGAGGGAGGCTTCATCAATTGATTTATTCAATAAATATTTGCCGAGAGTCTACCAAGGGCCAGGCGCTGTCTCATGTGTGGGGTATAGCTACGAGCCAGACAAATGAGGTCCAGGCTGTCAAGCAGCTTGCAGGCTGGCGGACTGGGTTAGGAAGCGTGAACCTAAATATGCAGCCACAGACCAGGAAGGTGCTTTTTACAAACAACTTCTATCTGCTTTAGTTGGCTCTACCTTGGTTTACGGATGCAACCGATGATTACTGAGTGCTCACTCTGTGACTCGAGTAGAACGGGGCTCTGTTCACCAGCAATAGTCAGTGATATGGGAGGAAAGGAGCCTGAAAGTGAACGTGGGGAGGGATCAGAGGATCTTCCTCTGGGAAGCCTTTGACTATCATTTCTGGGGTGGGTAGGGATGCCTCTGGGAGGGTAAAGGCTCATCCCAGATGCCCCCACTCCAAGGAGAGAGAAGAAGAATCTGTTAAATGTTGGTATCTATGGAAACACAACGTCTCTGGATCAGAGAACAGACCAATCGTTACTCACAGATCATCTTAGCAGGTCTGGTTCTCCCTGCCTCTATTCCTCCTGGGTGACGATGCACGGGCCGAGGTCACCTGCACGTGCAGTGGTTGCACCACAGGAGAGGGACCCCGACATTAGGACACTCAGAGCTTATACAGGGTGGCCTTGGTATCTGCCCCTTCTCCTCTCTGGAGAGAGATGGAGAGAGAAGCCTGACCCTCTAATGTAAACACATCCTCGCTGGGGAGAGGAAGGGAAGGTCCGTTGGTTTTTATTTTCCTTAGAAAGTAAACAAGTGTCTCCAGGGAAAAGAAATCTTTAAATTCCTCCAGAGCAATATACAATCTCTGGCTTCCAAGGCGTGTTTACCACTTAGCTGTCTTTTGATTCAGCTCGCCAGTAGAAAGCCTGAACCTCGCAGAAGTATGAAAATATTCATGGCCCAACAAAATCATCATTGCGGTGCTTCCTAAACGCCTAGGGCTGTTCTAAGCTGCACACACACACACACACACACACACGTATAGACTCATTTCAGCTTCTCAACAACCCCATGAAGTAGGCATTACCGTTATCCCCCTTTTACAGATGAGATAATAAGGCCTAGAGGAATTTATAAACCTCATCGAAAGCCACACAACGATGGACTTTGAACCCAGGATGTGAGAGCCCTCGCTTGTCACCACTGCACTGGCTTCCTCTGTCACAGCAGACAAAGTCTGGGGGGTCTGGACGGGAAGGGAAGTTAGTTCCCACCTCAGAGCAGACTCGCACAACTTCCACACAGATTGCGCCAGTGAATGTCACTCAGGACCCTCGGGAAAATGCCACTGCTTTTCCCATCTCTGCGCCAAAGGAGTAAGAGCTGCTATCTCTGTGGCTTTTTAAATATTTTTCTGAAGAGAATTATGCCATAAAACACGCCTCCGGCTTTCCCGAAAGCCATTCTATAGCATCGTCCGTGACAAATGGATGAAAGGCAAACCGGGCAGTGCCCGACCTTTTCAACCCCAGCATCCTCTTGTCATTTTTCTCTGATGGGTTCCTGGTTCTGAAAACTTTTGTTGACTAAACATGTTCAATTTTAATTTGTCAAGACAACTCCGTCCCTGGCAACAGTATGGGGTGAGGGGGAGATAAGGAACTTTGGAGTTAGGCCTGGATCTGAAGAGCTCTTGATCTAATTATTTTTCCTCACCTGAGACACCTTCTTGTTCAGTCTCCTCATCTGCAGAGTGGGCATGAGAACAGCACCCTCCACATAAAGTTATTGGGAGCGTCCACCGAGCTGCTCTCCGTACGGCGCTAAGCACAGTCCCGGAGACGGGGACTTGCCAGCCAAGAGCAGGTCGTCTTAGTGTTCCTGAGGTCAGCCCACCCACAAAAGGTCCCCATGGGCCTCTTCCTCCACTGCCCTTGGAGATAAACTAGTAGAATCTGCATCTGATGAACGGGATTACTTGTCTGGAAGTGAACCAGCCACAGGACTGTCTGTAAATATGTGACTTGAGGTAATGGGGGACCCTGAAAATTCCCGTCTAGGCGACTTGGGTGTAATCCCCAGAAGACAGTATCAGAACAGCGTGTGACTTTGTAAAGACAAATATTGCAATTGTACTGCGCCCACCTGGGGAAGGTCTAGGTGCTCGAAAGAAGCGTGGTGGGTGAGGAGAAGAGCAAGAGGGGAAGCAGAGGGGGGGCCTGCGGGTGCCTCCCCACATTCAACACGATGTCTGAGGTCTGGACACTCCCGGGACTGCCAGATGGGCCTGGCTGCCGCAGCTCAGCGACCCCAGCTGGCGAAAGGGTCCGGTGGTCCACCTCCTCCCATTCTTCACTCACTGATTGGGGGATGGGGGGTTCCTTCTGAGCACGGCCTGGCTTCCCATGGAGATGCTCCCTCAGCTCGGACAGGCTCTCTGCCTGGTTCCATTCCTCAATGTAAATAAAGGCAAGGGGCATGACTTAGCCACTCTGAGCCTCAGT